>NW_028317894.1:4047500-4368750 GCF_062004578.1 Staurois parvus | reverse complement strand
TGGGAAAAGGAACCTTTCCAATCTAAAAGATTGGGCAACTGGGAGCTAGTGGAGGGATTGGCAGAGAGGGGTGGCAGATACAGAACGGTTAGTGAGGTGGATGAGTCTGGCAGCAGCATTCATGATAGACTGGAGGGGGGATAGCCTACAATGAGGTAGGCCAATGAGGAGGGAGTTACAGTAGTCGAGGCGTGATATGACAAGGGAGTTAATAAGTTGCTTAGTGGTTTTTAGTTTAGGAACGGTCGTATCTTGGAGATGTTGTGGAGGTGAAGTCTACAAGATTTTGTCAGCGATTGGATCTGGGGCTGGAAGGACAGATGGGAGTCTAGGATTACGCCTAGTACCCTGGCGTGAGGGGATGGACTGAGGATGGTGTTAGAGATTTTTATGGTGAGGTTAGTGGGGGTGGCATGGGCTGGAGGGAATACTAGGAGCTCAGTTTTGGAGAGGTTGAGTTTGAGGAAGTGAAGTGACATCCAAGCTGATATGTCGCTTAGTAGGCTAGCGATGCGGGTGGAAACTGAAGGGGTGAGGTGAGAGGTAGACAGATAGATTTAGCGTCAACAGTTTTCTCAGCGCTTTACAACATGACATATGTCAGAAATATTGCTGGCAGGCATAAAGACAGCTTTCAGCTTTTGCTGTAGGGGATAATTTACTAAAACTGGAGAGTGCAAAATCTGGTGCAGCTGTGCATGGTAGCCAATCAGTTTCTACCTTCAACTTGTTCAGTTAAGCTTTTACAAAAGAAAACCAAAAACACTGTCAACTGGTTTCTATGTAGAGCTGCGCCAGATTTTGCACTCTGCTTTTTAAGTAAATCAACCTCATATAGTCTCTTCTGCAATAAAAGCATGTAGTGTTGCAGCCACTATTGCTTCTCAGGTATCAGAAACCCATCACATAGAGGGGTTCATATCATTTACACCTCTTAGCTATTTTACTTAGTGGGTTTTGCTGTGCTAACAATAGCTGAATAACTAATGACAGGTTGTTCTGTTTGCTGATTCCTATTTTGTGATAACTTGCAGAGCCTTTATTGAATCCTGATAGTCACAAACCTAGGTAAAGCTTTTGGTAAATACTGAGGAAGGTGTGTGGTCACAAAGATTTAAAATTGAAATGGGCATTGATTGAAATCTGTCCCTTCTTGTGGATCAATAGCAGCAGAGCTCGAATAACCATTGTACAAAAAAGTATGCGTCATTAAACCCATATCATAAAAAAAATATAAATAAATGCTGTATTACATGCTGTTCATATTCACTCATTCACTAAGGAATTTGTTTCCTGCAGTCTTCAAAAAATCTGGTTGATTCTGCTGTTCTCTATCTTCCCCTTCTATCCATGTCCCCAATGCAGTTGAAGATTTTGCAGAGCATTGTTGGCAGCTACTGCACATGCTCAGTTTTCAATGAGTTTCTATGCTGAGCATTTCCTCCCTATCACAACTGAGCAGCCCATCTCACACATGTGGGCGTATACACATTGGTAAACAACAGCCCACTCCCTCCCTCCTTCTTCATGCTCAATAACCAGCTAAACACAATAGGAGTGGGATATTACATCTTTAATGATGGAGGCTTCACCTCCCTCTTATTCTAAAACACAGGATGGAGGGTCGTGACACAGCCTGTGACTGGCTGAAATCTGCCAAAAAAAAATAAAGATTTGATTTCAAATATATATTTGTATGACAATTTAAAATGGTTTATTGATATTAATTATTTTTTGTTACTCTGTAACCGAAAGACGGTTTTTGTTTTTTCTTACATGTGACCAGTAGCAGATAAAAAGGATCTCCTCAGACAGGCTGGGAAAGATCTGGGTTATATAACAGCTGTATCTCCTAGATTGTAAGCTCCAAGGAGCAGGGCCCTCAAATCCCTCTTGTATTGAACTGTATTGTTGCTGTATTGTCTCCCGTTATATTGTAAAGCGCTGAGAAAACTGTTGGCGCTATATAAATCCTGTATAATAATAATATCAATAAAGAAAAAGGTACTTCGATTTTTTTTATTATTACAATAATTACAGTGCCATCATCCACATATAGAAAGAGAAGGGGCAGTGTAAATTGTGTGTGTGTGTGTGTATAGTAGCATTTTAAGGTACCAAGAGAAGGGGGCACCGCAGAGTCTAGCTAGGGCCATCCTAGCTATCATACCCTAAAACAAAGCACACATCCTTTTTGCCCCTTTTCCCTGAGCTAACCATTCCCACCCTCCAAGTCCTCTCTCTCCTAGATGTGCATTTACATACTAAGGTAAAAGTAAAATAATTTGCTTACAGGGTTTCAGGTTATATAAAACTGAGATTATTTTGAATAAATGGGTTTTGAGTGAATGTTTCATTTTTGTGAACATCAAAGTGAGAATTGTTACTTCAGAGTAAAAAACAAATATGCAGTAAAAGCCATTCTTTTTAATTAACATTTATCAAAGAAATTATTTCCGTCATCATTTCTAAATAAAAGCCCTCAGTTGCTTTATTTTTGATCAATGCCAATTATGTCATATATTTGTGGCCTGCTGACATGGAAGAAAAATTAGGTTTATACATTTTCAAACTTTTATTACACTGCCAGTACTTATTGAGTATTCATGTCTTGTCTGTTAAGCAACAGAGCCCAAGGGGGCACCAATGTTTGGTTGAGCATAGGGCATCAGTTGCCCTTTGCCCACCTTTACACCAGGCAGTCCGATCTAGTATGCCTGTCGCTTCTTCAAGCTCTATGTAAGCTCTATGTAAGTCTGTGGACAGGCAGATGTAAACAGTCATGCATCTGTTTATATCTGATTACCTTTGAGTCTGTCCAGGTCTGGAAACAAATTGGAAAAGGACTACATTCTCTTCTGTTCTTTCGGACCTAAAAGTGATGGGTTGGAGGTAATATGTAAATGGACACAGATCCAATGTGGGTCTGGAAAGCTCTTGCAGCTAAAAACTGAATGGGCACAGATGCCACAAAAGTGACATCTGCTCCGTACTACTCCGACTGATCGAACCGAACATAGTCCATGTGAAAGGGGCCATTTTCTGGGAGGTGAGGATAGTTCCTTTGTCATTTACTGTAGTCCAAGGTGTCCACTGTGGAGCCAGGCAGGATGTCACTGCCAGACGTTTTAAAGTGTTACTAAACCCAGGACCCTGCATTCACTATATCTGGTCTTCCACAGTACACACAACATGGAAGTACAGTTATTTTAGTAAATATAAACTGCTAAATACCTTTTCTCATCAGCAGTTAGAGCAGTCTTGTGACTTCTATCAGCGTTCAGTAGAGCACTGGTTAAAGCTTTTAGGAGGAGTTTTCTGGGCAGTGCTGATTGGCCCTGTACTGATCACATGCATTCTCCCAAGAAAAAAAAACTTATCTAGCAATACACACCAAACTGAGCACGTGCAGTGTCTCCACATGACATGCGTTATCAGGAGATAAGAGTGAGACACTGTAAGAAGGGGAGGATCAGTAGCATTTTTACACAATACAGTGGATTACCCCTTAGGTTCCACAGTGAGTATAGCAAGCATGCATATACAGATTGATTTTACTGTTGTGGGTTTAATAACTCTTTAATAGTCTTTCAGCTTAGATCATAATTAAATATAGACAGGCAGCAAAAGCAACATTTGTATCTGCAGGGCTGCTTGTTCCTGCTGCATATACAACCCCAATTCCGAAAAAGATTGTGATACTGTGTAAAATTGTTAGAGATTTTGTATAGAGCCCTACAGAACAGACAGTGCACAATTCACATGTGTTTGTCTGATGCTTCTCTGCAAACAGGAAACAGGAACTTTATTATAGAGAAAAGACATAGCGTTTAACCATAGATGCACCTACAAACTTATAAATACTGTCATCTACTGGTTGAACAATATATCTCTACTGAATACTTAAGTAGTTGTTATAAAGAAATACGCGAACATTTATTCCAACACCCCACTCAGCAACTACTCCTTATATTAGTCCCATTTCGAATCTCAGTTCTATAAATCTGTTTCTTGTAAGTGGTTTTGTTGAAGCATCTGCAATCATGTTTACCATGAGGTAGCTCTGAAAGTGTCCATGCCTGTAGTTCACTGAGCAATGTCATCTCTTCATCATCAGCTCTGATCCACTTTAGTTTTTCATGAGTTGAAAGTCTTTCCATCTCATCCCATGAATCTAACTCTGGTATTAATACTACATAGCAACATAGGACTGATGTTTGGCTGGGATGCAGTTATTGCTTCTGGTGGATTTCCTGATTGAAGCCTCTTGTGGCCTGGTTTCTTTTTTACAATATTTGGATTGTCTGCGTTAAATTCTATTTCTGCGTCACTGTCTTCACGTGATACTGATGTGGAATTTCCATATGTTTGAAGCGTTTGTGTTAGTTTATGAAATTTTGAACACACTGAAGTTTCATCAACAATTACATTTCTACTGATGGTTATCCAGTTTGTGTCTTGGTATAGAATTTTGCATCCTTTTTGAGATTCAGTGTAGCCCACAAGTACACTTTCCTTTGTGTGAGCATCCCATTGTATACATTTTTCTTTTTGAATGTGCACATAGTCTTTGTCTCCAAAATTTTTTTTAGATGGTTCATATTTGGGGCTTTTCCATTCCTCAGTTCCACAGTTGATTTTCCTGGCAGTTGATTTTGGAGATAGCATGTAGTTGATGTAGATAATTGCCTCCCCAGTATGTGGTTGGCATATTTGCATCAAACAGCATGGTTCTTCCACCTCACATAGAGTACAGTTCATTCTTTCTGCAACCCGGTTTGTTCTGGGCTGTATGGTACAGTAGTTTGAAATATTATGCCATACTTTCTGAGAATCACCTGTGTGTTATCACTTGTATATTCAGTTCCATTGTTTGTGCACAATACACTCTGCATTTTGCTAAACTTGTTGCTTATTTGAGCCAAATACTGTTACGGTTTCAGCGGTACTTCACTTTTGTTGTATAACAGATATAGTGTAGTATGCCTGGTGTAACCATCTATAAAAGTGAGAAAATACCTCTTCTTATCTGGAGTCAATTCTTCCATTTGACCGCAAAGATCTGAATGAATTAACCTCCCTAGTGGTCTGATTATGTCCATATTTCTGTACTCAAAGCGGTACATTTTTTTGCATGCAAATATGTATTTTTTTTATTGTAGGACTGTAATTTTTAGGAATAACTCACTGAAATCTGTCCGAACAAGAGTCTAGTAAACATCCCGGGTATGTTAAAATTTGAAACACAAAATCATAAATTATAATTTAATAAATAATCATAAAAAATAATATAATAATAAATTTAATTCAATAATATAATCAAACCAAGAACACTGAAATTTGAAATATAGCGCCAAGTTCGCACATCACTGAGCAAAGTTGCAAAATCGTTTTCAGTGTCTGATGACGAATTTCCCCACAAATCATTATCATCACTCAATTCTGCAAGTGGTTCTAAATTACTATCGATGTTCTCTAGCTGGTCTAAAACCGATTTTGACCTAAAGGGACGCTTTTTGGACACCATGGACATTTCTCAGTTTCCAGGCAGAAAGAACAGTAAAAATGTAGGCAGGGCACAGGACAAAGCACTAGGGACAAAATGTATGTGAAATGGTTTGAGACAGTAATGTTTTACTATTTTATTTTAGTGTATTTAGTGAATGTCACTTTTTGTCATTTTCAAATTTCCCGCCAGTTCCGTCCCCGTAGGTCTCGATGTCGCGGGGGACAGAACCCAGAAGACAGATGCCGGCATCCGCCGGAGGACATTACAGGGGACACTGCAGGAGGGATATCGCAGGAGCGCAGGACAAGGTTAGAGAAGAACAGATCCCGGAGCAGCGCCGCATGGTAAGCCTGAGTGTAGCGGGGTTACCGCTTGTGGTACTGAAAACTTTACCCCGAGCTACACTCGGGAATACCTCCAGGGAGGTTACGTCCATTGTTAGCTCTTCTGTTACTTTGCTTTGGAAATGCTTTTCTTGTCATATTCCCTTTTATACAGCTGGTGCATTTCATTGTTTGATCACATGAACTAATTTTTATTCCTTTTGCATAGTCATTCTCAATGAATTTCTTTATTATGTAAAGACTTCTGTGTCCAACTCATCTGTGCCATGTGTGAATGCAGTTTAAATGTTTTTCCCCTTGCAGTATTAACCACCTTATTGCAGTTCAGCTGATATAGTTCATCTGTAATTTTAGCATTTGCAAGTAAGATATCCCCTTTTGTGATGGCACAACTGTCATCTTGGAAGGTCACTACATGGCCCTGTTTTGTGAGCTTCTTCACTAACAAAAGATTAGTTTCAAGAGCAGGGACATACAAGACATTTTTCACAGGTATCTTTCTGATGACACTCTTGGAAATAGGACCGTAGAGAAAACCATCTTCTGTTCCTTCTGATTCCATTACAGGCAGTCACTGGGTTACGAACAACATCTGTAGGTTTGTGCACAGTCCTGCAAACAGGAAACAGGAACTTTATTATAAAGAAAAGACATAGGGTTTACCCTTTGATGGAGTTACAGACTTATAAACACTGCTACCTACGGGTTGGTGAGTTTATCTCTACTGAATACTTATACTGATGTAGTTATTGTACATAAAAACATGAACATTGTATTCCAACAAAAATCTACATAGAACCAGAATGCAATGATCTGCAAATTTCATAATCCCATGCTATATTCACTGTAGAAAATAGAAAACTTCCAACTTTAGATCATGCCCCAAAACCTATTCATCTGAAGCATACAGAGACCATTTCACGAGCAGCCCTATTAAGGTCTTGGGAGAAGTTTGTAAGCACTTATCCACACTGTACACAACAAGGGGTGCTTTCTCTCCTGAACAGGCCAATCACCTTTTAAAAGGCATTTCCCTCCCCACCTTATCTTCAGCCCACTTCATTTAGTGTATTTTGGTCCTAAAGTATGATTTAAAACTGAGCTCCAGGATAACAGCTATCTACATAAATTGAATACATATATGATAGCTATTTTACTTACCAAAGGATACTTTCCATCCAGTTCTGATTTTTACAAAGTTCTGACACACAGCATAGTCCTGCAAGGCATGGGAGGAGAACTGTTTTTTCCCTGCTGTTCACATACAGATCTATTCTTCACCCCTATTCTGTGACTGGATAGTGAGAGAAGAAACACATTCATTAGCTCATTGCTCTGTCACACTGCCCTTTCCTCCTATTAGCATGCTCTTTCCACTGCACTACACCTAGCTGACCCCTGTGCTGCTTCTCCCTCTCATTGTCTGAGCTCTACTGCACAGGAACTGCAAGATACCGATACTGAGTCAAGTTCAGGTATTTTATATATATATATATATCCTAGATTGTAAGCTCGAAAGAGCAGGGCCCTCGAACCCCTCGCATATTGTTTTGTTACTGTATTGTCTCATGTGCTGTCCCCCACTATAATGTACAGCGCTGAGCAAACCTTTTGGCGCTATATAAATACTGTATAATAATATATAGTACTTTAAATATATATATATTTTTTTACTTTATCTTTATTAAAATTTCTCACATACAATAAATATAACCCAAGTACATATTATCATGTATACAACATGTAAAACCTATTTATAATGTGGTGGCATTGAGGGTGTGCCATTGTCAATTCAGACAGTGATACTCCAGTGTGGTAGATCGTAAAGGAGAATATGCTTGATGGCTTTCAAGATCTTTTCTTCCTGCCACAGTGCTGAAATATGATCACCTTAGAGGCACCTAACCCCAACCCCCCATGTGTGACATTCAGTTTGTTAAAAGGCTGTCAAGACTATTTGTGAAGCATGGCTAAGGCTGTACAGCCCATCTGCCATATTCTATTATAATTAATGATCACTGTATTTGGTTGGGTAGACAGAGGACATGTGCTGATCAATGGTTTGGATTGGTAGACATAGGACATTTGCTGATCATTGGTGTGGATTGGGTAGACAGAGGACATTTGCTGATACACTCTGTTGAATAAAAGCTTTGTTGGACTTGTAGGCTTTTAGCAGGACTTAACTGTTTAATAATGGGCTAACAAACTACATTTCCCAGAGGAGCTGGCTGATGGACACAGGCAAGTAAATACAGAAGATCGGGAACCCGAGGACAGAAAGTGGATGGTGAGAGTCAGAGAGCAAGTATAAGGAGGAGGCTGTGCGGGACGCTGCAGGCCCAGGTTGGTCCAGGCAGCAGAGAGTGAAGAAGTGAGGAGGAATTGCTGACTGCCGACACCGCTGACAAGCTGGACTAACAATCCTGTGAGAAGATAGACCTGAGAGCTGTCAGCTGGGGTGATCTTTGATGGAGGAATCAAATGAAAATGGGGGCCTCCCATCTGCCGAAAGACTATCTGCTACCTGACTGAGGCCACGGATCGGGTGAGGTACCCAAATCATCTAAGTTGTAAGTGACATTGCTAAGTTCAGTTACTTTCTTCTCAGTTTAGCATACTTTGTTTCACAAGTTATTGTGTTAAGGCCTAGATTGACAGGCCAATTCTGCCTAGTGGCCTACTAATTATTATACCCTCAACACATCAAATTATAGGATTCTGCTGCAATATATGCACCCTGCAGATCAAGTTACATTAGTACTTCAGTTCCAGTCTGTGCTGCTTGCCAAAGAACTTCTTTATCTTCTCACTTCCTTAAAGAAGAATTAACCCCTACAGAGGTTTGCTTCCACCCTTTCCTTAATCTCAGCCTTATTTTAGATTTCACTCTGTGTATGTGTCAGGGCAGGAGCTGTGGAACGGACAGGCAGGCCTAGAGGCAGGGTCACGCACTGACTGACGACAACCACTACCCACAGACCGGAGTCCCTCAGGGCACGGAGTCTAAGTCCCAGGCTGCCTTTCACCAGGGCCCCTGATGGTGGGGATGGGCTTGACGCAGCCAGGAACCAGGTCACGGCCCCCGAGACACCCCAGCTGCGGCAATGGTCGCCGCCAATGGCGTGTAGCTGGTAGGAATCAGATCAGACAATAGCGTAGTCAGGCAGACTGGGTCGACAACAACGGGACAAATGGTACAGAACAGTAGACAAGAATCACAGGTCACAGGCCGGGTTCAGCAACGGGAGGTCAGATCAAAGGAAACCACAGAGAATGGTCTAGTCACAAGCCAAGTCAGATTCCAGGAGAGTCACGAGAGTATACACAGAGCTGTTGCAACACTAACACACAAGACACGAATGCGAAGGGCATGTGCGGACAACAGACTTATATGTAATCAACCACACCCCTCTGGGGGATGGACCTCAGAGGCCTGAAGGCATAAAAGACTCCCACCATGCTCTTTGCAGAAACCTAAGATGGATGCCAGCACATGGAGCAGCACAACCTCTAGGAAAAGGTAGGACCTTGACAGTATGCTAAAGAAATACTATCCAAATTCAACATCACTTAAAGGAGAAGTTCCCTTTCCTTTATGTTTACCCTACCTTTATATCAAGAAAGATTTAAATCTGCACCAACTAGGGCCCCATCGAGCATGTAGAAGATTGGACACTTCCATTTAAAAGGGACATTGACATATCTAATTAAAGAGCTCCTTTCTCAGAGTTAAACCCAGCCACCAGTAACTGAGAGCCCAAGCGTAAGTTAGTCTGGCAATCTGTTAGTTTCCCTTCAGCTCACGTGGGAAGAAACATCTCAAAACTGGGGCTACCGTTTAAATTCTGAATTGCAGGACATCTGAGAATTGATTGAATTTGTGCTGTGTTGCAACTCTTACTTGAGTCTTCTAAGAGTGTTAGCTGTTATTCTATGCACATACATTCTTGTCACTTTACTGTGCTTGCATTTTGACCGCAATATAGCCAAAATATATGTTCACTCTAAACTCAGTGTGAGTCTATTTTATGGTTGCAGCCAGGGGGTTATCCTGGTCAAAGGTCTAATGTGGTGTCAGCAGGAGTTGGACTTCCAAGGTGGGCTCAGGAAAGACAGAGAACCTAAAAAATACTCAGTAGCCCTCAAGGGGGTAGTGCTACAAATGGTTTGAATTAGGTAGATAGAGTACATGTGCTGATCTCTGGATTGTACTGGGTAGACAGAAGACAATTGCTGATAAATGGTTTATATAGGGTAGACAGGGGGCATGTGTCTACTAAGACTGCACAGGAACCCTTAAATTGTTTGAAACTGGTTCTTTGCTCCATGTGGGTTCAGGTGGTTGCATAAAAAGTGTTGTTTATTCTGGAGGGATAAACAATTCCAGCATGTTCTATATATAGTTGCCAGCATTTGTTTGTCCTTTTCTAATGCATCCATTGGTAGAATCTAAGGCTGGCCATAGATGATTTTTTTTTTTTTTCAATCAACCAAAACGAATGGATTCCCCCATCCACACAAGCAAAGTGTAAGGAGGAATCTTTCCCACTGTGTTATTATATTCTGACAATGGGGACTCCTCTGCAACTGCTGCCACTATTCAAATGACAATTTTCCAACAGTTCCATTAACAATCCAATGACCTACTTCTGTTGAGTGGGAATGGTCATAGGCGGTTCAAAATCTGGCCAGCCCTTGTTGAATTTTGATTCATCTTTGGCTAGCTTAAGTGGCTACTATGAAGAATGGACAATTCTACTTTGGATGCTATTGATAGTCACCTACACTGAAGTAGGTCTTATCTTTAACTATCAGGACTGAAATGACAGCAGGGAGAAAAGTGGTTCCTTGAAGCATTGCTCTGAGTGCTCAGATTAAAAAAAGAAGATACTGCTACCTTCTGCTGTCTGCATTTGCATTTGGTTGAATGCTACACTTTTATGCAAAATACTCGAGTTTTAAGTTTTAAATTGTGCGTCACACAAGAGCAGAGCATACTTTAATAAAAGGATGATCTTACTACATCCATAATGTCAGTGTGTGTTGGAGTTATTAGGCAGAGCTGAAAATTATGTGCAGAGAGAAATACAGAGTTATTTCTTTTTCTTTCTTTCTTTCTTTCTTTCTTTCTTTCTTTCTTTCTTTCTTTCTTTCTTTCTTTCTTTCTTTCTTTCTTTCTTTCTTTCTTTCTTTCTTTCTTTCTTCTTTCTTTCTTCATTGGTACACGTCCCCTCATGGCAGTGTTTGATTTCCCATGACTTGTATTTGATAAAAGAGGGCTTATTTGCCCTACAAATGGCCAGAACTGAACAGCAAGATTTGCCCCCATAGAATTCAGTAGGGCCTGCTGCAATGTTTGTGAACTTTGAACGAAAATCGCAAAGCTGAACTAAACCCAGGCAGAGTCACCCACTCCTGGTAGCCAATCATATTGTTTTAATTTAAAACAAAAGAGCATGCGATTGGGTAGAAATAAATAGACTAGAAGGAGCTTGAGAGCTATTTAGGTCATAAAGTGTATGTGCCCTAAAGCACCATGGCCTAAAAAAACAGGCTGGCCTCTGATCCTAAACAAGCAAAGCCAGCCTGGTAAGGTTTTCAATTAAAATACCTATTACATGAGCACTTTGAAACACACTTCCCTCTTCTGCAAGTGCTTATCTTGTGTCTGTAAACATGCACTTTTGTTTGTGCAGTAAGTTAACCTCCACCCCTAAAGTCAGATAAAAGGGCAGTTAAAGATGGAATGCACTAGCTGATAAACCCAACAAAAATCTTTATGTTCCACATTATTTGTGAGGCTCTGAACTTAGGTCTTTTTCAGTTTATTTAGCTCTTTTTGGAATATAGATTTTACTGTTTATGTAAAACTAGAGGTCACAAAAGGCAACCGTGATGTGGTCTTACTTTTTTCTTTACGCAAGATAAAAGTTCACTTTTAGCCGATTAAAACTAATGTAGATTTTATATTAAAAAGCTATGTTTTAATAATTCATACTGCTGCATACAGTACCCCCACCTGACAAAAAGTTGTAACTTGAATTAATATATATATATATATATATATATATATATATATATACACTATTTTGCCAAAAGTGGCATTCCAGTCTTAGTCCGTAGGGTTTAATATTGAGTTGGCCCACCCTTTGCAGCTATAACAGCTTCAACTCTTCTGGGAAGGCTGTCTACAAAGTTTAGGAGTGTGTCTATGGGAATGTTTGACCATTCTTCCAGAAGTGCATTTGTGAGGTTAGGCACTGATGAGAAGGCCTGGCTTGCAGTCTCCACTCTAATTCATCCCAAAGGTGTTCTATTTGGTTGAGGTCAAGACTCTGTGCAGGCCAGCCAAGTTCCTCCACCCTAAACTTGCTCATGTTGGAACAGGAAGAAGCCATCCCCAAACTGTTCCCACAAAATCGAGAGCATAAAATTGTCCAAAATGTCTTGGTATGCTGATGCCTTAGAAGTTCCCTTCACTGGAAGGGGCCAAGCCCAACCCCTAAAAAACAACCCCACACCATAATCCCCCCTCCACCAAACTTTACACTTGGAACAATGCAGTCAGGCAAGTACTGCACCCCTGGCAACCGCCAAACTCAGACACATCCATCTGATTGCCAGACAGAGAAGAGTGATTCATCACTCCAGAGAACATGTTTCCACTGCTCTAGAGTCCAGTGGCAGCGTGAGTTACACCACTGCGTTTGCATTGCACTTGGTGATGTAAGGCTTGAATGCAGCTGCTCGGCCATGGAAACCCATTCCATGAAGCTCTCTAAGCACTGTTGTTGTGCTAATCTGAAGGCCACATGAAGTTTGGAGGTCTTTAGCTATTGATTCTGCAGACAGTTGGCGACTTCTACGCACTGTAAACTTTAGCATGCGCTGACCCCACTCTGTCATTGCTTAAATCCAATGATTCGGAGGGGTGTCCCAATACGTTTAGTAATATAGTGTGTATATATATATATACAGTTGCAAGAAAAAGTATGTGAACCCCTTGGGATTACGTGGAGTTTTGCATGAATTGGGCATAAAATGTGCTCTGAACGTCATCTAAGTCACAACAATAGAAGAACACAGTCTGCTGAACATAATACTACACAAACATTAGAAGTTGCCATGGTTTAATTGCACATAACATGTAAACATTCACAGTGCAGGGAGGAAAAAGTATGTGAACCTTTGGACTTAATAACTGGTTGACCCTTCTTTGGCAGCAATAACCTCAACCAAACGTTTCCTGTAGTTACAGATCAGACCTGCACAACGATCTGGAGTAATTTTGGACCACTCCTCTTCACAAAACTGTTTCAGTGTAGCAATATTCTTGGGATGTCTGGTATGAATCGCTCTCTCAAGGTCATGCCACAGCATTTCAATCGGGTTGAGGTCAGGACTCTGACTGGGCCACTCCAGAAGGCGTATTCTGTGCTGTTGCAGCCATTGTTTTGTTGAATTACTTGTATGCTTTGGGTCATTGTCCTGTTGCATCACCCATCCTCTGTGGAGCTTCAGTTGGCGGACAGATGGTCGTACGTTTTCCTGCAAAATGTCTTGATAAACTCTGGAATTCATTTTCCCATCGATGACAACAATCCGTCCAGGCCCTGAGGCAGCAAAGCAGCCCCAAACCATGATGCTCCCTCCACCATGTTTTAAAGTGGGGATGAGGTTTTGATGTTGGTGTGCTGTGCCTTTTTTTCTCCACACATAGTGTTGTGTGTTCTTCCCAAACAACTCAATCTTGGTTTCATCTGTCCACAGTATATTTTGCCAGTAGTGCTGTGGAACATCCAGGTGCTCTTTTGCAAACTTCAAACGTGCTGCAATATTCTTTTTGGACAGCAATGGCTTCCTCCGTGGTGTCCTCCCATGTACTCCATTCTTGTTTAATGTTTTCCTTATTGTAGAGGTGTCAACAAAAATGTTAGCATGTGCCAGAGATTTCTGTAGGTCTTTAGCTGACACTCTGGGATTCTTCTTTACCTTATGCAGCATTCTGCGCTGTGCTCTTGCAGTCATTTTTACAGGACGACCACGCCTAGGGAGAGTAGTAACAGTGCTAAACTTTCTCCATTTGTAGACAGTCTGTCTTACCATGGACACATGAACATCAGGGCTTTTGGAGATACTTATGTAACCCTTTCCATCTTCATGCAAGTCAACAATTCTTGATCGTAGGTCTCCTAAGAGCTCTTTTCTGCAAGGCATGGTTCACATCAGACAGTGCTTCTTGAAACCAGTAAACCCAAAACAGGTGTGTGTTTTTTAAGGGCAGGACAGCTGTCTGCAACACATCCAATATCATCACACTGATTGGAGTCAAGGTTGGCTCACTCCTGGCTCCAATTAGCTCTGGGAGAAGTCATTAAGCTAGGGTCTCACATACTTTTTCCTCCCTGCACTGTGAATGTTTACATGTTATGTGCAATTAAACCATGGCAACATCTAATGTTTGTGTAGTATTATGTTCAGCAGACTGTGTTCTTCTATTGTTGTGACTTAGATGACGTTCAGAGCACATTTTATGCCCAATTCATGCAAAACTCCACGTAATCCCAAGGGGTTCACATACTTTTTCTTGCAACTGTATATATATATATATATATATATATACTGTTGATTATAAATAACTTATTCTGGACATTCACCAGTGGAGTGGCTCTTACGTTCCTAACTTCACTACGTGATTGTACAGGGACCATGCCAAAGGGTCCTTAAGACTAGAGAACCACCAACAAACCTCCATCGAATACTGATCACACATCACCACACACCACTGATATGCTAGCAATAAATGCCTACCTATCTAAATCAGATACATGCTCCCCCCCCCCCCCAGAAAAAAGAGCCATTTTACAAACAGTAGCAGGAGAGGAGGCCTTAAAGCAAAACTTCTCCTTTTGGGTGGAGCTCTGCTTTAGCTTCTTAGCCCTTAGTTGGCCATTAGAGCACAATTAAGATAGTTTTTGGGTTTTTCTGTTGGAGGGTATTGTGAACATAAATTATAGTCATGACAGTCTTAATCCTAGATTATCATTGTATTGTAGTTTGATATTGTAATAAATATCCCCCTTTACTGGAATTGTGCTGGTTGTGTTGTATGTACAAAATTGAATTTCTCTAATGGGGCCTTGGAGAGCAGTTAAACCCCGACAGGGATTCTAATCTTTGTACAATCTCCTTTAGATGTAACAAAACTATGGAATTTGTGGACAAACAATACATTTATTTGTATCAAATCAGGTAGGCCTTATCAATTCATAGTTGATGGTACATCTAAAAGAGACTGTGCAGTTGGATTGTATAGCATACTGTATGTCTATCCTTAAAAAGCAGTAGTGAATGTGGTGGAAGGAAAGAAAATGGCTTGATTCCCCCAATAACACAATCAGTGTTTATGGAGTAATCCATTTGGCAGTGTTATTGTGTTCTGCCGGTAGCTAGCCTTTCCTGCTGACAAAACACTAAGATCACTGCTAGAGGCTAAAGCCGCTGGCAGTGATCACATCCAAAATATCTGACATGCTAGTTGCTTGATGGATCGACTTCACTACAAGCAGCCTGCCTATAGATGGATCAGATCTCAGATGGTCCTTGCTGAACTGTCTGAGATTCGATCCATCTATGGTCAGCTTTAGAATAGAATGGCAGATTTTTTAACCTTTTTCACTCTATCCAAAAATAATTAAATGCATAAGCTGGCATTTAAGTATTTTTGATGGGCTGATTAGGCTTATCACACTCTGTACATCCATGTTGTCCCTTGATCTTACTGAGTAATCCTGAATAAGTAGTGTACAGTAAATAACGAGTAGCAGGTCAGAAGTAGTGAGTGAAATATGACCTATAAGGGAGAGTTTTGTTGAACTTTAACTTCACATTTTCAGCTTTCTAAGGGAATAGTGGTGGAGAAAATAAATATCCCCAGAAACACATACTGTATGTTGTAGTGTTGCAAAACCAATGAAGGAAAGTAGGAATGTCCAAATATGACTTGAAGTAAATATTAAATAACAGATAGACAATGTTCATATATGTACTTTGTGATGAGCTGCAAGCTATACAGTCTAGACAGTTGGGTTTTTTAAATAACATTGTGTCTGTCTGTAAGTAAAATGGTACATATTGGAAAAACACTAGAAGACAAATAACTGTTAAACAGGTAATGGAAACATGAGATCTGCATTACTCCCGAAATTCACTTAAAAGCCTGAACAGGGCTGGCTGTATTTTAATTTCCAAGGATGAATACAGGAAGGGTGGGATGTTAACATTCTGATAGCTTCTTAAACACTATTGTAGAGAAGATAATGCTAATACGCAGATTATTTCAACAAATGCAAAAAGACATTTTATGACCTATAGCCTCAAAGAGGATGTAAGGTTTGGATTAGATCCAGATCCACAGGATGTGTGGCAAACATTGGCTCAAAACAGCCCTCTGTGCAAGTTTGTCAGTGATGTCATAGGTTCTTTGTTCCCTGCATTTGGAATTATCATACAAATATTGCTTATTATTGTTACAATGATTGACATTGCTTTTTATAGGGTCCTCCTATACCAATGTATGTGTAGGGGGGATACTAAGAGTATGTAAGCCCTAACAATGAACTTCAATTACTTGCTTCCTTTTAGTTTGTTAAAGTGACTATGCCACTTGTGAACAAAAGCGAAGCTGTAAAAGTAGAGCATGCATACTTACTTTACCAGTGATCCATGAAATTCATGTCCGCTGGTTTGTTTCTCCATGGTGGTTACAAATATTGGACACTTCCTGTCCTAGGGTGACAACACTCAAATATTTATTATTTATGGAGGAGCAGATTTTTCACCCTACACCAGGAAGAACCTAATTACCGCTCCCTTAGCTGCACTCTGGCTCATATGCCTGGTAGCATCAACCCAAGGTCACTTTAAATATACTCCTGAAAGAATCTGTTTAATAAGAGCAAAATAGTCTTGTTGATTCTGTCAGAAATCTTGTGAAATAATACCATTCTGTGCATGTGCTTCATTGTTATCAGGTTCATTGTTTTCCAGTTATATTTGTGGACTGTAGTACACCTCCCCCATATGGTTTAGAGAAGGGCAGAGAGAGACATGTTCTTCCTGGTGTAGGGTGAAAAATCTGCTCCTCCATAAATAATAAGTAAGTGAGTGTTGTCACCCAAGGACAGGAATTGTGTTACTGTAGCATCTCTAACTGAAAATAAATGGATATTGCCTGATAAAATACAAATGCAACCACTACATCCAAGGACAGGTAAGCGGCAATATATTTAGTTTCTGTTATTGGCTTTAAATACCATTTAACCACTTCAAGTCTGGACACTTTCACCCGCTTCCAGTCCAGGCCAATTTTCAGATTTCAGTGCTATCACACTTTGAAGGACAATTTCGCAGTCATGCAACACTGTACCCATATCAATATTTTAGCATTTTTTTGAGACAGATAAAACTTTATTTTGGTGGTACTTATTCACCGCTGGGAATTTTATTTTTTTGCTATATAAATGAAAAAGTCCAAAAATTCTGAAAAAAAGTGTTTTTCTTATAAAATTTTGCAAATAAATAATCTTTCTTCATAAATCTTGGCCAAAATGTATGTAGCTATCTTTTTATTAAAACAAAAATAACTCAATTAGTTTATAACCAAAAATTATAATTTTTCTAATTTTTTTTACATTTTTAATATTATTATTTAGGTTTTTTTTAACATACTGTCACCCTAGCAGTGCAGTACAGTGTCACCATAGTGACAAAGTACTACTTGTGGGGGGTGATGAAGATTTTTTTTTCTTTTTTTACACTGATTGCTTTTACACCCATAAAGGCTATAAAAGCAATAATTTCTATTTCTCTCTGGCTGCATTCTTGCAGCCATTGAGAAATACTGCGCAAGCTGTGATTGGTCACAGCTTGTCACATGGTACAAGGCTATTGTACCATGTAACCTCTGTGACCATTCTCATATTTTACAAGTAGTAAGCAATGATGTCAAGAAGTGACATCTTGTTTACTACTGTTCATGTGATCACTGATTGGCCAATCAGTGATCACATGAATCGGGACCTCACACAGAGGTCCCGTACAGTGATCGGTGTTCAGCTGTGTCCTCCGGACACAGCAGGCACCAGATCACGGTGCTGCGTGCTCCCAGGGAGCACGCACAGGCAGTGAATGAGGGTGACGTTTAGAAACGTCAACCCACTTTGACAGTGCGCCTATCCAGCCCATGTCTATAAATGGTTAAACATCATCTCCAGCTAATCAGTCATATGTAGCCAAATAATGCAATATAGTAAATTACAGCTCCTGGCTGCTTTGCTCTATACCAGGGGTCTCTAAACTTTCTAAACAAAGGGCCATTTTACTGTCCTTCAGACTGTTGACATTGGAAGTAGAAAATGTCTTGGCAACAGTGGGAGTAAACAGTGCATCTTTGGCATTAAAGAGAGGAATAGTGCACCATCGTTGGTGTCAGTGGGAGGAATAGTGTCCCCTCGTTTGTGTCAGTGGGAAGTATAGTGCCCCATTGTTGGTATCAGTGGGGGGAATAGTGCCCCATCGTTGGTATCAGTGAGAGAAAAAGGACCAGATAAAGGGAAGCAAAAGGCCCTATACGGTTCCCAGGCCGCAGTTTGGAGACCACTGTTCTATACAAAACCCTTATCCTAGATGAGGGTATGGTAAAGATGTTAATGGGGAGACCCCAAGCAAAAAAATAATAAATCATGTGGTATCCTTGATGAGGATCTGATATGATGGATGATGTCAGTGACCAAATATGATCATAGCCATTGATCAAATATGGCTATCAGTTGTTAGGACACTGACAGCCCCCAACAACCAGCTGGAGCTAGAAGCTGTCACATTTAGCACCAATAGTAATAACACTGCTAAATGTACTACTTCCTGGTGCAGCGGAGGTTCAGCAATCAGCAGGCAGGCGAACACCCCAATTTGTTTAGCCCAGCCTTTCTCAACCAGGGTGCCAAGGGTGCCTTGAGGTTTCTTCAGGGGTGCCCTGGCAAAATGTCTAAAAATTGCCCAAAACTTGTATACAAGCCAGCGGGTGGAAAAGCCTTCCTTTTAGTTATACAAAGCCACAGGTTTTCATTGTGCACCATTACGACCTTCTAGCCACCGGCATCCTGACAACCAGGAGTCAGAAGAAGGGTACAAAAGAATTTACAAGGCATTAGATATACCATGGAACACAGTGAAGACTGGCATCATCACGTGGAGAAAATATGGCGAAACAGTGACATTACCAAGAACTGGACGTCCCTACAAAATTGATGAAAAGACGGGAAGAAAACTGGTCTGGGAGGCTGCCAAGAGGCCTACAGCAACATTAAAGGAGCTTCAGGAATATCTGGCAAGTACTGCCTGTGTGATACATGTGACAACAATCTCACGTATTCTTCATATGCCTGGGCTATGGGGTAGAGTGGAAAGACCAAAGCCTTTTCTTACAAAAAGAAACATCCAAGCCCAGCTAAATTTTGCAAAAACACATCTGAAGTCTCCCAAAAGCATGTGAGAAAATGTGTTATGGCCTGATGAAACCAAGGTTGAACTTTTTGGCCATGATTCCTAAAGATATGTTTGGTGCAAAAATAACACTGCCCATCACCAAAAGAACACCATACCCACAGTGAAGCATGGTGGTGGCAGCATCATGCTTTGGGGCTGTTTTTCTTCAGATGGAACTGGGGCCTTAGTCAAGGTAGAGGGAATTATGAACAGTTCCAAATACCAATCATATTTGGCACAAAATCTTTAGACTTCTGAACAAGCTGAATATGAAGAGGAACTTCATCTTTCAACATAGCAGTGACCCAAAACATACATCCAAATCAACAAAGGAATGGCTTCACCAGAAGAAGATTAAAGTTTTGGAATGGCCCAGCCAGAGCCCAGACCTGAATCTGATCGAAAATCTGTGGGGTGATCTGAAGAGGGCTGTGCACAGGAGATGCCCTCGCAATCTGACAGATTTGGAGTGTTTTTGTAAGGAAGAGTGGGCAAATATTGCCAAGTCAAGATGTGCCATGCTAATAGACTCATACCCAAAAAGACTGAGTGCTTCAACAAAGTATTAGTTTAAGGGTGTGCACACTTATGCAACCATATTATTTTAGATTTTTATTTTTACTTCCCCCCACCTAAAAGATTTCAATTTGTTGTTCAACTGAGTTGTACAGTTTATAGGTCACATTAAAAGTGGAAAAAGTTCTGAAATGATTTACCTTTGTCTAATTTTTTTGCATCACAGAAACCTGACATTTTAACTAATATTTATAGGTAAAGTTAATCCAGGGAATATCTGATTGCCTCTCAGGAAGGAAGTTTTACCCCGCAGGAGCAAATTAGATCATACTTTGCTGGGTTATTTTGCCTTTCTCTGGATCAACTGTGGGTGTAGGATTATAACTTTTTTTTTTTGGTTGAACTGGATGGACTTTTGTCTTTTTGCAACCAGACTGACTATGTAACAGGGGTGTGTAGACTTTTTATATCCACTGTAGCTCAAATAACAGTAACCAACATGTGGATAATACATATCTTTGTATAGCTGAGTAAAGGCTAATACGATAAAGACACATACCATTGTAGCAGTGCCCTGTATTCTGGATGCCAGTCAGGATTGCAATGTACAAACAGCTTGTATTCCAGAAACCGGTAGCAGATGAACCGTCTGGCGCTCGAAGAACCAGAAGTCGCTACTTGGCACCACCCATTGATGTGATCTGGCCAGTAAATGAAAATATCTCCACTCTATCATCATGTCAACATGAGATGCTGATTCTGGCTATCAAAACAAATGGAATGTGCTCAAGCAAGATGTCACACAGGGACAGAGTAGTGCTTAAAGTGACGGAAATAAGTATTTGATCCCCTGCTGATTTTGAATGTTTTCCCACTCACAAAGAAATGACCCAAAACACACGGCCAAGGCAACAAAGGAGTGGCTCAAGAAGAAGCACATTAAGGTCCTGGAGTGGCCTAGCCAGTCTCCAGACCTTAATCCGATTGAAAATCTGTGGAGGGAGCTGAAAGTTAGAGTTGCCAAATGTCAGCCACCAAACCTTAATGACTTGGAGAGGATCTGCCAAGAGGAGTGGGCCAAAATTCCTCCTGAGATGTGTGCAAACCTGGTGGCCAACTACAGGAAACGTCTGACCTCTGTGATTGCCAACAAGGGATTTGTCACCAAGTACTAAGTCATGTTTTGTGATGGGGATCAAATACTTATTTCCCTCATGAGCATGCAAATCAGTGCATCATTTGTTAGACATGCATTTCTTTTGAATTTGTGTTGCTATTCTGTCTCTCAGTGTTACAATACACCTACCATTCGATTTTTAGACTGATCATTTCTTTGTGAGTGGGCAAACATTCAAAATCAGCAGGGGATCAAATACTTATTTCCTTCACTGTATACAGGAAACTATAAGGCCTCTTGCACATGGAAGGAAAAAAAAACACCTTTTTTACTGATCTGGATCTAGATGCATTGTTGTCTATGGAACCATATACACAGCTGCAAAGAGAGTAATAGAGTAATGAATACAGAGCTGTAAATCAAAAATAGAAAATGTTACATTTGAGTGCAGTTATTTTTACGCATATGTGTGTTTACGCGCCTATTCGCATGTTTATGCATTTATATATTTGTATATTGCAGTACTGACAATAAAGAAGAAATGTATTCTTAGATACACTTAGAGTGGTAGTAAAGTCCGCTTTAGATCTTGTACCTATAGGTAAGCTAATAATGGTGTATACTATTTATATACCTCCTGAAAAAACTCCCAGAGATGGGGTCATCACATCCTGCCTTGTTGCTAGGATGTTGCTAAGACACTTCTAGCTGATTCAAACCCCCAAACATGACTTCCCTCTCAATTATTGCAGTAGCGATGCTGTGATGGAGGAGGGTTGGACCACACATGTGCTGGGGGTTTGAGAGCTCACTCCTGTGATGGTGGGGGTGATCAGTAATGGATGGGAGCGTCTTAGCAACATCCCAGCAGCAAGACATAATGGGATGATGCCATCTCTGGGAGTATTCAGTCAGGCTTTGGAAGGCAAGTTAATGTCCTACAACTATAGTAAGGGCATTATCCAATTCAGTCAAAGCTGCACAGTTTGTTTTTATCTATGGTTGCCACTTCCCTGCATAGGCAGTTTTTTGGTAAAGGTGAACTAACCCTTTTGGGGCCCCTGGGAGCCACTGTCTCCACAAAAGTGTTTGGTGCTGGATGGATTAATTACAAGGTACACTTTACAGACAATGCTTTTTACACACGTCCATGATAGGAAAATCTTTTGCAGACTTGCCATTTCCAAACAGTACAATGTGCAAGTTGTAACTCGGAGATAACATTCAAGAAGTGTAAGATTCCAGAACTCTGCTTTGTCAGCTTTCATCTAGCAGCAAACATTTCAAAGAGGAACTTTTTTGTCTGCGTATCGTAGGCATATTGTCTCCAGAGGCTAGGAAGGAAGAGAATATTCCTTCAATAGGAAAAGACACATGTTGAATCATAACTCAGTGTCTGCACAAATAAACAGCCGGCACACTCAGAGGCCACAACCACTCCAGCCGGAACTCTTGATGGGAGGTTATCCCACCAGATTTCCAAGAAGCACATAATATTTACTGGGTTTTGTTGTGCTTGAAGCCATTAGTACTCCTGGTAAAGAAAAAGGTACGTTGAACAGTCCTACGGTATATACTACCATGACAAGATGTAATAATCCATCTCAAGTGCTGTGTACTCCAAGACACACTTTACAGATTCCCTGAGAGCTTTTTGGGTTCTAAAGAGCCTGTTGTCATGGAAACGGGAAGCAGGAGCCTCACACTATGAATAGAGATGTTAAAGTAAACAAAGATTTATATTCCTGTTCTGAAAGAATTAAAAAAATGAGATCATCTGGGGATACGAATGGAGATGAGGAAATCCCAATCAGAGATAAATAATTATTTTGGTAATGGTCACTTGTAAATACCTGATCGGCGATTAGAAGCTGGGTATGTTTCTTCATTTTTAGGAGATGTGTCAGGGTATCACTTCGGTATGAACTGGCCTATTATTTAAAAGAGAGGTTTCTTTTTATCTATATAAAATATATACATATATATAATATTACATAAATATGTATATATATTCACAGTGCATGACTGATAATAAAAATAATACATCAAATAATAATAAAAATAGGTAACAAAAAGGAAATTTAGTTGTTACGGTCGTTTTTATATAATGAGGAGAATTGATCAAAACTGGAGCAGACACAATCTGGCGCAGCTGTGCATGGCAAGCAATCAGCTACTATTGTTCATTTTTAAAGCCTAAAGCCCAATTCCAGGTAACTTGAAAATTCTCCCTTGCAGTGGGGCTGCGTCCATGTTGCAAGGGTTAACTGCTCGTTTAGGTATAGGGGGCATGGAAAAGTAAACCACACTGCTAGACCGGTCCCCGCAGCAACTTCTTCCCCATGCTCCAGTGGTCTAGGGTTCTGTCGTCATTAAGACATCCATTGTGGGGACACCGTAGGACAGTCCACTGCTGGAGCATAGGGGAGCTCCTTGTGCCGGGGGGAGCAGAAGATCAGGTAAGTAAAATGCTTTTACTCTCCCCTAGACGTAAACAAGCAGTTAACCCTTGCAGTGTGTTCACAGCCCCAGTTTAGAGGGAAATTTTAATTTTTTCCAGAGTTGGGCTTTAACTGAACAAGCTAAAATGAAGCTAATTGGTTGCAATCCACAACTACAATACAAGTTTTGATAAATACCTCTCAGTTTTTATCACTACCATGTAAATGTTTGCGTAAATACAACTTAAGCTCCAGTTTCTATCTGTGTTTTTTATAAATACCAAGTACCATTATCCAAATTTGTCATCTTTACAATATAGTAACCAAAAACCTTTTATGTCATCAGGATTTCCCAGTATCCTAGTCTGCTTGCTCCTGTGAACCATTCATATCCTCTCTCATAAACCATGATGTCGTAGTACATGCAGCCAATTACATGAAATTTGGCATCCTCAGGTTGATCTTAGATTGGAAGGTGCACTGAAGGTATTAGTACAGTAATTCTCCCTGAGAAATGTATGCTGGTGTGTAATAAAATATCATGAAGTATAGTGTACATCCAGCCATATCCGTTTTTTCTAGTTTTACGAGTATTAAAATGCTGGTTGAGATTTAACCGCTATCCAGGACTTCGTTAAAGCAATTGTTCATCATTTCCTGTTCTAGTGACAATGGTTTCACCAGACAGTAGTGAGGGTAAAACTCCAGCAGCAACACAGACCGTGTATCAAAACTAAAATTAAAAAGAAAATGTCTGGACATACTGGACACTTTGATTAAAATTGAATAATACCCTTGTTATAGGTGTAGGTCATTTGTATGTACCTCATGAAGCCTGACCTGAAAACTCCCAGGAATTTCTAGAACTAAGAGAGCTCAAGCTATTGCTGTTCACTTCCACCATCACAGGAGAGAGCTTCTTCTCAGATTCAAACCCCCTTAGATATGTTTTCTCTACCCTGATGCAGTAGCTCTGAGCTAAGAGTTTGAGAGCTCACTCATGTGAGGGTGAACAGTGATAGCTGGGCCTCTCTTAGCAACGTCCTAGCAACGTCCTTGCAAGGCTTCATGAAGTAAGAAAAAGGCCTACACCTATATAGCAAGGGTATTATTAACCACTTCCGTGCTGCCCTATACCAGAAATACTGCTACAGGGTGGCACGGGCTGTGCAAAATCATGTTTATATACGTGATTTTGCATTTCCGTGAAGGGGGAGATTGCCATTCGCGGCCTCGGCTGTCAATCACCAGGTTCCCACCGGTAATTAATTGCTGGCACCCGGTGATCACCAAGTATCTCTGGCGGGTGAGAGACCTGTGTATAAAGAACACAAATCTCTCCCCTGTCAGCTCCTGCACACTGCTTCGTATGGCTCTGCATTGCAGAGCCATACAAATCAGTGTGCTTACAGTGGAAAGCACTCACACAGCACACTGTGAAACAGCACACAGTTAACCCTTTGATCGTCCCACATATTAATCCCTTCCTGCCCAGTGCCATTAGTACAGTGTCAGTGCTTTATATTAGCACTGATCACTGTATTGGTGTCACTGGGGATGTCAGTGTCACCAAGTCAGTTCCCCCCAGTGTCAGAATGCCCACCGCAGTTCAGCTATAAGTTGCTGGTCGTCGGCATTACTAGTAAAAAAAAAACGAAATAAAAAATTCCAGTATATATGCCGTAATTTGTAAACTCTATAACATTCACGTAAACCAATTAATTTACACATATTGAGATTTTTTTTAGCAAAGACGTGCAGCCTAAATTTATGATGAAATTAGATTTTTTAAAAATTTTTTACAGGACATGTTTAATAGCAAAAAATATTTTTTTTACTCAAAAATGTCGGTCTTTTTTTTGCTTATAGTGCAAAAAATTAAAAATGCACAGGTGATCAAATACCACCAAAATAAAGCTCCATTTGTGGGAAAAAAAGGCCGCAAATGTCATTTGGTTGCAGCGTTGCATGACCGCGCAATTCCCAGTTACAGTAACGCAGCTCCGTTTTGCAAAAAATGGCCTGGTCAAGAAGGGGGGTAAATCCTCAGGAGGGCAAGTGGTTAAACTTTAGTCAAAGCTTATTTTTTTTTATCTACAGATGCCCCTTATCTGCATAGGCAGAATTAAAGCCCTGAATACACGTTGAGAATTATTTTGTTTTCCATGCTAGTCTCATATTGAAAGTGAAGAGGTTACTAAAATTATGAAAATTATTGTACGACAGAATGAAAATTCGGAAGTGATGTAATGTATTGTGATGTATTTTTATTGTAATTTAGGATGAAAACCGTACTGGTTAAACAAAAACTGATCTGGTATCATACGACAAAAGTTTTCATGCTTGTCCCTTTGAGTAATTTTGGACGATTGCTGTGTACTAACAAACAGATTAACGTACGGTCGCTTTGAAAACTGCATTTTTCGTACAAACTTCTGATCGTGTATACGCATCTTAACTCTGTCAACAAAATGTTAACATATATAACAAGTGTTGGTATCAGGAAATATGTGTCACTGGAGTTGGTTCTTTCACATTTAAACTGTTAGACATGCAAAACCTCAAAATATAACTCTGAGCTAAACATAGAATTGAATTTTAAAATATAGAAAATCTCAGGCATTTTAATTTGTTATGGTGTCTTTCTTTTGAACACCGCCACCCCACCATAAAAGGTACAATGGCTAACTACACTAAACCATTGCATCCAGATATTCACTACTGTTTTCACTCATCCATCTCCATGATCCCAATTCAACTACACAGGAACATCCGGAGCAAGCCTTGACAGGATATCCTAGGATATCCTACGAGTCTCCATTATTGATTGAAAATGTGCCCAAGGAAAGTAAAAAAGTAATAATTATGGGAAATATATTCTGGGACTCAGCCTCAAGAAGGTGACAGTACACACATCTATCCACCTATGAGTTCTGGCTTAGACACCTCAACTATAGCTGCAAACGATCATTTGTTGAAAAAGACAAGAAATTTGAAAAATAGTAAAGTTGAATTCCAGGTATGTTCTTTTATTTTGCATAGTTACGTTGGTCCAACTGTAAGTATATGTATTCCATATCTAGCTGATTCCTTTGGAAACAGAGAATCAATGTAGTAGCTGCTGCTTCACTGTCTTCTGAATCCCTTCCTGAGCTGCTGCCCTGCTGCGTACTAACCAAAAGGGGTTGCCAGCTCAGCACCCAAAACCATTTCAAAAACATCTTTTCTCATTTAATGCAAAGAGTTTTTTGACTGATGAAGTGAATATTGTGATGTCACCACCCCTTATTTCCACCTCGTCCAATCAAAAAATACTTTGCCTTCGTGGAGAAAATTGCAAGGCATTGCCAAGTGGCACAGGACCTGGAAGACAGCAATAGTCACTGTAGTTATGACGACTTCAGTGCAGGGGCGGACTGACAACTCATGGGGCCCCCGGGCAATAGGGGATCATGGGGCCCCTGTATCCTTGCCCAAACTCAAAAAAGACTATGAAAAAGGTACCAGGGGCATCTCATGGGGCCCCCTACTGACCCCGGGCCCTCGGGCAGTGCCCGCGTTTCCAAATGGTCAGTCCGCCCCTGCTTCTGTGATTCTTTGCTTCCACAAGGATCAGCCAGGTATGGAATATGTTTACTTATATTGTGAAATCTGGCTTTAAAGCTATGACAGCCGTTTGAAAGCTTGACAGATCAGTTTAGAGCTGATATAAGAGCACTGGTTGCTGTAACAGTTGTTATTCAAGGCATGCCTTGAATGTAGTTGTTCTGGAAAACTAGGAAACAGATCAATGGGTTTAGTTCCACTTTAAGGGTTTGTATAGATGGACTTGAGATTTGTGTCAATGATATCAGTTTGAGATGCTTCTGAGATCTTTCAGAATTCACTGACAGGTGCTTTTGACACGCTGTTGACTTGCGTCTGGCCAGCACTTTACCTGCTTCATATGGATTTTGCATTACCCTAGACTTGTATGGAAATGGAAAAGCCCACCTACACAGGACCATAAGTTAGTACTCCTTCCACCAAGAGGGGGATTTTATTTTCTTTAGTAATTCTCATAGAATTATCATCAAATTCTGCTGCTTGTCTTCCAATGTAAAGTTTAGGTTTTTTTTATAATTAGATAAACCATCATGTTTTCTAGTATGAGAACTGGTATGTTTCAGCATCAAAGTTCATTAGAAATATTTCCAGACAATCCACCTGCTCAGAAACATCACATCTCAGAAATGTAAGTCCTACAATATGTCATTCAACTCTTGGGCTGAGTATGTATCACAGAACCAATATCACCATTTACCACTATTCACCTCAAATTGAACATGGCGTTTGCAATCAATATATATCAATGGAATGGATCCCATGGATGAACAGTCAATCAGAAATGATCAAAAAACATTGCAAATGTTAGTGAGTAAACACAGATTGCTGTGCCTTGCATAACAAGTTATATTGGCTTACACTTATTAAAAGCTGCAAATCAAAGGCAATTAGTCTCAGCTTTTGGCACTCAATAGAAAACAATAGAATATGACCTGTGAACATGTCCAAATGGAACGAAATTGCAGTATTTAGCTGAGGACCCCATGGAAAGGAGACCAACTCCATCCCTCCACCTTGTGTTGAATATTTGCTAAAGGCAGGGATAGAATTGGAGTGTTCCTTGATGCAGCCTTGCGTCCGTCATCAGTGTGTCAATAGTGCTGATGTGATCTTCAGTCAAGCACCCCCACCCCCTCTGTTTTATTATGCTTTGTTTGCCATAGTGTTATTTAGTAGATTATCCATACTTTTTCTGGATCGACATGGTAATTTGTTTAAAGGATAAGTTCTTATGCAGGTACATAAATGTGATTTATTATTTTTTGTTGCAGAAGCCTCTAAAGCATTGCACCAGTGATCAGCAGATGCAGGTCTCCTGCAGATCTATCAGTATATCATTCTGTACTGGCAAGCAGATATACTGACAGAAAAACTCAATGAACTACCATGGCGCTCCACATCATTGTGGCAGTTCATTGAGAATTACAAGCTAACAGCTGCTAAGGTTGTCGGGACTTGTAGTTTCTCTTTCTCTTTTTTCTTTTTTCTTTTTATTTAACAGCTAGGGAAGTGGGGGAGCAAGGGAGAGCGGGGGTCAGTGCATTCATAACATGTTATATGTTACACCCTGAATATGGGTGTAACATGTAGCATGTTATGAAAGGTGAAGTTATCCTCTAAGTCTCTTGAACTGGTTTATTCAGTTCAATGTACCCTTTAGGCTGGGCTGTTCCAGGTGAAGCTCATATTTTGAGTTTTTACTAGTTACTGTGTAGTTAACTGTGGATTGCCTTAGAGAAGGGGTGTCAAACTCAATTTTATCACGGACCACATCAGCATTATGGTTGCCCTCAAAGGGCCAGTTCTGTCTGTAAGACTATATAGATGTATCTACTCTTGATCATAATAAATTATTTCCTCTGCATCCATTTATTACTGGTTTTAGTAATAGTTTAAGACTTAAGCAGTAAAGGGTAGGTGCAGACTGGCACAGTGTCCACTCAAATTCCTATAGTTTGAGATAAAGTGTGTCTTTGAGCAAATGTACTACAATAAGACATTTGTACAAAAATAGTCTAATTAAATATAGCAGATATGGGAAAAAAACGAATTCAACTTGATTGGATTTATAACATTTTTGTATTAACTAAATGAATGAAATTGTTTTAAATATGTTTCTTGGAATATGATGTGTTAGTAATGAGAAGGTACCATTAGAGTCCTGATTTCCAGTTTTAAAATTCAAATGGTGATACTTATTTATATGGCTAAAGTGATACTAAACACACACTGTTTAATTACATTGTACTTTCCATTTCTATATATGGATCATGGCACTGTAATTATTTTAATTAAAAGAAAATCTAAGTACCTTTTTCCTAATCGATATACAGCTGTCACATGATGCAGTACTTTCCCAGCCTGTCTGCAAGGAAACATAAGCAGGAGGATCCTCTAGTGCTTCTGGTCACATGTTCAAAAATTGTCATGTAAATATATGTTTGAAATCAAATCTTTATTATTTTGTGGAAATAACATGATATGGGCAATTTTCTGTGTCACCCTTCCAGTCTGTGTCTTAGAATAAGACCCCCATTGTGTTTATCTGGTTAGTGGGCATGGAAGAAGAGGGAGGGAGTGGGCTGTCATTTACCACTGTATACACACCCACATGTGTGACTCTATAGTCACCTGAGCTGCTCAGATGTGATAGGGAGGAATTGCTCAGCACAGAAACTCACTGAAGACTGAGCATGTGCAGAGTTGCCACTAGAGCTGCAAAATCCCTAGCTGAATTGGGGACATGAACAGAAGGTGGAGATCAACCAGTGTTTTTTGCAGAATACAGAAAACAAATCTCATAGTGTCTGAGTGGCTATGAACAGCATATAATACACCATTTATTGATAGTTTTTTATGATGTGGGTTTAGTGACACATTAAAGTGAGCATGTCATGAGATAATCATGGAGGCTACCACTGTACACTAAAATCTTCTGAAAATGCTGTTCTTTGCTTTCATATTGATACATTGCGGTTGATTTACTAAAGGCAAAAAGACTGTGCACTTTCTAAATGCGGTTATACTCTGTAAGGGTATTTTCGCCACAGCTTAGTAAATGAGGGGAATCTCTGATGATTTTCATCATCCAATCATGGATAGATGGAATGGGGACAGTAGAAGAAGGGGAGGATCAGAGAAGACAGGGACAAACAGCCTTTTTACACAATGCGGAGGATTAACCCCTTAGGTTCCACAGTGAGTATAACAAGCATGCTTTACTGCATATACAGATTGATTTTACTGTTGTGGGTTTAGTAACACTTTAGGATGCCAGTGCCTGGGAGAGAGGACAGCTGGTGAAACTGGCTGCAGTGAGGACACCACTGGATCGAGGGACAGGTAAGTGTCTGTTTTTTAAAAGTCAGCAGCTACAGTTTTTGTTGGTTTTTTTTTAGCTTTTGACTGGAGCAACGCTTTAAACATTAACTAAAAGCAAAGCTATTTTTTTCATACAATAACGAGGGAATATAACACCTGTCATGTTTTATTGCTGTCTGTGCCTATTTTTGGGAGATTCATCCTCACTATTTGTCCTGTTTACCATTAACACCAAGAGTCAAAATGAAAGTAAATCCCCTATTTTAGATTGTCACCAGATCAGTAATAGAGGGGAAATCTTCCAATGGGGACACTAATTCTGGAGACTCTGCTTACAACTCTTTTTATAGGATTCCCTCACTTTGGAGGGATTTCCTTTCACTTGCTGTTTGGCTATGGGACAGAACACGAAGGAAATCTCTCCAATGGGACACAGATGACAAAAAACGTGACAGGCATTAGAACTCTCCCTTCCTCTATCCAAAATGAAAAAAAAAAAAAAACGTTTTGCCTTTAGTTCTACTTTAGCTGGTTTTATGCTGTTACTGTGTATTGGCTCCCAGTCCTATATCTTGTGGCTGAAAAACATCCTTATTTCTAATAATGTGGAGCTGATTGGATGATAGATGCTCTCACCACGTTCTTGTACGGAGAATATTCAGAAATATAAATATATTGTACAGTCATCCATAGAATGAAACCATAACACAGTTGTCTAGAATCAAAGCTGCCTTTCTGAGGAAACCATAAACAGTATTGACATTTTGATTCATTTCCAGTTGTCCTAAATCTTAGAGGAAACAGCTCAGTTCATTTGCATTCCAGCTATATCTCAAAGGTTTAACAACTACAAGACATTTTCACAATGTTAAAATATACATTGCAACATATGGTTGCAAGTTATCCTGAACGAGTTCATTCTAGGGTTTTGATGCAAGTTTGTCCAATCTATACAGTAAACGTTAATTATATGAGTTCCAGATTGACTGCAGGGCACCAAACCAAAGTAGGGGTTTCCCTAAATAGTGGACTTTAGAAGGCATAAGGTTGATTTACTAGTGGCAGATAGACTGCACACTTTGCAAGTGCAGTAAAGGAGGGGAAGCTATGCTGACTTCCATCATCCAATCATGTGCAGGCAAAAATGCAATTCTTTTATTTTCCTTGTATGTGATTGGGTATTCTTTGGAATACTGTATGTATTTATTACAGGTACTTATATAGCGCTGTCAATTTACACAGCGCTTTACATTATATATACAGTGAAGGAAATAAGTATTTGACCCCCTGCTGATTTTGAATGTTTGCCCACTCACAAAGAAATGATCAGTCTAAAATTCGAATGGTAGGTGTATTGTAACACTGAGAGATAGAATGGCAACACAAAATTCAAAAGAAATGCATGTCTAACAAATGATGCACTTATTTGCATGTTCATGAGGGAAATAGGTATTTGATCCCCATCACAAAATATGACTTAGTACTTGGTGGCAAATCCCTTGTTGACAATCACAGAGGTCAGACGTTTCCTGTAGTTGGCCACCAGGTTTGCACATCTCTCAGGAGGGATTTTGGCCCACTCCTCTTGGCAGATCCTCTCCAAGTCATTAAGGTTTGGTTGCTGACGTTTGGCAACTCGAACTTTCAGCTCCCTCCACAGATTTTCAATCGGATTAAGATCTGGAGACTAGCTAGGCCACTCCAGGACCTTAATGTGCTTCTTCTTGAGCCACTCCTTTGTTGCCTTGGCCGTGTGTTTTGGGTCATTGTCATGCTGGAACACCCATCCACGACCCATTTTCAATGCCCAGGCTGAGGGAAGAAGGTTCTCACCCAAGATTTGACAGTCCATCGTCCCTTTGATTCGGTGCAGTGTCCTGTCCCCTTAGCAGAAAAACACCCCCAAAGCAGAATGTTTCCATCACCATGTTTGACAGTTGGGATGGTGTTCTTGGGGTCATAGGCAGCATTCCTCCTCCTCCAAACATGGCGAGTTGAGTTGATGCCAAAGAGCTTGATTTTGGTCTCATCTGACCACAACACTTTCAACCAGTCCTCCTCTGCATCATTCAGATGTTCAGTGGCAAACATCACATGGGCCTGGACATGTGCTTTCTTGAGTAGAGGGAACCTGCAGGCACTGCAGGATTTCAATCCTTGTCGGCGTAGTGTGTTACCAATTGTTTTCTTGATGACTGTGGTCCCAGCTGCCTGGAGATCATTGACAAGATCCTCACGTGTAGTTCTGGGATGATTCCTCACTGTTCTCATGATCATTGACACTCCACGAGGTGAGATCTTTCAAGATGCACCAGACCTAGGGAGACTGACAGTTGTTTTGTGTTTCTTCCATTTGCGAATGATTGCACCAACTGTTGTCACCTTCTCACCAAGCTGCTTGGCGATAGTTTGGTAGCCCAGTCCAGCCTTGCGTAGGTCTACAATCTTGTCCCTGACATCCTTGAACAGCTCTTTGGTCTTTGCCATGGTGAAGAGTTTGGAATCTGATTGTTTGATTGTTCCTGTGGACAGGTGTCTTTTATACAGGTAACAAAATGAGATTAGCAGCACTCCCTTTAAGAGACTGTTTCTAATCTCAGCTTGTTACTTGTATGAAAGACACCTGGTTTGAGTTGCCAAACATCAGCAACCAAACCTTACAGACTTGGAGAGGATCCGCCAAGAGGAGTGGGCCAAAATCCCTCCTGAGATGTGTGCAAACCTGGTGTCCAACTACAGGAAACGTCTGACCTTTGTGATTGCCAACAAGGGATTTGCCACCAAGTACTAAGTCATGTTTTGTGATGGGGATCAAATACTTATATCCCTCATGAACATGCAAATCAGTGCATCATTTGTTAGACATGCATTTCTTTTGAATTTTTTGTTGCTATTCTGTCTCTCAGTGTTACAATACACCTACCATACGATTTGTGGACTGATCATTTCTTTGTGAGTGGGCAAACATTCAAAATCAGCAGGGGATCAAATACTTATTTCCTTCACTGTATATTGTATATTCACATCAGTCCCTAACCCTCAAGGGGCTTACAATCTAAAGTCCCTAACTTACATTCATACATACACATACTAGGGCCAATTTAAACAGGATCCAATTAACCTACCAGCATGTCTTTGGAGTGTGGGAGGAAACTGGAGTACCCAGAGGAAACCCATGCAGGCACAGGGAGAACATGCAAACTCCAGGCAGGTGGTGCCATGGTTGGGATTCAAACCAATGACCCTAGTACTGCCAGGTGGAATTGCTAACCATTTAGCCTCCGTGCTGCCCAATATGAAGTTTTTCCTCATTTACTAACCTCTGGATGTTTATGGCCATAAACATCTTAGCCCTGGTTTTTAGATGTCTTTGTTCTGGGGTAGAAAAATAAAAGACACTAGTGTGGCCATGATGGTTTACTTGATGATGGATATCGGCATGATGGTACATGTCAGGGGTACCAAATTAAAATTCACGAAGGTCCACTCAGTAGAATTTTATTCCTGCAGAGGTCCGAATCTCATTTCTGTTCCATGACTCAGATCCTTCACATCACAGCTCAGCCTCCCTTTACATCATAGTCAAGTTGCCACAAATAAGCCTTTGGCATGTTGAGGTTTATTCGGGCATATTGTAACCAGGCAACTCGACTATGCAGCTAATTTTTGTTCAAGAACTGTCGTTCTTGAACAAAAATTCAAAAAGACACACCGTCTTTTTCCAGAGCAGCCTGTATTCCTCCTGAGTTTTTTTTGTATCCCAAACAATTCTTCTGGCAGTTGTGGCTGCTATCTGTCTTGGTCTACCTGATCTTGGCTTAGTATCAAGAGATCCCTTTCCACTTTCCACTTCCTAATATAGTAAGTGATTGAACAGTACTGACTGGCATAGTCAAGGCTTTGGATACCTTTTTATAGTCTTTTCCGTCTTTATAAAATTATATTACCTTGTTATGCAGGTCTTTTGACAGTTCTTTTCTGCTCCCTATGGCTCATTATCTGGACTGTGCAGTGCATCCACATGGAAACTAACAAACTTACTCATTGTTAATACACAGACACTAATAGCAGTTTCAAAAGTCACAGATGTGGGAATTTAATCTTTAATTGCCATTTTAACCCATGTGTCACCTTGTGTCCCGTGTGTGTCTGTACCAAGGCCAAACATTCCAGGGTGTGTATACTTTTGAAAAGGGCTATTTGGGTGAGTTCTGTTAATATAATTTAAAAAGGAGCCAAACAACTATGTGATAATATATGGCTTCATATGATCAATATCCTTAAATATAAAACAGTTTTTTTGATATGATCAGTCATATTTTCAATATCAAAGCCATAATTTCACAATTTCTGTCAGGGTATGCAAACTTTTGAGCAGAACTGTAACTGTACACATGGTATCAATACAATGTGGATTACATGACCAAAGAGTAAAGCATAATAAATTGCAATGATAAATTCTCAGGAGCTAGTCACTGGAGGCTGTGGGCAAGTAACTATCTACAGGCTGTGTGAGGCTGTCTCCTCCGTCAGGCTGGGAACCCAGTGGCTGCAAACAGAAGAAGAAAGAGAGATGGGGGTAAGCAGAGGATAGTGTAGTAACCAGGATTATTAGGAAAATTTAAAACCGGTTTAGTTATACTCACAAGCGTGAATAAGCACCAGTTCACATATATGCGGATTGGAAGCTGTTTGAACTGCATCCAATCTGCATGACATGTGAAATTACATTGTTTCCTATGGTGCCTATACAAGCGAAAGGATGAGCGCTGCTCAACTGACCCCAGGAGTCCAATGTTGAGGAATGGCCTCAGCCGCTATTCTGGCCACTGATGCATTTTGCCCCACCAGGACTTGGTCACAGAGGAGTGCGGTCTGGTTTAGGTGCAGATTACAGGCTATTGACTTCTATGAGAACCGTTTCTGAATTACACGTCATCAGTTGTGAACAGGATTTCAGTTCAGGATGAGGATTTCAGTTCAGGATTAGGAAAAAATGGTCCTGAACTGGCCCTTAACTGGCCCTTAAGCTGCCCTGAAACTCTGAACAATTAGATTTCAATCTGCACTGAAACTGGAACTTGAAATATGCAACGCACATGTGTGAATCAGCACTTAGTGAAAGAGTGTCTCTATAGCCAGTGTCAGCTTCAAGGATTGGTAAAGATGGGATGGCTGGTTCTCAGCAGCCTCATCCACTCCTCTTCTGGAGCCGCTATGGGAAGGTGCCATGGAGATCGCAGGAGGTGCCGCCGGAAAACCTTGTAGACACCGCCGGGACAAATGTCAAAAGGCTAAGGGTGTCAGGAATCGCATTTTGGAGGCTTAGACATGTCTCTTCCCTCAATCTGACTAAGACCCTTGCCTGTGGGATTAAATACTGTCCACCCAATCAACTTCAGGATTGGATAAAAGGGCTACGGCTGGTCATATATTATACGATTTTCTTGAAGAAATTCTGTACAATATCCTTTAGATTTACCTGCAACTATGTAGTGCAAGGGCCTGCCTGTTTGGATACAAATAGAAAATGTTGTGTAGGTTTGACCTCATATTATATGGCTTTTGGTAAGTCTAAAGGAAAATTGCACAAGAAAATTGTATAATCTATTGCCAGCTTAATACTGAGAAAACAAGTATAATGAGCTGCTAGCCAAATCAGCGTGAATTAGATGCTTATGTATAAAAGAAAACAATATTATATTAAGTTATAAGCTATAAAAACTGAAAATGAGAAACCAATGCTCAAATAAGGGATGGGGTAATAAAAAAGTGTTCTCAGGACATGGATGTGAACATATCCCTGGAACCACATATGGTGCACAGCAACAGAGTGGTAGAACTAAACAAGTTGTGATAATAAGAAGATATTCTCTAGGTCCAGGTCATACAAAGTGGAAATAATAGTCTCCTAAGTGAGCTGGAAATGAGACCTTGGGAAATATGTAATGTAGATGTTAGATAGGGGAAGCGAGACCTCAATTGTTAGCTAGGAAGACTGAGTAGCAGCCTGGGTGTGATAGCTAGCAGGGATCAAACTAAGGTCAGAGCTGAGAGGCTCTGCAGACCAGCCCTCTGGAATTTCTCCCTGCTCTAGAACTTTGGAGAAAGGTCTAGAAGCAGTGGGTGGATCTGAGAGTGGCTAATCTGCACTTTTGAGGGAGCCTGGCCAATCCCCAACAGGAGGATTGGCAAGTGGCCAGGACAACCCTTAAAAGTGATTGAGCCTGCTCAGCTTCAGGAAAGTACGGGTAGCAGACAGAGAGAGAATGAGAGGCTGAAGGCAGGAGCCTGGGAGGGGGCCCAGATGGAGAGAGGGGCTCACCTATAGGCAGTGGAACTGGGAAGGACAAAAACTTAGACCTTCACTGACCCCCAGAGCAACAACCATCTGTGTAGCAGGGAAGGAGTGGCCCAGCTAGAAGGCCTGGTAACAGCCACCAACCCAATAGCCCCCAGGAGAAGGACTGGGCCAGAAAGGGGAAGGAGACTCTGCTGGAAAACCAGATTTGCCACCTACTGGGACTGTCTAATCTCTTAAAGTGACAGGCACCGGATCCCCTGCTCAAGGATACCTCCAGACAGCTGGGTAAATGAAGAGGAGTTTAGCTATGGTCTGGGGTGGTACACTAGGAGATGCTGGCTAGCTCTCCAACAGAGACTGAGTTGCAGTGGAGGCTTGTAAATAGAAAGTTGCCCTCAGTTTATCGGTTCCATTTGGGCATCCTGTACCCCTCTAACCCTATCTCAGTTCAAATCCCCTTAATAAAATCACAAAAAAAGAAAGCTCAAGGACTGATCTCTGATTCCTGGATGCAAGTCTGCATGAAAATGCATGCTGCCTGGCTATGCAGGGCTATAGGTAGACCCGAAATATTTGCAACTCCTAAGGGGGTAGTGCTACATAATAATCAACACAAAATTGCTCAACAAACACTAAGAAAGTTTTAAGCAATAATGAATAAATGACTAAATGCCCTGCCTACTACTGTATGATTGATCTAGGGACTGTACATGGTGGAATATTATGGGTAACAATCTCAAAATAAATGTGTTTTTAAAAGGGGGGGAACTGAGTATCTTGCTTATATGAGAAAGAAGGAAAATGCTAGCAGAAACATGCCTCTAGAGTATTTCAAGGAATTAGTATATGTGTGTTATCATATGAATATGCTCCAAGACAGTGTACACATTACTGAAGTGATACAAAAAAGCTGAAAAATAATATGGGTGAGCTGTACTCAATAAGGATGTATCAAAGGATGGTGTGAACTTCTAACTCCTCATTTAGGCCCCTGGGATTCAGACTATTAGGTTTGAATATTCAATATGTTTCCTAAGCACAATGTTTTTTGAATCTTTGTCCCTCTGGGAGAGTGCTAGGTATAGACTGAATTGCTGTAACTTGCATGAGAGAAGGATCATTGTCATGGTACATGGAGAAGGGTCTGGGGATGCTTAGTTTGGAACCATTATCCTTTTCACACTCATGTTTCCCGAATCTTGTTTGGATTGTCACATGGGTAGGCAATCAGATAGATCGCAAAACTTGTGGAGCATGTTAGAAATTCATTAATTTAAAAGGAATTTCCTGCTGAATCCAAGAATGTCTTCTGGCTGTGTTGTACATGTGCACAGGTTAAACATTTCTTTTTGCAGCAGTGATACATGCCCTTGAGGGAAAACACTCTTGGAATTGTAGCTGTAGCTGATTGACCTCCGTGATGTACCCTACTTGGAGCAATAGAGTTTTTGACAGTTTTGGATTTCCTGAAAACCAGATTTGGAACTGATGGGATATGGTTCTGTAGCTTGGTCACTAAGTAAGATGCCCCATTGCTTAGAATTTGATCATTTGATCACCCAGTGTTTGGTGTTATATTGAGTGACAAATCAGGGGCCCTTTCTCTGTGGTGGAGGGTCCTTGGGAGGTGCCTCAGTACTGATGTAATAAAGCTTACAGTACTTGAGGATGGCTTCTTTAATGTCTACTTCTTTGTGACACTTCTTCAAGAATTTCCTTTTCAAGATTTGACTCTGGATCATATAATCCTCTACTTTGCTGCAATTTAACCCTAAACAGCAGAATTGGCTAACATGTATATTTGTAATCCACCTTTCGTGGTGACAACCATTTCTGTGAAGGTATGAGTTCCTGGCAGTTGGTTTAAAGTATGTGCGGGAACAAATTTTTTTGCTGTTGATTATGAGAGAGCTCCAAATCCAGGAATATTAAAGTAGTGGGATCCATCACTAGAGTAAATGTCACTCCCAGCTGATTACCAATTACAGTATTTGAAGAACTCTAAGATGGTGCTAGAGTCACCTTGCCAAATGATAATCACGTCATTTATGCATCGCCTGTAAAATACCAGATGACGTGAAAATGGATTATGGTACCAGATGTCAAATACGCAGCGTGGTATGTCTAAGCCTCCAAAACACATTTCATGACATCCCTAGCGCTTTGACTAGTGTCTCGAAAGAGTCTACAAGGTTTTTTGGTGTCGGCTCCTGTGATCTCCACAGTGCCTTCCCATAGTGGCTCCAGAAGAGGTGTGGATGAGGCTGTTGCAATCCAGCCATCCCACCTTTACCTGATCCATTCTTGAAGCTGACACGGACTGTAGAGACAAGTTTTTATGTATTCACGCTTGTGAGTGCAACTAAACCTGTTTTAAATTTTCCTAATAAACTTGGTTACTATACTGCAGTCTGCTTGAGGCCCCCCCCCCTCTTCCCTCTTCAGTTTTTTGGTAAAGGCCTTTAATATCTTTACTTCCCTATGTATAGGCCATGTTGCATTACTAGCATAAGAAAAGGAGATAGAGTCCTGTTTCCTATTTTTTTCAACGCCTTTACCTAACTTCTTTACAACAACGCACAAAAGTCCAAAGTTATACTGTATTTCACAAGTCCAAAGATATAATATAAGATAATGAACCCAAACATGCAAGAAGGGAAAGGTGGCAGTATTCATAAATGGCAATTCTCATTGGATACAGGTCATCAAAGTCACATCACTGCTGTTCCCAATCTGGGGAGTCTCACTCTCCAATGCTTTACCCATCCTAGGGGTCTCACTCTCCAATGCTTTATGCATACTATGTGGTCTCACTCTCCAATGCTTTATGCATCCTACGGGGTCCCACTCTTCAATGCTTTCCCAATTCTATGGAGTTTCACTCTCCAATGCTTTCCCCATTCTAGGGAGTCTCACTTCCTAATGCTTTCCCTATTCAAAAGGGTCTCACTCTCCAAAGCTTTCCCCATCCTAGGGGGTCCAACTCTCTAACGCTTTCCCCATCCTAGGGAATCTCACTCTCCAATGCTTTCCCCATTCTAGGGAGTCTCGCTTTACAATGCTTCCCCCATCCTAGGGGGACCAAATCTCTAATGCTTTCCCCATCCTAGGGAATCTCACTCTCCAATGCTTTCACCATTCTAGGGAGTCCCACTCTCCAATGCTTTCCCCATTCCAGAGAGTCTCACTCTCCAATGCTTTCTCCATCCTAGGGAGTCTCACTCTCCAATATTTTCTCCATCCTAGGGAGTTTCGCTCGCCAATGCTTTCTCCGTCCCAGGGAGTTTCAATTTGCAATGTTTTCCCCATCCTATCCCAGGAACCACTGACACCTCCCACAAGGTCCTTTTATCTTCTCCCAGGGAACATGGTTGAAAGACGTAAAGACTACCTAGAAACTCCTGGATGGGACTACCAATAAAAGCAAACTCACAGAATTGCACAAGGGTAAAACCATGGCGAACAGGGACATCCAGTGGTTCTTGCAGAGACTCCCTCGTAGATACGTAGAATATGGTCCTAACACTCTGTTACAAGTGTAACAATTTCAGGTATTTATTACCTATCAGACACAATCAGGGGGATTCATAAAGAGTGTCAAAGACACCCTTTAAAATTCCAATGACAAATGTCAGTGTGGATGTCAAATTCTTGTACCTGTTGTAAACCATGTGCAGATGCACAGTGAGATCAGAGAGTACATCCACAATGCAGCTGAGCTTCCTCCTGCTACTGTAGCTGTCACATAGCTAAGGATTATTAAAGCTGGTTGGTCAGAGCCTGATGGGGATTCACTGACACTAGTTTCCCATCAAGTCCACTCCCCTATTCTATAGCTATTGGCTATAGAAACTGCCCATTGTCTGCTGTCAATCACAAGGAGAGAGTGGACCTTATGGGAAACTAGTGTCTCAGCTTCCTCATCAGTCTCCATTCACTACCAGCATCACTGCTTACTAGGAGGCTGTTGGCTGTAAAGCCATAAACCATCCTTAGCAACCAGTGACAGATGTGGAGGAGAGGGGTAGCCTGCTACACAGCATATAGAGACAGGCACGTTGCATGTCTCTGTACACCAGTTTATAACAGGTCTTAATTACCTCCAGGTACTTTACATATGATCTGGAGGTAATATTTTTTCATTTTTATTTTACTGCAGTAATAGTGCCACAAGAGTCAGTGAGGAGGGAGTTGCAGTAGTCGAGTCGTGATATGATGAGGGAGTGGATGAGCTGTTTACTGGTTTCTGGGGTTAGGAACGTGCGGATTTTGGCGATGTTGCGGAGGTGGAGTCTGCACGAGCTTGTTAAAGATTGGACTTGGGGCTGGAAGGATAGCTTGGAGTCCAGAATGACACCAAGTACTCTGGCCTGCGGGGCGGGTTTGATGGTGGCATTGTTGGACATGATGGAGAAGTCAATGGGGGGGGTGTCCGGGCTGGGGGGAAGACAAGAAACTCGGTCTTGGAGAGGTTCAGTTTAAAGAAGGGGAGCGACATCCAGTCTAATATGTTGCTCAGTAGGTGTGTGATTCGGGCAGAGACTAAGGGGGTGAGGTGGGGGGTTGAGAGATAGATTTGTGTGTCGTCGGCATATAGGTGGTAGTTGAAGCCGTGAGAGTGTATGAGTTGGCCAAGGGAGGAGGTGTAGATGGAGAAGAGAAGGGGCCCAAGGACAGAGCCTTGAGGGACCCCAACAGAGCGGGGGAGTGAGGGGGAGGTGGTAGCATTATAGGTAACGCTGAAAGAGCGTTGTGACAGGTAGGATGAGAGCCAGGAGAGAGCAGAATCTCTGAGGCCAAGGGAGTGTAGTTTTTTGAGTAGGAGGGGGTGGTCGACTGTGTCGAAGGCCGCAGAGAGGTCAAGGAGTAGGAGCACTGAATAGTGGCCATTAGCTTTGGCGGTTAGCAGGTCGTTGGAGAGTTTGAGTAAAACAGTTTCGGTGGAGTGTAGGGGACAGAAGCCGGACTGTAGGGGGTCGAGGAGGTTGTTGTCGTTGAGGTGAGAGCATAGGTGGGTGTAGACTAGGTGCTTGAGGAGTTTGGATGTAAATGGGAGCAGGGAGATGGGTCTGAGGTTGTTTGGATCATTGGGGTCCAGGGAGGGCTTTTTAAGTATGGGGGTGATGTGTGCATGTTTCAGAGGGGAGGGGAAAGTACCGGAGGAGAGGGAGAGATTAAAGAGGGAGGTCGTAGGAGTTGTGAGGGGATAGGGTCGAGGGGGCAGGTGGTGAGGCGGGCATCAGAGAGGATCTTGGAGACTTCCTCGATGGTAGTAAGGTCAAAGGTGTGAAGTGTTGGGGGGCTTCAGTGTGAGGAAAGAAGGGTGGGGTGGAAGTAGAGGTCTGGCTATACTGCCAGAAAAGTGTTTCTAGGACTTTATTGAATTCCCCAAAATTCCTTTCCTTGCTCTTCAGGACAGTACCAACTTTGTTTAGGCATCATGTAGGGGTCAGCATTTACTTATTGCACTGAAATGGTGGCTCAGAGCCAGGGGCGGACTGACAACTCATGGGGCCCCCAGGCAATAGGGGATCATGGGGCCCCTGTGTCCTTGCCCAAACTCAAAAAAGCCAATGAAAAAGGTACCAGGGGCATCTTATGGGGCCCCCTACTGAGCCCGGGCCCTCGGGCAGTGCCCGAGTTTCCAAATGGTCAGTCCGCCCCTGCTCAGAGCTGACACAATCATATAAATTGGTGCCTGTGCAGGTCTTGATTGCTTACAAATATTTGGCACACAGGACTATGGTAGTGCCTAGGCAGGGGACTCAGTAATACTGAGCTGCACTGAGACATAGTGGCCTCAGTACCTCCACCACACCTCTATGTACTAGGCAGAACCTCACAGTTCAGCCCCTGCTGCAACCTCTTACCTCTCATCACTGTAAAGTTACAATGTTGCACTCTAAACACTGGGACAAAGGAGACTAAGGAAAGGCTTCCTCCTGTCTGCAGCAGACTGATGACATAATTTCAGCCTAGGCAAAGCCATTTGACTGGAGCTCGTGGGCTATTTTTGAAGATAAAATGTATTGCTTTTGTTGAATTGCTCTGCCGCTGTACAAGTCTGGAATGTATTCTTGCAGATTTGCTAAGTTGTTGAAGGGTCCACTTTAAGATTCATATTACTCAGAAATCCACTTTCCAGCAGATATAAATCAGTCCAGATCTTCTTGATCCAAAATGTTCTAGATGCTCTCAAATGAAAACAATGAAGCCCAAGTAGTAACTTGAGAAAAAGTGATGTAATTACCAAGACTATAATGTTTTAATTATGGAAACGATTGAACAGAAGGTTTGAATTTAGAGCTGATTTCTCTTCAAGCGGCATGAATGCTTGTTCTCCAATGAGAGGAAACTGTCAAATGTAACTATTTCAGAATGTTAATCCAAAACATGGGACTACTGAGAGCCCCGGAATGACCCTTTAACAATGCTCAGTTTATTCTGGGTGGCTGAGGAATTGCCTTGACTCTTGCTCATTTCCCAATAATTAGTGATAATTGTTCCATTCAAACCAAGAGAAGGAACAACAGGCTCTTTGAAAGAACTGGGAGAAAACTTTGCTCAGCCACAGTCCTTTCCGCTGTGAGGTGAGAGGAAGTGTGCTCGGAATTACTGTACTTGGACCTTGTGGCTTCATTCTAATTGGCTTTCAAATTGAAGGGAAGGAGGAAACATAGCATGTTTCTACCTAACACACAGCGACTTATACAATTAAAGGCATAACTACAGGTGCCTACCAGAATTAGACAGCAGCTGGATCGGGGATTGGATGTCTGTAGGCACCTCCAGGATCCTGGTCAATGCAGATTGGTCAGGTCAGATCCTTTCAGCCAATCACTATTGTTTACCTTCAAGACATGCTGGCCTCTGCAGCACCTCCTTTTCCTTCCTCAATAGGCACAAAGATGGAAGTTCATCCACTACAAATGTGTTTGCTATGATGGCCCTATGCTTTCTTAGTCCTAAGAAACCAGTGTGATTCAATCCACCAGAAACGGGCAGCATTGACCCTTTCATTACTATTGTGGTCTAAGATGTGGTAAGTTGTCCCCCCCCCCCAAGCCCCCCTGAGTCCCACAAAGGATGGAGTGGATTACAGGTAGACTTTACTTTTTATTTTTGAGTGTATATAGTGTAATGCCATCTCTAAGTTGGAGGTCTGCCTTATGGTTGAGTTGTCCCTGAAAGCAGCCTCTGTTTTGTCCCTGGGCATTGATGAGCATGGTATATGAAAGATACCCCATGTGCAGGGCGAGTGACCCCATCCATGGTGCCTAGTGTAACCCAGAAGAACCCACCCTGGGTTAGGCCTCTTATGTGACCCACACTTGTAACCAACAAGCAGAGGAACATGGAGGAAGTACCACCCAGCGATCTACCCAACATGTGCCCAAGGAGGGGTAAAACCTAGTCCCTGCATCCAAGGAATGCCACAATACAGACTCTCATAAGGGAGGAGCTCATATGCTTTTCCCGCAAAGGGAAAGCCCACATGGGATGTTTCGTTGGTTACACCTTTCCACAGGTTAGGTCCTTTCAACAGAGAATACTTTTTTCTCTCAGGGGACCATCCATGGATGGACCTCCAACCAACTGTAGCACCCTCCTAGCCAGCTAGGTGGAGCTAGATCCTAATGGTTAGACAGGAGCTGAGTAGCAGCTCAGATGTAATAGTCAGAGGGCTCAAATTTTGGTTAGGAGCTGGAAGGCTCTACTGACTCAGCCCTCTGGGACCTCCCCTCTGCATAGAACTTTGGAGAAAGTTCTAGAAGTAGTTGGCAGATGTAAGGAGTGGCTGTTCTGCATATTCAAGGGATTCTGACCAATCCCCAACAGGAGGTTTGGCAAGGGGTCAGATTAGCCCTTAAATATGAGTGACCCTGTCCAGTGAGAGGAGTCGAGTGGAAGAAGGAGAGAAGAAGATGTGAGGCTGTGAAGAAGGAGGCTGCCAGGAGGCCTAGTGGGATTGGGCCTGCCTGCGAGCCTTGGGCTGGAAAGGCGGAAAGCTTGGAACTCACTGGCCCCCTGAGAGAGGACCACCTGTACGGCAGGTAAGGAGCAGTCCAGCTGATAGGCCTGATAGTAGCAGCCAACCCAAAAGCCGCATAGGAGAGGATCTGAGTGAGTACACCTGCACACCCTGGGCAGATAGGGAAAAGAGCACTCTGGTGGAAAACCAGATTAGCCCCCTACTTGTGACTGTGCACCTCTTTAAAGGGACAGGAATGGGATCCCCTGCTCAGGGATACCTGATTGCTGGGTGAACAGGAGACGTTCATCTAGGGTCTGGGGTAGTACACTAAGGAGATGCTGGCTAGCTCTCTATCAGAGACTGTGCTGCACAGAAGGCTTGTAAATAGTTCCAGAAAGTTGTCTTCAATTTATCGGTACCCTTGGGCATCCTATACACCCCCAACTCTATCATAGTTCAAATCCCTTCAATAAACAAAAAAAAAAAAGCTCAAGGACTGATTTCTGACTCTGGATTCAAGCCTGTGTGAAGGTGCATGATACCTGGCTGTGCAGGTCTATGGGGGGACCCAATTCATCAGCAACTCCTAAGGGGGTAGTGCTCCACAACCATGCTCCATTAATATATACCTGGCCCTACAGGGTACTACCCACAGACAGGGTCCTATTCCCAAGTACCTAGGGGAGGGCTAGCACATGAAGGTCTCCTAAAACTACCCAGAACATTACATCCCATGATGGTGACATCTAGTGGAGGTCTAGGGGTGTTATCACAGAGATTACTCTGTTCATCCTAACACATCCTACACTTTCAACAGAACCAACATGTTTGCGTGGAGCTACCATTTAATATAATGTCAAGTGAAACTTCAACACTAAACTGGTGTGCTCACTACACATGGCATCTTTTAAAAAAAACCTCTGAGGATAATATATTCAATATACGATATATGATATACAACTGATCATTATTTATTTTTCAGTTGAGTAAAAGAAACGTGGTATGCCATTAGCGCCACTGAAATTTCCAGAGACAACATATTAAAATTCTATGGAAGTTATGAAAATGAGGGATAGTTGTCTACAGTGGCTTCCACTTCCCTATTTATCACCCCTCACAAAGTTGATAGTATGCCCCCTAACAGTACCTTCATCTGCTTTTCTCACCAAAAGGACAGCACTGTTTTTTAGGTATCTTCCAGGGTCAAGAGCTACTTGCTGTTATTTGACCCAATACTGACCTGTGAAGTTCTTTGCCTGTGTTCACAAAAGTTTGACACACATCTGCCCCTGCTACAACCTCTCAGCTTGTGACTGCAAAGTTACACACTTGCATTCTGATCACTGGCGGAGAGGGGACTGAGGAAATGCTTTCCTCTGCATTTAGCAGACTGAAGACATTGTCTCAGCCTATTTAAGTCACTTAACTGGAGCTCAAGGAAAGCTTTTTGTTAATAGAGAGTACAACATTTTATACAAATTATATGATTGTTATATAGTGTTACATGTCAAGAATTTAGTCATACAGACTTGCAAAATTAATGAAAGGTCTATTTTACAAAGTTTTAATAAGTTAGAAGAAATCTTATCAGGTTAGGAGTTTATCTCCAAATTGAGAGGTGTGTCAATGTATGGGCAGCCTAACCGCAATGTAATAATGGCGAATATAAACAAAAGGTATGCAGCACAAAGTTTTGATTAGATGTTTATAGAAGACCCTCCTTCTCTCTGCAAATAAACTGCATCGATTAAAGGCGGAATGGCAAACATTTGTACAATGCTGTACAGAGCAAGAGAGGTGCAAGTAAAGTGTTATGTTGATGTTAAAGCAAACAGCATTATAATCTGGGTTTACATTATTACTGCATTACATGTTCCATTTAGTATCTGTTTTCCAAGGAAACATTCTAAAGCTCCTATGGTAAAACCAAAGGTCGAACATAAATAAAAATAAGGTATCTACTGCCCTATTATTAAAATATAAAAATCAACTTTTATCTTGTCTTTCAGGGAATTTATACATTTAGAAGGTTTCACTGTTTATAAAGCAGGGTAGGGATAAGTGATTGATCATTTTCACCTTATTCTGACAATGGATCCTTTCATACAAATAATCTGGTGTTTAGGTTTTGCACATTCATTGTCAAAAATTGATTTCCACAAACGTTTTGCACCAGATTTTTAACTTTGGCTATGAGACTCATTCATCTACCTAAAACATGTTTACATTGTTTATTAAAGACATATTCTGTATAGCTTTTAGGGCCTTTTACACTGTTTTTTTAATTCTCTGCTTGGATTTTTTCTTATAAATTGAGAGTTTATAATAATAATAAAGTTATTATAATAATTAAATAATTATTAATTAACTAAATACCTGCTTGGATTTTTTATTATAAGTTTAGAATTTATAATAATAATGTTATAATAATTAAATAATTAATAATTCACAATTTTTTTTTTAACATGTTGCAAAGCAGAAATATACTACAACCAGCCAGAGCAAGCTTTGTAATCAATGTCATGTGATCGGTAAAATATCATAGTGATCACTTGATCAGGAATAGATGTGCACTGGCTAGCTAGGGGAATCTGCCAATAATAACTCATTGCAGTCTTTCATTGTACCTGTCTATGTCATGCCTGCATCTCTATGCTGATCATTCCATCCCCAGCCACATCATTCCTGTCGATTGTCACTGTGCACAGTTACTTCTGCTAGTCACAGCTGCCACCTGGCTGCAACCCGACCTCCATCTTATGCTGGTAATGTATCTGTGTCATGCATTGCTAGGCAGTGATGTACACCATATTGTCAAAAGTATTGGGACACCCCTCCAAATCATCTCCATGGCCACAGGTGTATAGAATCAAGCACCTAGGCATGCAGACTGCTTCTACAAACACTTGTGAAAGAATGGGTTGCTCTCAGGAGCTCAGTGAATTCATGTGTGATACCGTGATAGGTTGTCAACTGTGCAACATGTCCATCTGTGCAATTTGCTTGCTACTAAATATTCCTCAGTCAACTGTTAGTGGTATTATAACAAAGTGGAAGCAACCGGGAACAACAGCAACTCAGCCACAAAGTGGTAGGCCATGTAAAATGACAGAGTGGGGTCAGCACATGTTGAAACGCACAGTGCGCAGAAGTCACCAACTTTATGCAGAGTCAATAGCTAAAGACCTCCAAACTTCGTGTGGCCTTCAGATTAGCACAAGAACAGTGCACAGAGAGCTTCATGGAATGGGTTTCCATGGCCAAGCAGCTTCACCGAAGCCTTACATCAACAAGTGCAATGCAAAGCGTTGGATGCAATGGTGTAAAGCACATCGCCACTGGACTCTAGAGCAGTGGAGACATGTTCTCTGGAGTGATGAATCATGCTTCTCTGTCTGGCAATCCGATGGATGTGTCTGGGTTTGGCAGTTGCCAGGAGAACGGTACTTGCCTGATTACATTGTGCCAAGTGTAAAGTTTGGTGGAGGGGGGATTATGATGTGGGGTAGTTTTTCAGGGGTTGGGCTTGGCCCCTTAGTTCCAGTGAAGGGAACTTCTAAGGCGTCAGCATACCAAGACATTTCGGACAATTTCATGGTCCCAACTTTGTGGGAACAGTTTGGGGATGGCTTCTTCCTGTTCCAACATGAGCGAGTTTGGGGTGGAGGAACTTGACTAGCCTGCACAGAGTCCTGACCTCAACCCGATAGAACACCTTTGGGATGAACTAGAGCGGAAACTGCGAGCCAGGCCTTCTCCTCCGACATCAGTGTCTGACCTCACAAATGCGCTTCTGGAAGAATGGTCAAACATTCCCATAGACACACTCCTAAATCTTGTGGACAGCCTTCCCAGAAGAGTTGAAGCTGTTATAGCTGCAAAGGGCGGGGCCAACTCAATATTGAACCCTACGGACTAAGACTGGGATGCCATTAAAGTGGCAAGCATCCCAATACTTTTAGCAATATATTGTATGTGCAAAAAATGACTGCAGAGTTCAATCTCGGTCTCCTGAGTTTCTGCTCGGTAGTCACTTTTGCAGAAGTTGTTTTCTTATCCTGGGTAACAATCCTGCCCAATGTCCTGTTGTCTCTTTCAGTCAATTGACCATGTTGACTGTGCTTATGCTTATCAGACAGCATTTTTCCAGGAAACTGTATATGCCATCATAACCTTTGATACTGTACCTTGCAACACGGCAAATAAATTGGCAACTTCAGTTACGGAGGCACCAGCTAAGAGGGCACCAGAAATATGCCCTATTTGAAGCTCAGTAAGCACTGACATGACTCCATATTATGAGATCAGTCGCTCCCTTCTGGATTGCTTTGATTTGTGGGATTTTGGCAGCCATCTTTATTTGGTAAGTAAGCCAGAAAAGCTGAAACTGATGTGAATAATTAATAGCATGATAATAAAAATATATATGGATTGTGAATTAACACAAAACAAAAATATATTCTGTGGCACAGTGACAATGCTATAAATAATTTGGGGATCAATCACTCACTTCTGGACTGGGTAATTCTTGGATTTGTACTAATATTCATACATATTTAGGCCCCTGATGGTCTAGTCATGTCAATCATTACTACATAGGATTTGGCTGGCAATATAGTTCTACTTAGGGTTAAACTTGTAGTTTCAAAAAAAAGGATCCACTTATAAAAAGATCATGCCTACCTCAAAATATATAACTGATGACTTAGCTGATAATGAAGAACTCATTGATGTCAAAGGTATAGCATGTGAGAACTGTCTATCTTGTTGCTCTAAAATTTTGTATGATCATAACTTTCAGTCTGCTGCATATACAAACTCTGTGGCAGTACATAAAGTGTTGCTTACTCTTGCATTCACTCAAGTGTCCTGCAAAATAATTTTTTTAAAGATAAAAAAAAATACAGATCAATGACTTTATATGGACAAGATATTTGATAATTCCTTAGTATAGTAAACATTGAAAGGGAGATCAGCTAAATATTAGTTTATGCTGACATCCCTGTTAAAGTGGAACTCTCTCCTCAATCAACATTGATTATTTTTAATCCTTATGCTGCGAGCATTAGTAAATAGATAGGAAAACATATTTATTTCTTTACACTTTTTTTTATACATTTCTTCAGTTACATCTTGGTTTCCATGCCTAGGCAAATGATCTCATACATCCCAGGAGTCTTCAGGAGGGTTCTCAGTTCAGCCAGTGCCTGAACTAAAGGCAGATGGATCAATATGGCCACTGCCAGAAATGCCAGGGGGTGTTTTGCAAAATGATTTTTCAGCAAAATAAATCATGGAGACATGGAAGGATGGGTGAGTTTGCTTTGAATATTGAAAATTAATTAAATTTCATTGTTGGTTTGCGTTGCTCAGATACAGTGCAGTTCCAATTTATACTTGCTCATTCTCCATCACTTTCACTATAGAGATGTGGCTGAATTATGCAAGTAAAAGGTCCCCCGAACAGCCAATTCCAGCTCCAGGAGGCCTCCTGTAGAACTGTGAAACACTAGGGATTTGGGTTACTGATTCTTCTTACTCTCTCGGGAACTCCTTGCCCTCTTATGGCCACAGGTCACCAGGTACACATGCTGGTCTCCTGTCCATCTTTCAGGCCCTTATGATTTTCCATATTGCACATCCTAGCTCATCCATTAATGTTTTTCTGAATGCTTTTCTTAATATCCAACCCTTTTCAAAATCCAGCTACTGGCATAACAGTTCTCCAAATAGAAGGACACATTATCCTGCATAGAGAGGTTGGAAGCAAGTAATCTAAGTCTCTGCATGGCTACCCTTCCAGTCTATCAGCTGCAGGGATATTTCACAGGCCCAAGCTGGGGAAAACACATGGTAACCATATTACCACAGTCTGGAGTCCTTCATGGTGGTTTCTTCCCATACAGTATTCTTTTCCTACTTAGAGCTCCTCCTCCACTGTATATACCCTAGGCACGGACAGGAAGTCCTGCTCAACACTGGCTGGATGTAGGGTGGAGACCACCCTAAAGGCCATAATCTTTATCAGACTTTGTGACTCTTGATTGACCAAATCCTCGTCATCTTCATCATACCTAAAAACTTGCTTGACCCATTACAGTGTTTATTTGGAATTTTGCTATTGTTTTCAGTATATATCTTTTTGTTGTCCACTGAGAACAAAAAGGTATGAATCAAATGGAACCATTTTTCTGACTGTATATCTACAATGAATAAGATGCAAATTACTATTTTTTTGTGTTAAGTCGTGGCATTGGCAATAAAGGCAATGTTGTGGAACAAAGACTGTAGATGTTGCGTGTTCAAAACTTTTATGAATTAGCAAGGTATGCCCCCAGACCTAGTTTTTTTTCTGCTGGGCCCTAGAGTTCCAGTCCACTCGGATCAAGAACCATGTTGATTGTTCCAGAACACTCTATCTTACAGGGCCACTGTCAGGCAGCATGCTGTTACAGAAGTAGCCACTGCTAGTTTAGATTGAGGATTTTTAGTACCGTATCCTCAGCAGGAGGGGCATCTTGCTGAACGTTTATATAGAGATTGTGGGCAGAAAGGTATTAAGGAGAGTATTTCTTTTTAAAAAACCTGAGGTAATCACAGTGGACTTATTTTTAAATGGGCTAATCAATGAGTTCTCTGTGTATTGGTTCCCAGGATCCCAACAGATCTTTAGCTCCAGTTATACACAAGACTTTTTTCAGGAGGCATGCAGTTCCAGCACCTCCAGCAGTATGTAACGTCAAGGGGTTATGCCGTTGTTGGCAGCTGCTGGGGGATCTATTACAGCTGGATGAAATCTATTGTTGCTGGGGAGGTGTATTGTTGATAGTGGGGGACTATTGTTGCTATAGGGGTCTTATGCTGCTTAGGGGTCAGTTGTTGCTGTGAGACATCTACTGTTGAAGGAGGGGTCTATGGTTGCTGGTTGCTGGAGGTTCTATTGATGCTGGCTGCTGGGTGGTCTATTGTTGCTAGCGAGTGTCTACTGTTGCTGGGGTGGATCTATTGTTGCTGGGAATCTATTGTTGCTGCAGCGGGATAATTATTGTTGCTGGAGTGGTGGGGTCTATTGTTGCTGGGGAAGATATTGTTGTAGGGGGGGTCTATTGTTACTAGGGATCTTTTGATGCTGGGGGGGTATATTGTTGCTGGCTGCAGGGGATCTATTTTCTTTTTCTTGTTATCATTAACAAATTCCATACAAGTTATTATTTATAACCACAAAATGATACTTGTTTGTAGATTCTCTAAAAAAAATCAGTGCTGAGAGGTGAATAAGAAGCGGAGACAAGGGGTGACTCAGAAGGAGGGAGTGCCTGCACTTATTGTCTGAGCAAAAAAGCCCTGGTTATGCAACACTTCTCACCAATATCTTTGACAAATGGAGTAGCGATGGTTTTCCATTGTTTTAACTTCCACATATAGTATCTGTGAATCAACATAGTTTTGCATATCTTATTATTATTATTATACAGGATTTATATATCTCCAAGAGTTTACGTAGCGCTTTACAAAATGAAGGTAGACATTACAGTTACAATACAATTTGGTACAAGAGGAAACAGAGGGCCCTACTCGTTAGAGCTTACAATCTAGGAGATGAAAAACACCTGTATTCTGCCTTTAGTGAAAACAGAGAAAAAAAAACGTAAATAGGCAGTATGTCACAAATACCTTTTCTGCAATGCTTCAGATGTCTGTGCATCCTTTGGGCTAGTGAAAATGGACATTTGAGTTCAACTAAAGTCATTTTTCAATTTGCCCCTTTCTTTTAATCCTCCGTATGAACATCACCGTCAATGTACTGTATTTTAAACACATGGAATGAGCATTTCAAATTCCCATGTAAACCAGACCTTTATGAAACATAGAGAATATACTGTACAGGCTGTGAAGCCTTCTTGAGTATGTGCCCTTGGCGTGAAAAAGGAAACACCAGTTTCCAGAATGTGTAGAACATAATATTTTAATATGTAGTACATTTAGTAAAGACTTTTACTTACTTGCCAACTACCTCTACCTTGCATTCTTAGTTGGTCTCCTGCAGTCATATCTCTATCATTCACTGACTTTCATATTTTATAACTAACATTGTAGTGACATTTTATTTTTTGTTGCTTTAAACTTTCAAGATTACATGAGTGAAAAAATTAATACGACAATAAGAAAATAAATATAAGTCAAATCCATAATTATGCTGCTTTAGGCCAATTACTAATTGACTTCCACTTGAACTGGTCCTGGTGCGTTTGTATACAACTGTTGTAGGAACATTAAATTAAATTTGTAAAGAGTTACTCAAACTGTTGGCCCTATATAAATTCCGGATTACAATAATAAACATGAACTCTTTCTCTTGTATGGACTGATATGAATGCCCTTTATGGGAAGAGACAATAGCATAGCCAGCTGGAAGAATATGGACCCTGCACACAAGACTAGGATGAAAGAGTTGACCTTCTGTAGTGTAAACCATCAAATAGGGTACAAAAACTCTGTGTATGGTTGGACTTTTTACAGAAATTGATACCTTATATTTATAGTCAATCCCTAATAGAACGTAATCTCTAGCACAGCCTTTCTCAACATTTTTCCTCCAGAGGAACCCCTAAAATACTTTTTAGGTCTCTGGGAACTCCTGCTAAAGCCAACTGATCTCGGGTCAATGCCTCTTACATTGGTGGTAAGTTAGAAAAATTCTCCTCTTACAGTGCTGGCCAGAATGCCATCCTTAAAGCAGCAACTAAAAAGATCATTGGCGTCCTGCTGCTAGCTTTTCCAAGTGGCATTGGTCCCAGAACTCTGCAGGCACTATCAAATATGAAGTCAATCAGCCACAGCTCAAGGAACCCCTAGCAACTACTGAAGGAACCCTAGGGTTCCAGGAACCCTGACTGAGAATGGCTGCTCTAGAGAAAAAATCCTACATTCAGGAAGTACCAGAACAAGCCAAAATAATGGCTTATGTGAAAGATACACCTGAGAAACAATGTTGGCATTGCTATTGTCTTTGATGAACCTGGGTCTGAACTAGAAATGTTTACTAGAAAGAGCAGAAATGGAAAGATGTAAGGTTAAAGTCTACATAGTAGATAGGGGTGGACGAATAGGATAGGGTAAAGGACTGAATGGAGTCTCCCCCATAAACATACTGATAAAACATATCTTGATCATGGCTTCATCATTTCAGCTAGGATTGAAATTGCAGCAATATAGTGAAGTCAATCTACGTACTCTGTGTGGCAACAAGTTTATGATGTCTGTCATGCACGTTACACAGATGAGCTTTTTAGCCTACTCTGGGCTGATAGAACAGTGGGTGTTTTTAAGGATCTGGCTACCTCCCTTGATCCTGTTATGTTTGAGGGGAAGGGTATTTCTAAGGAGAACTGCAGATCCACGCCTTTAGTCCATTTCTATGTGGAAAAAAGTATATGCCAGAGAGCCTGAATTGCTTCACAGTCTCACCAGAAGTGGAACATGGTTCCCTCAACCCAACAACATCTGCAACAATGGCTATTATTTTATGAAAATATTTTATGTAAAGTCAGTACTGGACAGCAGTACCATTGTTTAAGGATTTGTAATTTTATTTCATGGATAGTGCTAGCTATATGGGTTATAAATGTCAAAGAAAAGAAAGAGTCCCAGTCTTCTGAGAGTAAAAAGTGGACAAAGGTGTGGTGGACTCCAAATGGTATACAGACCTATTCTGAGCAACTGCTGTAGTGAACAAATGAACAAAAGGTGCTATGATACAGAGTCTTCAAAAGCAATTAGCTTCACTAGCACATCACATACTCAATTTAGCACCATTACTTAGTCACAAATACAAAAGGATACAGCAACATTTAGGTTCTATTATAGCACTCTCAATTTATGCAGCACTTTACATATATTATACATTCACATCAGACTCTAACCTTCAAGGAGCTTACAGTGTAAGGTCCCTAACTCACATTCACACATTAGGGCCAATTTAGACAGGAGTCAATTAACTTACCAGCTGGTCTTTGGAGTGTGAGAGGAAACCCATGCAGGCACAGGGAGAACATGCAAACTGCATGCAGAAAGTGGCCTAGCTGGGATCCGAACCGGCAACCCTAGCACTAGTCACTTACCCACTGTGCTGCCATATCAAGCAGTTCTGATTCTTCTGCATGCAAGCATCCTAATTCTTGTTCTCAATCAGCTGTATAAAATGGGCATTTGGGGGTGAGTGAATAAGAAGTATATTATAGAGAGCTAGAGAAGATCTGTAGTGTATTTTCTTTCTGAGGTCAAAGTGTTTTGATTGGGGTAGCATCCCTATAAAGGGTGCCTTGCTTCTTGAGACTAAAAAGAAATCACATAATTGGAAATTCTTAGCCTAAGAATAGGGGTATGATTGATGCTCTGGATTGAGGGGCTCAAGGCCATGGAAGTTTAAGAGTGAGGACAGGGGTGGATGGACCTACATACATCGATTTACAGTGCATTGCGAGTAAGGGGTCCCATATTTTGAGGAAAGAGTTTAAGCATATCAGTAGATCTTGGGTTTTCAGGCAATTTGAGTGTTTTACTCAGGAAGGAGAGGTAAGGTATTGTTCCAACTCTGTCTTTAGCTCATGTTGGCTGTCCCAATACCCTTGACAAGTTTTTACTGCCATGCAGGACTCTGTTAGAGAGATTTTCTCTCACTTACTATGAGAGTGAGAATGTTTTTACCAGACAGATAGTAAGGGGAAACCTGCAACTGTAATAAAATAATCTCTTCATTCTTTGTTGCATCTCTGTGCTATTGATCTCCTGTTGCTTCTTTGCACACACTTCCTATCTACATGCACGAACCCTGGCGATGGCTGCATGTCAATTCTCAGGACAATTTTCCTGATAGCAACAATGGTGACCCATGCATGTACGATGTTCATTGGTTGTTTGTCAGTGTTAGGAGTGGACAGGGTGACAACACAGGAGAACGATTGATCAACAGGAACAAAGCAGTCACCCCATAACAGGAAGTGATTGAAAAAGGACCTTCATGGATGGATCAAAAGACAGATTTAAACATATTTAAATTTGAACCTTCTTTAACATGTTAAAGCTTGCATAAGATTTTAGAGATTGGGTTTACGTATACTTTAACAGTTTGTCTATTCTTCCCACGCAGAGAAGCAGAGATCTGTCACTTCCTTTCCTTTGCATAGGATGTTGGCGCTTTATAAATACTGTATAATAATAATAATAATAATAATAATAAAAGGATATTTTGTCCCTCATGGTGCTCTGATAATATATGCACACATACATTCACACATATGCACACAACATATTCAGTGGTGGATTGTGTAACAGTATATCAATGCACTGGGCTTATTCTTAAGCCCTTTGTATTTAGAGAAAGTCTGTTTCATAACGTAGCCATCTGTTCTGCATTCCAATAGAATGCACAAGAATCATTGTTCCACCGAGCAGGCACAAAGTATGTGAATCATTTGTTGATGACTATGTATCGATTATCACAAAGTCCAGTCCAGTGCTGGGACCTAACATGACCCCTCTGTGTCCTTTCTCAGGATTTCTGAGTAGAAGTCATGGCCTTTGTACGGGAAGTCATCGCACAGCTCGAACATTTAAGTAGTTTGAAATTGGAGACTCCCAAGAATTAATCCTCAAAGCTTTGCCAGCAATGAGAAACCTAAATCAAGTATCTTTGTATATTGATTGTACAATCAGCTGTGCAATTTCTGGGAAAGGTTGGTGTATTATATCCTTCAGTCAATTAATTTGATTAATTTACGTGAAAACCCTATTTCTGTTATTAGTATTTGATAGTAGCATTTGTTTTTTAATGTATTCTATGTTATGAATTATCTATAGATTTATTTCTCTACCTTTCATAAACCCAAAACATGTCATGGGAGTTTATAGAAATCATTGAACAATTTGAACCATTCCATGCCTTTTTAGAAACATATTATTATTAGAATTCTGAGGTATCCACCAATGTCATACCCATATGCTAGTTTGGGTAGAAGATGATCTAAAGCCATCTTTTTTTAATAGAGTGGATGGGATTAGCAACCCTATTAAGTTCTTTTTAATTGTATTTTTATATTGCTATTGATAAGATTTTCCTTTACTACCTGTCCTAGGGCTGAAAGTAAGGGATTTTTCTTCACTTTGAAGATTTTTCTTCTCTCTTACTTTTGTGCCTATGAGACAGAAATGAAGGAAAATGTTCCCAAATGGGACACAAATGGCAAAAAATACCCAATGGGGTTTTAACCATTCCCTATTCAATACTAAAAAAATATAAAAAAGTTGGGGTTTTTAATATGCTTAAAGATACTTACTAACAGGGAGGTTGTACAATCTTCTTCCATATAGTGTCCTTACTGGGAATTGAGGAGAGGACCCCAGCAATGCCAGGTCACCTTAATATTGCTGTCAAGTTTAGCAGATGTTTCCTGGCTCTTCAGAACTGCTTAAAAAAATGCAGAAAGTCAATGAAATGGAGTAGAGTACAGTAGAGTAGACTCTGTTCAAATAAGCACCTTAAGCAGTAAAAACAGCCTTGACACATCTGATACTATGATGCAGGGGCGGACTGACCATTTGGAAACTCGGGCACTGCCCGAGGGGCCCGGGGTCAGTAGGGGGCCCCATGAGATGCCCCTGGTACCTTTTTCATAGGTTTTTTGAGTGTGGGCAAGGACACAGGGGCCCCATGATCCCCTATTGCCCGGGGGCCCCATGAGTTGTCAGTCCGCCCCTGCTATGATGCTCATTCATAAGGCTATATTGTAAAGCGCTACGCAAACTGTTGTCGCTTTATAAATCCTGTATAATAATAATAATAAGGCTCTTTATTCAAACAACCACCTTACAGCTACATTAAAGAATTGACGCATTGCTTGCAACAGCTCTTATAAGGTTTGTGAAATGCATCAAGTATTTTTTGCTGCGTTAGGGTGGGTGTTTCGATAAAGTCTTTTGGTGCTCCAATTCATGGACTCGATCTGTATGTTTGTATCAATGTACGGCTGGGAAAAGCTGGCGAGTCGGAAGCAAGGAGGGATTGTGAATGCAAGCTGATCACCTTGCTGCAACAGTGCCCATTTGTGTACATTATCTTCATAATTAACTGCTCACTATGAGATTCTACTACCCCTTGAACCTTATTTTCAACTTCTATCTCAAAGTGTCTAAACACATAAGACCCCTGTCTGATAGCTCTGATTCTGAGTCAGAGTTTGTTCATACCAGGTGAGTTGAGCTGTGTTGATCAGCATTGATTAACGCAGGCTCAATGCAAGGTCACTTGGAAAACAATTCCTATCTATGTGCCTGTTCACATAAGTCTTATTTGGTGACATTTCAATACGGTTAAAAAAGGAAAACTAAAATGAACACTGCAATATAACACATTGCACCACTCCTAGACAACACACACCAACATGCATGTTATACAGGCCATGATGCACACCCTTATTAACCACTTGCCCTCCTGAGGATTTACCCCCCTTAATGACCAAGTCTCTTTTTGCTACTCGGCACTAATTCAACTGATAATTGCAATGCTGCACCCAAACGAAATTTATGTTCACACAAATAGAGCTTTCTTTCGGCGGTATTTGATCACCTGTGCGCTTTTTATTTTTCATGCTATAAACAAAAAAAGGCCAAAAATTTTGAAGAAAAACAATATTTTTTTTATTTCAGCTATAAAAGTTAGTTATAAATTTAGACCAAAATGTATTCTGCTACATGTTTTTGGTAAAAAAAATCCCAATAAGTGTATATTGATTGCTTTGTGTGAAAGTTATAGTGTCTAAAAACTAAGGTATAGATACTGCAATTTACGCCATTTTTTTGCTATACAGCGCTGCGCTAGTTTAACAGACAATTGCGCAGTCATGCAATACGGTACATAAATGAAATTTATGTCCTTTTTTTCCACAAATTGAGCTTTCTTTCGGTGGTATTTGATCACCTGTGCCTTTTTTATTTTTTGCGCTATAAAAAAAAAGGCTGACAATTTTGAGGAAAAAAAAAACCCCAATACGTGTAAATTAATTGGTTTACTTGAAAATTATAGCGTTTACAAATGGCGGGAAAGATACTGGGACTTTTAATTTTTTTTTTATACTAATAATGGCGGCGATCAGCGATTTTTGGCGGCGATCAGCGACTTATGGCAGGACTGCGGGACTGCGGCGGACATTCTGACACTGGGGGGGAACTGACTTGGGGTCACTGACATCCCCAGTGACACCAATACAGTGATCAGTGCAAAAAAAAAACACTGACACTGTACTAATGGCACTGGGGAGAAAGGTGTTAACTTTATTATTCAGTGAAAGGGTTAACTGTGTGAGGGGAGTGTTTTACTAGGGGGCGGGGGTGTGTACTGCAGGGAACACTGCTGATTGGGAGAGATAAACTCTTCTCTCCCGATCAGCCTGTCAGGAGCTGTCAGGGAACTGACAACCGCTAATCGCCGGGACATAGCCGATAACGACCGGCTGTGACCCAGCGACTGACATCTGTGGCCGTGATCGGCGGGACAGGTAGGGCGGAGGCGCGCCTCGCACGCACCCCCTACCTGTTTTGAAAACGCACATTTTAAAACGTGGTTTTGCCCAGCCGTGCCACCCTGCCAACGGATTTCTACAGTGGCTGGGCGGCATTTGGTTAAGGGTCTTTACAGTCCCTTAGGATAGCCAAGCAAGGCTGGTTGTAAAATTTTGGCTAACATCTTACAATTCTTCGAAGGTATGAGTTTTGGGATTGAGTGGATAACCTTTATCTTGTTTTTTTCTTTGCTGTGTACTGCTGAGCAGATTCCTGTGGCGACACAACAAGCAGCATAAGAAAATCTTCATCTAGATGAGACAAAATCTGTTCCTAGACATTTACTGTTAGAAAAAGTGTCCCCAAAAGGAGTTCCTCAATATCCTTGGGTTGTGATTGTGATAAGGATGAGTAAATCTTAAACTGAAGCTCCACACCATAATATTCGATTTCAGATACAAGTTTATTCTAATGACAGAAGCCAATACGTTTCCATGTTTCGGGGCCTGTAATTCCATCACTTCAGAAAATTAAACAATGAATCATTGTATGTGGACTCAATAATCAATTCATAGTTGGGTGTTATGACGGTGAGTGGGTTTGCAGAGTCAATCAGCAGAGCTGGTTCTTGCAGGTATAGTAATATATATATCACTGTATGTATGTATGTGTGTGTATATGTATGTATATATATATATATATATATATACAGATAGATATACAGAGGGGTCCAAAAAATTATACACACTACAACAATTATCTATGCCCTTTTTTCAAACCCAGATTGAATTATGGCAGGAATGTGTAGTATTATGTGCCTCCTAAAGATGCCAGAAGTCACACCATTGCTGATGTGATCATGTGACCATCAGGAGAGAATCAAAGAAAATGGTGGTGGTACCCTTGACTTTTGAGCAACGCAAGACCATTTTGAAGTGTTGTAAAATTGAAAATGTGTGTGAAGTCCAGCGACAATGTCGACGTGAGTTTGGAACACAACCACCAACATGGCTAACAATCACACACAATTTGTGATAAGTTCAAAACCAATGGGACTGTGTGTGATGTGCACAAACAAAGATCGGGGGGGGTCGCACAAGGACCAAGTTCTGCTTCCTCAGATATGGTGTTGCAACAGTTTACATGCCCACCGCACCAGATAGGACATAGCGGTGCTGTTGAATTCCTTCCACATTTCCTGGACACCCAGGGGTGGACTGACCATTCGGAAACTCGGGCACTGCCCGAGGGCCTGGGGTCAGTAGGGGGTCCCATGAGATGCCCCTCGTACCATTTTCATAGGCTTTTTTGAGTTTGGGCAAGGACACAGGGGCCCCATGATCCTCTATTGCCCGGGGGCCCCATGAGTTGTCAGTCCGCCCCTGTGGACACCCCTTAACTTCTATGTGTGGGGAACACTAAAGGATGTGGTGTACCGTAGAAAACAACCTACATTAACTGCACTATGGAAAGAAATTGAGACATAATGCAGAGCAATTCCTGTGGACACTCTAGTCAATGTTGTTCATGCAGTAGTTTGCCAAAATCAAAATAGAACTAATCAAACTAGAAATAATAGATGCAATACCATGTCACAGCATGTAATTTATTCTTACTAGATACTTGCTCCTCTTAAGAGATGTCTAGATGATGGACAATGGAAAGGAAGGCATTACTTGATTCTAACCACCTTTGTAGGCCTTTCCATAAACCAGTTAAAGAATCCTATGTCTTTTTAGGCCCAGTATAGGCTATATAGGATACATAGGTGGAAGGCCCATCTCGGGCTTCTTTAAGGATTAAGGAAACAAGTATGTAGAACAAGTATGTAGATGCCATTCTGATTTAAGAAATTACAGAAACTATTTTTTAATGCTGTATGAATTTTGACAGCAAGTCTCAGATTTTCTTTGCTAACTTTTTTATGTAGCTGTCGGGTTCATTAAGGGTTCTGCTTTGATGTCTATAGATGTCACTTCCCAGACTGTCACAGAAAACCTCATACAATACAAAGAGCTTTATTATCACCATTACAAAGTACAGACAGGCAAGTTGTGTATCAATCTTATCCCTGAATGAGCAGAATTGGTTTTGTTAATAATTTAATAATATTTCCATTTATTTTATTACAGTCTGTAGATTGAATCTTGAGTTATTAACATACTGTGAATGTATCAGAATATCCAATTTAAGAAGTTCAGAAGTATGGCATTGTGCTTGAAGTGAGCTTGAAGTGTGCAGGATTTACCAACCCAGGGCAATATGTTTAACACAGCAGTAAAACAGATAATGACATCTGATAAGGGGAATCTGTCCAGGAGCAGGACCAAAGGTGGTCAGACAAGGAAGAGGAAAAGTTCTGACTCAAGCAATCATAGAGCTTAGATATGGACAACAGGCAAATAGATTGGTAAAGATGAGTATCGTTGTGTGGGGGGTGCTCTTTCAAGAGAACCTGTCACTTTGCCTTGAATAGGTAAATTGACTGCATCTGTTTAGGAGGATCATCACACTCCTGAAAACACTGTGCATCACTATTGATGGGATCACTTTGTGGATAAGCATTCAGGGAAAATGGAGGCAGATAGTCACAGAGTGTCACTGGCACAGAGGACAGAAAGTGTGGGAAGTGGATTAGGAGCATATAGTCGCAACAAGTGTAAGGAGATTGAGTCATATTCAGGGGTAATAGATAGTCTTCCATAGACAGTAATCCCATTTGCAACAAGGGGAAAGGAACACCCTATTAGTACATAACAGGACATTTATTCACAATAAAGGTGGGAAGATGAAAAAAAGAAGGGTGCCCATGCCTTTCATTTCTGAGTACTTTATTTGTTAATAGAATTTTTTTTTTCTGTGGCTATACCACTTCCACCAGTCTACTCTGCCCTCACTGGTCTTTAACTGATAAAGCAGAACCAAACCCTCTTATCCACCAAGGATGGCACCATCTTAGCCTATATTAGAGATCTAAAATTTCCATGGTGCTGCATATGTGATCAGCTATGGCACCAGCACCAGCCATGTGAAAGATCCAAATATGTACACTTACAACTATGATAGTTATCACCAGAGGCATGACATACATGTGCTATTAGGCAGAATGTAAATGAACACACTGCAGAAAACATTGTTCTAATTTGTGCCCTCTTTTCTTAATCTTACCTAATGTCTCACTAACAGGTTTTGCAAACTATTTTTCCCACCGGCGTATGCCACAGTGTAGTGTTGAAAGGGAATAAAGCTCTCCCAAAGTATAATGCTTACGTTCACTTTCAGATCTACCATTCCTCTACCTTATATAAAAGTCATATTAATACTGTGATGTTGTTTTAATCAGAAGACTTTTTAAATTATATGTTGGTAAATGCTGGTATATATATGGGGGTATGCAAAAATATAAATGTTATGCTGGGAAAAGTACATCATTTTTTAACTATTTATTCTCAATAAAAACCAAGTAAATTAAAAAAAAAAGTATCCAAATTTGCTACCAAATTAAAGCCATATCTGTCCTACAAAAAAAGAAATGTGCAATATGTTACAGTAAAACTGCAATGTCAAAACAAAAAAAAAAAAGTTTCTAGAAAGATTCAGCAAAAAACATATAAAGATTCTGGAAAGATTCAGCAAAAACATACATATAGTGGTGAGAAATCTGGATATGCATGATGTAATCTAAAAAGTGAAAAAGGTTGTAAAAAAATCATGATATTATAGTAATAACGTAAATACAATTCAAAATCTGATTATGTTTCGATTAATTTGTGTGGTAATAGCACGTGGTGGTAATAACTTTTAGAATAAAAAAAAAAAATCAGAAATAAATAAAGGGAATCAGATAAGAAATGTGGTAACAATTTTTGAAATCAAACTGTAGAGCTGTGATATTGATATATGGAATAAAATCATCTAATAATAAACTCACAAACCAAGGTGTCAGTATACCATTGTCCTGAGTTATCTGTACCATATTAGGTGATAATAAGAAAAGTTTCAGAGAATCCAGTGCCATCTATCCACGTCATTCAGCAGCATTTATGAGAAGTCTTGGTATATCCATTGTATTAGCCAGATATCATGTGAAGCATAGGATAGAACTTCAGTAGAGAGGTATTGGCACTGTTGCCTGCAAGAAACAAAGGAACCTATAGATTTAGATTCTGAAATTTTACATCTGGGTAGACTGATGTTTGAAAGGTATCTTAAAATATCTAATCAAATTTTCTAATACTATTTTGGGTTTTATTTTATTGTTGAAAGCACAATCTATGAACTGCATCCCTTCTCTAGGGATGAGCAAATCTGCTTGGATTTGGCTCGTGAACAGTTTTGTGAATCTTGCTTGAAGATTGCAAACTTTGTGGCAATTTGTTAGTACATCTGACATAGATATAAAATCAACTGTTTATTAATATCTTTCAAAAACAACATAGTTTATAAAGTATATATTTTCAAACACAATCACTATAATGCCTTAATCATATATTTATCCCCCTTCAACACCTAAAGGCAAAATGTATGACACTCTATTCTGTCTGACTTTACAAAACTGTTTGCTTTGAATAATTGTATTGCATATCCTGTGGTGGACTGGAGATCTTTTGCTCGACACATTTCAAGGATGAATTTGGCTTCTTCAGGAGAGTGATAAATGCTGTTCTAAATTCAGTGATTTTAAGCTCCAGGAAGCATAATCACTAAAATATTACTGGGGGAGCACAGGGACATAAAGAGGGAAGAGACCCCAGGAAGCCACAGCAGACCAGATATTTGTACTGATCCTTGTTATATCATGAGAATATCCAGTTATCTCCTCAACTCCTTCCATATCCATAGAACAGAACAGGACTATAATATTGAGGCAACATAGTTTAATCCCACCTGTTCAAGAGATGTTTATGATGATATATACAATCAGCAGTTACTGTTAGTTAACGTATGGTAACCCCTTCTCATTGCCCCATATATAGTAGAGTCTTATTTAAGTAAATAGAGGGAGGAGCACTTTTGAGAGCACTCATATCCTGGCTGTCCCCCCAGTCACCTAATATGGATTCAAACTGCGAAGCTCAACACCTCTGAGTAGGATATCAAAGGAGGGGCATAGCCACAGATGAATACTGATCTCCTCTCTTCTCTCCTCCTTCCATATCCTTCTCTATGGGCTGGCCTTTGCAAATTGAATCTTTATTAGGTAACAAATGATGCCATGGAGAAAACCAGGAGATGAGTACTAACATAAGTGCTCTTTCCTCTATATACAGTACCTATGTCAGACTCTGCTATACAGTATGTGAGGCAATTTGGCGCTATATTTCAAATTTCAGTGTTTTTGGTTTGATTATATTTGTGAATTACATTTATTATTATTATATTATTTTTATTATTATTTATTAAATTATAATTTATGATTTTGTGTTTCAAGTTTTATCCTACCCGGAATGTTTACTAGACTCTTGTTCGGACAGATTTCAGTGAGTTATTCCTAAAAATTACAGGCCTACAATAAAAAAAATACATATTTCCATGCAAAAAATTTACCGCTTTCAGCACAGAAATACTGACATAATCATACTGCTAGGAAGGTTAATGGCAGTCAGGATACCATTGTCTAACCTGTAGAGGTCTGTGGGTCCCCCCATGGATATGCCTCCCCAGACCATCACTGAACCACCACCAAAATGGTGAACAATGTTACAGGCAGCATAACATTCTCCACGGCTTCTCCAGTCCCTTTCACGTCTGTCACATGTGCTCAAGTTGAACCTGCTCCCATCTGTGAAAAGCACAGGGAGCCAGGGGTGGGCCTGCCAATTCTGATGTTCGATGGCAAATGCCAATTGAGCTCTGTGGTGCTGGGCAGTGAGCACATGGCCCACTAGAGGACGTCGGGCCCTCAGGCCACCCTCATGAAGTCTGTTTCTGATTGTTTAGTCAGAGATATTCACACCAGTGGCATGCTGGAGGTCCTTTTGTAGGGTTCTGGCAGTGCTCATCCTGTTTCTGTTTCAAAGGAGCAGATACCAGTCCTGCTGATGGATTAAGGACCTTCTACAGCCCTGCCCAGCTCTCCTAGAGTAACTGCCTGTCTCCTGGAATCTCCTCTATGCTCTTGAGACTGTTCTGGGAGACACAGCAAAACTTCTGGCAATGGCACGTTTTGATGTGCAACACTGGAGGATTTGGACTGCCTATACAACCTCTGTAGGGTCCAGGTACACCTCATGCTACCAGTAGTGACACTGACCCTAGCCAAATTCAAAACTAGTGAAAAACAGAAAAGATGAGTAGGGAAGAAACTGTCAGTGGCCTCCACCTGTAAAACCATTCCTGTTTTGGGGGTCATCTCATTGTTGCCCATCTAGTGCATCTGTAATTAATTTCATTAACACCAAAGCAGCTGAAACTTACTTACAACCCCCCCTGCTACTTAACTAACCAGATCAATATCCCAGGAGTTTAATTGACTTGATGCTATACTCTGATTAAAAAGTGTTCCTTTCATTGTTTTGAGCAGTGTATATCTATGTCTGTTGTAATATTGGGGTACTTTAACATTCTATTATTTCTTTTTCTTTGATATATTATCTAATAGTCTTGGATGTGGTGCCCCCCACCACATTAGCCCACAACCTTTTATATCTACAATGGAATGGAAAACTATATTGATATCTGTGGGAGGGGAATTGTGTTCTTAATTTTTGGCAATTTGTGGGGCAAGCAAGCTATTGTCAAATCAAAGCACAGGAAGATGAGTGCCACTATGGGAAACATGTACAAACAACACAATTAAAAAGATAATAATACAACAAAAACATCTATCCCCACACAGAATTGTCATCTTTCCCTAACAGTCCAATACAAACTAACAATCTGGCTCCTGTGGACCCCAAAAAAAGCCTGAAAACAGTGGCAAAATGGTTAGCATTTCTGCCTAGCAGTACTAGGGTTGTTGGTTTGAATCCCTACCACAGAACCACAAGCCTAGAGATTGCATGTTCTCCCTGTGTCTGTGTGGGTTTCCTCCCACACTCCAAAGAAATGCTGGTAGGTTAATTGGATACTAATATGTGTATGAATGTAATAAATAATTTCAGAACTTTTTCCACATTTAATGTGACCTATAAACTGTACAACTGAATTGAAAAACAAACTGAAATCTTTTAGAGGGGGAAGTAAACATAAAAAACTAAAACAAAAAAAAGGTGGTTGCATAAGTGTGCACACCCTCTTATAACTGGGGATGTAGCTGTGTTCAGAATTAAGCAATCACATTCACAATCATGTTAAATAGGAGTCAGTACACACCTGCCATCATTTAAAGTGCGTCTGATTAACCCCAAATAAAGTTCAGCTGTTCTAGTAGGTCTTTCCTGACATTTTCTTAGTCAAAAGCCATGGTCTTCAGAGAGCTTCCAAAGCATCAGAGGAATCTCATTATTAAAAGGTATCAGTCAGGAGAAGGGTACAAAAGAATTTCCAAGGCATTAGATATACCATGGAACACAGTGAAGAGTCATTATTAAGTGGAGAAAATATGGCGCAACAGTGACATTACCACAAACTGGACGTCCCTCCAAAAGATGAGAAGAAAACTGGTCTGGGAGGCTGCCAAGAGGCCTACAGCAACAATAAAGGAGCTGCAGGAATATCTGACAAGTACTGGCTGTGTGGTACATGTGACAACAAAAACACATCTGAAGTCTCCCAAAAGCATGTGGTAAAATGTGTTCTGGTCTGATGAAACCAAGGTTGAACTTTTGGCCATAATTCCAAAAGGTATATTTGGCACAAAAACAACACTGCACATCACCAAAAGAATACCACACCCACAGTGAAGCATGGTGGTGGCAGCATCATGCTTTGAGGCTGTTTTTCTTCAGCTGGAACTGGGGCTTTAGTCAAGGTAGAAGGAATTATGAACAGTTACAAATACCAGTCAATATTGGCAGAAAACCTTCAGACTTCTGTTAGGAAGCTGAACATGAAGAGGAACTTCATCTTTCAGCATGACAACAACCCAAAGCATACATCCAAATCAATAAAGGAATGGTTTCACTAGAAGATTAAAGTTTTGGAATGGCCCAGCCAGAGCCCAGACCTGAATCTGATCGAAAATCTGTGGGGTGATCTGAATAGGGCTGTGCATAGGAGATGCCATCGCAATCTGACAGATTTGGAGTATTTTTGCAAGGAAGAGTGGGCAAATATTACCAAGTCAAGATGTGCCATGCTGATAGACTCACACCCAAAAAGACTGGGTACTGGAATCACATCAAAAGGTGCTTCAACAAAGTATTAGTTTAAGGGTGTGCACACTTGGCAATCAAATTATTTAAGTTTTTTATTTTTACTTACCTCCACCTAAACGATTTCAGTTTGTTGTTTAACTAGGTTGTAGAGTTTATAGGTTATATTAAAGGTGGAAAAAGTTCTGAAATAAGTTATCTTTGTCTAATTTTTTTTACATCACAGAAACCTGGTGCGTAGACTTTTTATATCCACCGTAAGTTAAGTAGCTTAGATTGTACGCCCCTTGAGGGTTAGGGACTGATGTGACTGTACAATATATATATATATGTAAAGCGCTGTGTAAATTGACAGCGCTAATATAAGTACATGAAATAAAAAAGGAAAACAAATGCCGCTGCCACATCTAATGAGTGGTAAGCTGTAATATATTACATTTTTGGTTTTGAGTTTAATATCACTTTAATTATGCTGTAATTCCAGAAAAACAATACAGAACTTTAGTAAGTATCAAAGTAACAACTACAACTTACAATATCTTATACCTGAAAATGGGCCATGGGCAGCACGGTGACTAAAAGGTTAGCACTTCTTCCTAGTGGTACTAGAGTCATTAGTTTGAATCCGAACCAGGGCACTACCTGCCTGGAGTTTGCATGTTCTCCATGTGCCTGCATGGGTTTCCTCCCACACTCCAAAAACATGCTGATAGGTAAATTGGCCCTGGTATGTATATGTATGAATGTGAGTTAGTGACTTTAGATTGTAAGCTCCTTGAGGACAGAGATTGATGTGAATGTACTATATATATATATATATATATATATATATATATATATATATATGTTCTGCACACATTGACGGTGCTATATAAGTACCTGTAGTAATAATAATAATAAAACATTTTGTGGTGCATTCATCTAAAAGTATATAAGGAATGGTGACCCTTTGCAACTGAAAACCAACTGGGAGCCTCATTCAATTTTACGCCTTAAAGAATGGGGGCCACATGTGATCCAAATACACGAGCTTGGCATCCCTTCCATACTGTGGTATGTTTATGTGTGTATCTATATGAGTAAGGTAAGGACATTAGACTAAGCTCCTTTAAGGACATGGACCGATGTGAATGATTTATGTATACGGAACAGCACTGAGTACTATTTCCAAAAAAAGAAAATCAATGTTTTACCATCTGTCCGGCAGACTTGTATGGGAAGAACCCAGGTCATATTCAACTCAATAAAGTTCCGTTTCCTCTTTCATGAACCTTCATAAGTGGAATGTCCTTTATAAACTATATCACTTGAGCACTATTTTCAAAGGGTCACTATTTGTCTTTCCTCATACAAGTTCAAGTCAGACACATATAAAGTTATCATAGACTCGGATGGAATGGTAAATTCATTAAGAAGCAGAGACAATGCGAGAAGAACAGGATATCCTGCAATATCACTGGGCCTGCTGGTGTGACTTTCCCTTCTGAAGTTATGTTTCTTTGTTTCTTCTCTCTACTTTGAACTTTGAATGAAATAATGAATCTCTATTCCTGATGTAGCAATAATTCTCCAGGACATATTTTCTCGCTTACAAGATATATTTAGATCCCTGCAGCCATCTGTTCTGCATCTCAGTAAATTTTAACTTCTTGTTTATCTCCCAGAGTTCTTCAAATGCAGTAAATTTGATGTTAGAGAAGAAACCCTGCATCCTGATGGGAGATGGTCAATCACAGACTCTTTGTTTGGGATGGGGGGGGGGGAGTAAATTGCTTAAATACTTTCAGCTTTGGAGCTAGTGGTTATTTGTGAAAGTGGAGAAGCTTTTTTAGAGTGATTGCCTGCATTTGGGAAATGTCATTGACTGGTAGGAATTCTATCATTTGGCTTGCAGTGATTGACAGTGGCTTGAGAGGTCTTAATTATGGCTAAAGAGATTTCTTTCCCATGCTCGAGTTACCTATATCAGCACAGATGTATAAGGTTATTCATGAGAGTGTGATAGGGCCCAGCATAGCATTATTGAACAGAAAGTCCTATTGATTGTCTGTTTGTGTTGGCTGTTTCATCGGTATCATGACCTACAATGAATGTAATGTTTCTTAAACACAGCAAGGATTGTAGGCTTAAAACAATATAGGCTTGCAATATTCTGCCAATACTATCCCAGCACACACAAAACACTATTTACTAACAAGGGTAATAATCAAAGCTATGCTGACATGGTAATACTCTTAATGTTTTATATATGTTTTAAATATGTTTAATTATATTGATATATTGCAAAGATATTGGTAGGTTAGATAAATGTAATTGGTCCTGATGTTATTTGTATTTGTAAAGCTCAAAAGAGCTCTTGAGGATGGTGTAGAGGAGATGAGTATTCTCCAGGGACACCTCCTCGCACAGGAGCCATTATGCTTGCAGAAATCTCAGCTGGGATCCATGAGAGGCTGTAGGCTACTGGATGGTGTCAGACTCTTCCAGTCCTAATCATGGCTTAGATGGTGCCCAGCAGATGTCATTCTGTGAGCTGTGCCGGTGACAGATGTAATTCTGTGACCTGTGCCAGTAGCGGATGTCATTCTGTGAGCTGTGCCGGTGGCAGATGTCATTCTGTGAGCTGTGCCGGTGGTGGATGTCATTCTATAAGCTGTGTAAGTGGTGGATGTCATTCTGTGAGCTGTGCTGGTGGTGGATGTCATTCTATAAGCTGTGCCAGGGGTGGATGTCATTCTGTGAGCTGTGCTGGTGGCAGATGTCATTCTGTGAGCTGTGCTGGTGGCAGGTGTCATTCTGTGAGCTGTGCTGGTGGCAGGTGTCATTTTGTGAGCTGTGCCGGTGGTGGATGTCATTCTATAAGCTGTGTCAGTAGTGGATGTCATTCTGTGAGCTGTGCCAGTAGAGGATGTCATTCTGTGAGCTGTGCCGGTGGTGGATGTCATTCTATGAGCTGTGCCGGTGGTGGATGTCATTCTGTGAGCTGTGGCGGTGGTGGATGTCATTCTGTGAGCTGTGCTTGTGGCAGATGTCATTCTGTGAGCTGTGCTGGTGGCAGGTGTCAATCTGTGAGCTGTGCTGGTGGCAGGTGTCAATCTGTGAGCTGTGCTGGTGGCAGATGTCATTCTATAAGCTGTGCCAGTGGCGGATGTCATTCTGTCAGCTGTGCCGGTGGCAGGTGTCATTCTGTGAGCTATGTCGGTGAGTGCTAGAACAACACTCTCTCTCTTTCTTCTCTCCCACCTCCCCCTTCCATCATCCATCACTATGCCATTACTGGCTCCAATTTGGATGGGGCGGGGGGGGGGGGCAAATTTTACTCTTGCCTATGGCAGCACAAAACTAAAATACACTACTGCCTGTACCAAAGGTAACTCAAAGAGATTTCCCTTTATTTTGAAAAGATTTCCACTCACTTCTTACTGTGTCTGCAGAATAGGAAGTGCAAGTGATTCTTCCTAATGACACATGTAGAGAACAAAAAATATGATGGAGGTTCAAACTATTTTCTACTCTATCCAAAATAAAAAATAAATAAAGTTTAGGAAGTTCATAAATTGAGGGATCTGGATCTCTGAAATGATTAGTACTGCAGGTGATCTTTCCTTCACCTGACATGTACCTCTATTATTCAGCAGTTGTTGAGCTATCTCCCCCTTGTAGCCTAGGAGAAATCAGGAGCACATGGCTGTATTTCTGATGTATCAGCAGAGAAGGCGGCAAATCAAGCAAAAGAATTCCACCTTGCTGGATCCCATGTAAAGCCAAAAGTAGTCTTCCATAATAATATTTCAATATATTCAATACCTAGGGAGATACGTAGCCTCACATTTATAAAGACAAAATTCTCGGCCGCGGCATGGTTAGCTTAATGTGTACCCGAAGCCAAAACTTTTTTCTCCCATTTTGAATGGAGATGAGGAATGGTAAAACCCCATCAGATTTTTTTTGCTTCTGTTTCCATGAGGGAGGTTTTTCTTCATCTGCTATCCTGTAGACACAACAGGAAATCTTTCCAAAGTATTGAAACCCCCTTTTTTAGACAGTTGCCATAGGAAGTGCCCCCATTGGAAGATTTCCCATCTATCCTTGGTTTGGTGATGGCTCAAAATTTTAGATTTTCCCAAAACTTTCAGTTCAGCTGACAAAGAAAGGGTGAATGTCCCCAGCAGGGACACATACAGCAACTTGACAGAGATTCTAGCCCCTCACTATTGTATCCATAACTTATATATCATCAAGAGAAGGGTGCTGGCAATGCTACAGGGTCTAAGTCAGCCAAAATTTCCGATAATACATAGAAGGCCTCATGTATCAAGATGTCTTAAATAAGAACTGCTTGCATCAGTTTGAATAACCAATCAGACTTTCCATTTGTTTTTTAAACTTGACATAATAATAAGATTTTTAAATTAGGCCTGTTAATAAATTTTGTAGTCTACTTGATACGGACCCAACATGTCCTTTATTGTCAGTAACAAGAAAAAAAATGTATAGGATAGAGTATCCCTTTAGCTGTTTTTACACACAATCAAGATGGGAAATAAGGACAAGTAACATCTGTGCATGCAGCTTGCTAAGACCAATTAGACAAAAGCTGAAAGTTGCTCTCATCTCCTGGTCAGTTTAGAGATATCACATTCAAGGTTGGCTTTGCAGACTTATCATTCTATGCATTTGTATACATAGCAACATATAACCCTGGATGATTTTCAAAAGTTCAGTGTGGTTTTATTATAAAGAAAAGAAAACTGGATTTGGTTCCAAACTTTTAGCCTAGTTTTAGACAGTAACCGTTTTCTCATGTATATTAAAGCAACAATCTACAGAATCTCAAATTAAAAAACTATAGAAGTGGCAATTGACTGCTGAGATCAAAAACAATTTTGAATTTAATTGATTCATTTTTAGAAAAAAAGAAAAAAGATATAGGAAAACTAGACCAAAGGTGCCAAACTTACCATGGAGGGGGTCAATATTACCAGTAATTATCCATCTTACTTTGCGAGCATACTAATCTTGCAATTACTTTTTAAAAAATATTTTAAGAAAAATAGCACATTTCAATAGCGTACATGAAAAAGCATGACGTGGAAAATAATTAATAGAAATTTCACTAAAGTATTGGAATCCCGAATTAGAATACAGAAACCCTAACTCCCTCAAGGGGTAAGTATAGATGAACAGAACTTTATATGTGCCACCAAAAATCACACAAAATAAAATTAAAATGCAAAATTGTGCAGGCCATCATTATAATAATCACCCATAAGACAAATGACAGTTAAAAACAAAGAGTTCATATATGTAACCAATATCATGGTATCTGACCCTGAATTACAGTCTCTACCCTTGCACAGAGTAACATTTTAAAGAGTAGCAAACTTATTCTGATTGGCTGTTATGGATTACTGGACTTAAGAATTACCCCCAAAGCCTTTTTACATGGAGTAGGGACTAGTTAAAACCCCTGAGAGTTTTTCTTTGATAACTATCCCATTGTGCAGATTTCCATTTACTTCCTGTTCTGTAGACACAACAGGAGGTGACAAGAAATCTCTCCAAAATCAGAGAAAGTCCCTCTTAGTCAGTTGTCACCAAAACAAGTGATCTTATTGGTAGATTGTCCCTCTATTCCTGTTTTGGTGTGAAAACTTTGGTCGTTTTGTGGTGACCATAGTCTCTGGTACAAATAGAGAGGGTAGCTCTGTAACAGGGACACAGGTAGCTATACAAATGTAGCAGAGGCTCAACTTCCTAAACAATGGCTTGGATACACTTTAAGGATAGAAATATTAAATAAGGGAACTAAAGAAGGGTTTCTAAAGGGGGGTGTCTCATTTCCTTGGACACAATTGAGTATTCTTTGCAAAGTAACATTTCACCATGTTCACTAAAATCTGGGGGAAAAACCCCTCGCAATATGCAACTTCCCTTACAACTTCCCTTACAATATGAAAATTATTATTTTTTTATAGCTGCCCTGAGCTCGACTTTAAATAGTATGGTAAATATCTCAATGTCTGTGTAGCTTTTATTTGCAGTAAACAAATATGTGATGTTTATTTTGCAGTGTTTCTTCATTAAGTTCTGTCAATGTAGCATTTATAATGAAGCAATTTCAGTTGCTATAACTGTGGTATGGTACATGACAAATTATTTTCTTTGAAGTGCTTACAACTTATGGCTTCTCAAGTTATTGCTATAATAGAAAATTCACAACCCAAAAGCCACATGCAAAAAACTGTCTTTAAAGTGGTTCTAAAGGCTTAAGTTTTTTTTTTTTTTACCTTAATGCATTCTCTGCATAAAGGTAAAAAAACCTTCTGTTCCACAGGTTTCCCCCCAACCCACCCTTACACTTACCTGAGCCTGATCTCAGGTAAGTATTTATCACTAGCAACCAGCATGTGGTGCTCTAGGCAAGGGGTATATTCTCTGTGAAAAATCTCTTTGGAACCACTGTGCTAAAATAGACTTGAATATAGAAAAAAGGTATACAAATTAGTTCTGAATATCAAACTGCCTCTACTAGCGGAGTCAGTGTCTGTATCAATTTTGCCAAGGCAAATAAGAAATATTAACATTTATCACTAGTGACCAACGCATGGTGCTTTAAGCAAAAGTGTATCCTCTGTGAAAGATCTCTTTGGAACCATTGCACTACAAATAGGCCTGGATATAGAACACGGTATAAAAATAATCCTGAACAGAAGACTGCCTCTAGTAGCAGAGATGTCAATGTCCTAATAATCCAGTTAACTCTGGCAACCAAAAAGCAGGCAGCCAGTTTTCTGGAAAGCCTAGCATGCTAAGTGTCATGGATGTTCTCTGTATTTAATGTTTACTAATGAAAAAAAACTTTATACCAATAATTAATCAAAATGATATACAATATTTATTTAAGAACCTAAAGATATAACATAATTCTGACCAAAACATTGTTATAGTTTTCTTTTAACTATACACCAACACATTCAGCTCATTTGTCTACTGAAACACTGTACAGCTGTGCTTATTAAAGAATATGTAAACCCAATATTTCATATTCCTGATATGTGCCTGCTGTGCCATGTACTTGTATACATTAGTATCCTGTTCTCTTTGCATTGCTTCCTTCCTGTGAAATCCCTGTTGTCCCTGCCAGTCCCTCTGCTTTCCTATTAAGAACTGACCGTACTAGCCATAAGAGCACAGCATGGACAGTTCTAGATGTGCTGAGACCCCAGCGTACTCTCATTCAATGATCAGACTTCTGCTGACACACACCTCCCTGCACAGCCATTCACTGGGAAGATCAGTGTACTGCTATTTCTCCATTCCCAGCTCCTATGCAGCTGAGAACAGAGGTGATCACTTATAAAAAAAAAGGGGGGGGAAAGTATGTATAATTCTTTTTATTTAATTATACAAATGTTTTGCCGTTCAAATCTATGTTAAACCGAATGGGTTGTTTTACAAGGTGAGAGTTTACATATACTTTAAAAATGAGCAAAATTAAGATTTTTCACTTCATGAAAAATTCAGAGAAAACCGACAATTTTAGCAAAATGTTGTCATTGCAGTGAATTGCATTGGAGTCAAAAAAGAAGGTGAAGTTTGGAGGTTTTTTGAGGTTTTGAAAGGGTTTAGTTGGCTTTAGTTTGTTCTAATTATTTATTTACTTTTTTCACATAAGGAAAATGCAGAAAAATCTTTAAATAAAAAATGTAAAGTAAAAAAGAAAAGAAAAAGTCTCTCAGCGCTCTCAACTTAGTACATGAACAACAGTCAAATAAATATAAAAAGTACTTATTCCCAATTTCTATTGGTGGAATCTCCAGAGCTGACGATGTAACAAAGCCTTAATGATAGTTCATGTGGAATGAAGACCAAGGATGGATGGATGGAGAGCTTTAATGAAATTTTGCTGCTTGGCATATCAGATCTGGAAGGAATCCTCAATAGCATATAGAAGACAACAAGGTAGCCAAAATGCAGGAAATAGTAAAAACAATGTGTTATTTAACCACTTGCCCTCCAGAGGATTTACCCCTGCACTCAAATGAAATTTGCGTCCTATTTTCCCCACGGATTGAGCTTTCTTTTGGTAGTATTTGATTGCTTGTGCAGTTTTTATTTTTTGTGCTATAAAAAAGTCTGACAATTTTGAGAAAAAACAATATTTTTGACTTTTTGCTACTAAAAATGTCCAGTAAAAAAATAAAAAAATCAAATTTCATCATAAATTTAGGCCAAAATGTATTCTGCTACATGTCTTTGCTAAAACAATTTCAATAAATGGAAATTAATTGGTGTACGTGAAAGTTATAGCATTTACAAATGGCGGCATAGATACTAGAATTTAAATTTTTTTTATTTTTACTAGTAATAGTAGAGATCAGCGACTTACAGCGGGACTGCGGCGGGCATTCTGACACTGGGGGGGAGCTGACTTGGTGTCACTGACATCCCCAGTGACCCCAATACAGTGATAAGTAATAATAAAAATCACTGACACTGTACTAGCTGAGAAAGAGGAGAACTAATTTGTTTACAAACAGTACTCCTCCCTGTTGGAGATCCTGGGCAATCACCAAGCGACGGTGATTAATCACCGGCCGGGACCCAGTGATCAACAGCTGTGGCCGCGGTTTGCCCCCTACCCAGAAATGCAAAATCAAGTATATATACGTGATTTTGCACACCCGTGCCGCCCTATAGCGGTATATCTGCTATAGGGTGGTCGGGAAGCGGTTAATAAATGGCACATTGTTTTTAATAATTCCTGCTCTTTGGCTACCTTGTTGTCTTTTAAAAAATGTAAAGTGATTGTACAGTAAGTAACAATAAACTACACATAAGAATACACAAAATACAAAGAACAAATAAACCCAAAAAGAATGAATAACCCCCCCCAAAAATAAAATAAAAAGAAATAAAAAAGCAAACACCCTATAAAAACAGAGAGAAACGTTTTTTTTTCTTGTCATGGAAAAGCAAATTTTGTCTAAGCAGCTTAATTAGTGAAACTAAGATTGTCCATTTTGGTGAAATTTTAATGATGGAGAAATTGATCATTATTCAGTAAAATTAATTTAACCAAATTCATTCTACACATCCCTGTGCTAATTTGAATAGACATCCTCGAGGATGATGTTTCTTTTCAATCCTATTTTAAATCTGGGCTATTTGGTTAGTCAGAAATTGAAGTACAGTAGCACCATCCACTATATAAAGAACCATACAAATAAAAGCATTGCTATTTTTAATTAAATCAAACATTAAAATGATGGCAGTGATTAATAAAAAAAAAAATCAGTAAAGTTAAAGCATCTGTCACAAATGCTTTCCACTCTTTTGCTAAAATACCTTTTAATGATCCCTTTCAAAGTGCATGAGGATAGTATTTATTTAAATCTATTAAAAAACTTTCAAACAATGACCCCATGCAACCGAAATGATTAATGTCTATGAAATCACTGCCTGGCCTATCGGAATGTGATCTCCACATTGGTTATGGGCTTGTTGTTGACTGGAGAGGATTTTCTTTGACTTCCAAGAAGAATGCTTTGTTTAACATGGCCGCTGTTTATTTTGTTTCTTCATAGCGTTTATTTTCCAGGTAGGCCACACGGTTTGGCAAGGCAGAAGTGAACAGCTGTTTGGAGTGAAGTGTCACTTCTTATCGAGGGTTCCCGCTTTGAACATTGAACACGTTGACAAAGTGAAGAAGGTAGTTATGGCTGGGAAAAAACAGACTTTTATCAAATTCCCAACAGACCAGAAACCAACAAAAGGACAAAGAGACCAAAATAAACGCTAAGCCATTCAAATATTCTACTGCCGTTTTTATTAAGTCCAATTTTGCTTGTTATTATCTACCTGATGTTGTATGCTGTTCATGTTTTTGCTTGCTGTTGATTCCTTCTTTAGTGTGCTGAGTATATAAATGAAATAAAATTGTATGTTTTGTTTAAAAATAGCAAAATGTTGAAACTGCCAAGAGGTTGCCATGCTCAAATATCCATGAAACAAAATATGTCAATGCCAGTATTTTATGGCTTTGCTTGTAATGCTTTACCCAATACTATTATTATTAATATTATTATTATTATTATGTGTTATCGGAATGCAGACCGCCAACATTGTGTTACAGCCATGCAATATCTTGCTCTGATATATAACATTAGGATAACAAAAGAGCTAAAATGTGTATGTTCCCTAGAGGAATATTCTGCTCTACACTTCCTCTAATGCTAGTCATGTGATCAAAGGAGGTAATGTTTATTCAAATATTTAGATTTATGCAAATATGAGGCTTGGATCCCATCATCCCCTTTGGGTCCCTAGGGGGTTTGGCCCCCTGGTTTTTCTCCTCCCCCTGGCCCCCGGAGCGCCTACAATAAGACACTTTATATAACCAGAATGAGAAAATAGCAATTTTTGACTGTATGTTTTTGTTTATATTAGTAGTTAAATGTCTATATGGTGACAGCTCCTGAAGGAATGGATCAAGTCCATGAAACACGTTGAGCCCACAGCTAAAAAGAATGAGCATAAAGTCTAGAAAGAATTGGATCATATGAGAAGAGATATGCTGTTCTTTGACGTTGTAGACCTTTTGCTTTTTATAAGATTCAATATTGTTGAAGTGAAATAGAAAGATGTCATATATGTTGGATTTTGATATACAATGAATTATGTTTTTATGTCTATGCTGTGCCTTAAAAGGCCCCATTCTTAGGTCTTTCTCTGTTTAAATATAGAATATTAGGGATGTGGCACTAATATATATTTTAATATGTCCAAAGGCCTAGGCAATGAAGGGTACAAACAGTCAGGTTTCTAATCCCCCTTCAAGCAAGGACTGGGCAACCAATTTACAGTTTTTTGATGATATGACCTGTACTCGAGGAAGCCTAGGCATTTTCTAAAATGAGTGATAAAGGCCAAAATATATTTTTTTATTTTGGTTACAGTATGTAAGAACCACTGCCAAAATGTTATTGCTGTCTTTGGCCATTTTTGGAAGATTTTACCCCACTTCTTGTCTTGGTGACCACACAGACAGGGAGGAGATCTTATTAACCACTTCCAGTCCGGACACTTTTACCCCCTTCCTGTCCAGGCCAATTTTCAGCTTTTAGTGCTATCACACTTTGAATGACAATTGCGTGGTCATGCAACACTGTACTCATATGAATTTTTTAGCATTTTTTTGAGACAGATAAAGCTTTATTTTGGTGGTATTTATTCACCACTGGGATTTTTATTTTTTTTGCTATGTAAATTAAAAATTCCAAAAATGTTTTTAAAAAAGTGTTTTTCTTATAAAATTTTGCAAATAAATAGTATTTCCTCATAAATCTTGGCCAAAATGTATTCCGGTATATTTTTAGTAAAAAGAAATAAACCAAATTATAATTTTTAAACTTTGTTTTCATTTTTTTTTATATTATTTTTTATTTATTATTTTTTTTTTACATACTGTCACCCTAGCAGTACAGTGTCACCATGGTGATGAAGATTTTTTTTTTTTTACACTGATTGCTTTTACACCCATAAAGGATGTAAAAGCAATCACTTCTCCTCTCTAGCTGCATTCTTGCAGCCATTGAGAACTACTGAGTGAGCTGTGATTGGTCACAGCTTGTCACATGGTACAAGGCTGTTGTGAATAGCCTTGTACCATGTGACCTCTGTGATCATTCACAGATGTGATCATTCACAGATTTCACACGTAGTAAGCAATGATGTCACAAGTGACATCTTGCTTACTACTCTGCATGTGATCACTGATTGGCCAATCAGTGATCACATGATCAGGACCTCGTACAGAGGTCTCGTCCGATGATAGATGTTCCACTGTGTCCGGAGGACACAGCAGGCACCGGATCGCACGCACAAGCAGGGTGTGGGGAGGCTGTTTATAAACGGCCACCCGACCCTGCACTGCCACCGTCCGGCCGTTTATATACAACGGCCAGACGGGAGGTGGTTAAGTGGGACAAATACAGGGATTTATTTACTAAAACTGGTTCACTCAGAATCTTGTGCACTTGTGCATGGAAACCAATCAGCTTCCAGGTTTTATTGCTAAAGCTTAATTGAACAAACTGAGGGTAGAAGCTGATTGGCTACCATGCACAGCTGAACAAGCTTTAGTAAATCTACCCCACAGTGATAAAATAATAGCCATAACTATTCACCTTCAAAACAATGTTATATTATTGTGCTACCTTCCACATTTTATATAAAGTTTAGGTTCACCTTTAAGGCTCCATGCACACTAGCATTTTTTTAAAGCTAAAAAAACTCTGGAAAAAACGCTGGATAAAAAAATGCTGGTTATAGTATTTTTTATTAGTGCTTAAGGCTACGTTCACACTATCTTTGTCAGCAGGTGTCAGGCATTTGGGAAGCTTTTTAAATGCTTCTAAAAAACACCTATGAAAATTCTGAACATGGCAGCACACAGTGCTGTTCACTCTGAAGGCAAAACTGACGCCTCATGTCGAGTTGAAGCCTCCCATTCAAGTCTATGGTGACGCTTCTCAAACGCCTAGTAGGCGTTTACGAGGCATTTGCAGAGCGTTAATACCATTAAACTTCATTATAGGCATTTGTGGTGCAGTTTTAACGCTTTGCAAACGTCTATCAAATGCCTCAAAACCCACGCATAGGGCGTTTTGGGAGCGTTAAAAATGCCTGTCTAACTCCTGTCAAAAGCTATAGGGGTGTTTGGCAGGAGTAAGAAATAAAGTCAAGTGTGAATGTAGCCTAACAGTGCTAGCTATTATTTGCATTTTTACAGTACATATAGGAAAAAAAAGCTAAAAAGCAACTTGGATTTTAGTAGCGTTTTGGAGCATTCAGAGTTTTTTTCTGCCAGAAAAACGCTCGTTAAAAACTCTACAAAACAATTTTGTTTTCTGCTTCTAAACACTGAAGCTTGAAAAATGCTACTAGCCTAAAATAGTGTGCATGGGCACATAGGATAGCAATATTTAGTTTCTAAGAGCAGAAACAAAATGCTTATAACAGCTTCTAGGAGCTTAAAAAAATGCTAGTGTGCATGGAGCCTAAAAAGCAGGGGAAAATATGTGCATTTTTTTTTCCAGGCACCTGAAAAGCATTGCTCCTACCGTATGATTTGCAGATCGCGGGTGCAATGCCAAGCTCCTGTAGACTGTGAGTAGAAGTGTCTGCCCATATCTCAGGCAGTTACTGAAGTCCAGGAAGATCAATGAACTATGAGAGTGCTCCCCAGCGCCCTCATAGTTCATTGGGAAATACATGCAGTCTGCCGCAATGGCTAATGGTAGTTGTAGTTCGTTCATTCACAGAACCTTACACGGCCGTGCTGTTTTTGAATTGTGACAGGAATTTTGGAATGTATTGAGGAATTTTACCCATATCCCATTCTGAATCCTGGATATTCCTGGGAGCACATCTCACCAGTAACAAGCGGTTTTCACTCTTGAGCCCTACAAGCTAAGAGTCCGTCAGATCTGGTGAGTGTGGAATCTATTAGAGAATGATCATAGAGCACTGTGTGGTGATATTATTTTAAAGAACACATTTTGGATTTTGTTTTGGCATTCTTTGATTGGAACACTTGATCACAGATTTTCTTTGGGAATGTGGACTTTATTATAATTTTTTCTATATTCATTTAATTTTTTTGCGCTGTGTTATTGATTATAATGATTTAGTAACATGTTACACCCAAATATGGGTGTAAAATGTAAAATATTCTTGCTGTAAACCCAAGGAAACTAATCCAGTAATTTATTAAAGGCTAAGTTCACCTTTTACATTAACTGGCTCATGCAGACAAGGGATCCATTCATTTAAAATGCACTGTGCCATTACTAGAAATATTGCTTTATTGTATGCTAGTGCTATATCTCTAGGCCTTTTCTGATTGCCATGAAGCCTTGCCAAAATCTTCCCAACGTTTATATTTCTATGTCTGGGCTTATTTTCTGGACACAGCAAATTTTAACCTCCCTAGCAGTCTGATTATGTCCATATTTCTGTGCTCAAAGTGGTACTTTTTTTGCATGGAAATATGTAATTTTTTATTGTAGGTCTGTAATTTTTAGGAATAACTCACTGAAATCTGTCCGAACAAGAGTCTAGTAAACATCCCGGGTATGTTAAAATTTGAAACACGAAATCATAAATTATAATTTAATAAATAATCATAAAAAAAATAATATAATAATAACTTTAATTCAATAATATAATCAAACCAAACACATTGAAATTTGAAATATAGCGCCAAGTTCGCACATCACTGAGCAAAGTCTCAAAATCGTTTTCAGTGTCTGATGACGAATTTCCCCACGAATCATTATCACTCAATTCTGCAAGTAGTTCTAATTTACTATCGCTGTTCTCTAGCTGGTCTAAAACTGCTTTTGACCTAAAGGGACGCTTTTTGGACGCCATGGACATTTCTCAGTTTCCAGGCAGAAAGAACAATAAAAATGAAGGCAGGGCACAGGACAAAGCAGTAGGGACAAAATGTATGTGAAATGGTTTGATACAGTAATGTACCATGGGTGGCTGTACACAGCACCTGTGACACCTGCAGGAATATACATTGTATTTTCAAAATTAATTTTCAATAGTTTTAAATCTGCATCTTATCTGCTTTTATTAAAATAATGATTGGTGATCCTGCCATGAAGGCCACTTCCTTTTATAGGGTAATAAGGCTTTGTTCCTGTCTACCAGTTGGGCCATTGCTTTCAATGGAAACTACAAGTAGCTGCTTCCATACACATTACGCAGACATGGTCCATTGTTCTCACCATGAAGAAACCCACCCTGACAAATATAAGGGAGCATATAAACAGTAAGTGGCTGCAAAGAGGTAGCAGGAGATCAATGACACTGAGCTGCAACAAAAGATAAAAGACAAAAGAGAAGATTAGTATTTTAATTAAAACAATGGGCATTTTTTATGATACACAGTGCTTTGGCAAACTAAATGTCTTTCAAATAATTTACATCAAAAAAATTAAAGGAACACTTTCTAATCAGAGTATAGCATCAAGTCAATTACACTCCTGGGATATTGATCTGGTCAGTTAAATAGCAGAGGGGGTTGTTAATCAATTTCAGCTGCTTTGGTATTAATGAAATTAATAACAGGTGCACTAGATGGGCAACCATGAAACGACCCCCAAAACAGGAATGGTTTTGCAGGTGGAGGCCACTGACATTTTTTTCCTACTCATCTTTTTCTGACTGTTTTTCACATATTTTGTATTTGGCTAGGGTCAGTGTCATTACTGGTAGCATGAAGCAATACATGGACCCTACAGAGGTTGCACAGGCAGTCCAACTCCTCCAGGATGACTCAATATGTGCCATTGCCAGAAGGTTTACTGTATTTCCCAGCACAGCCTCAAGAGCATGGAGGAGATTCCAGGAGACAGACAGTTACTCTAGGAGACCTGGACAGGGCCGTAGAAGGTCCTTAACCCATCAGCAGGACAGGTATCTGCTCCTTTGTGCAAGGAGGAACAAGATGAGCACTGCCAGAGCCCTACAAAATGACCTCCAGCAAGCCACTGGTGTAAATGTGTCTGACTAAACAATCAGAAAAAGACTTCATGCGGGTGGCCTGAGAGCCTGACATCCTCTAGTGGGCCCTGTGCTCACTGCCCGACATCATAGACCTCTTTTGGCATTTGCCATTGAACATCAGAATTGGCAGCTCCACCACTGGTGCCCCGTACTTTTCACAGATGAGAGCAGGTTCACCCTGAGCACATGTGAAAGATGTGAAAGGGTCTGGAGAAGCCATGGAGAACGTTATGCTGCCTGCAATATCGTTCAGCATGACCATTTTGGTGGTGGGTCAGTGATGGTCTGGGAGGCATATCCATAGAGGGATGCAGAGACCTCTACAGGCTAGACAATGGCACCCTGACTGCCATTAGGTATCGGGATTAAATCCTTGGACCCATTGTCAGACCCTATGCTGGTGCAGTGGGTCCTGGGTTCCTCCTGGTGCATGGCGATGCCTGGCCTCATGTGGCAAGAGTATGCAGGCAGTTCCTGGAGGATGAAGGAATTGATACCATTGAATGACTCCCATGCTTGCCTGACCTAAATCCAATAGAACACCTCTGGGATATCATGTTTTGGTCCTTTCGACTCCGCCAGGATGCACCTCAGACTGTCCAGAAGCTCATTGATGCCTTGGCCAGATCTGGGAGGAAATACCCCAGGACACCATTTGTCGTCTCATTAGGAGCATGCCCCGATGTTGTCAGGCATTCATACAAGCACGTGGGGGCCATACAAACTACTAAGTACCATTTTGAGTTGCTGCAATGAAATTTCAGCAAAATGGACTAGCCTGCTGCATCATTTTTTCACTTTGATTTTTGAGGTGTCTTTGAATTCAGACCTCTGTAGGTTGATAATTTTCATTTCCATCTAACGATGTGGCAATTGCTAATCAGTCAATCACATGGCAGCAACTCAATGCATTTAGGCATCTAGACATGATGAAGGTGACTTGCTGAAGTTCAAACCAAGCATCAGAATGGGGAAAAAAGGGAATTTAAGTAACTTTGAACGTGGCATGGTTATTGGTGCCAGACAGGCTGGTCTGAGTATTTCAAAAACTGCTGATCTCCTGGGATTTTCACACATAACCACCTCTAGGGTTTACAGAGAATGGCCCAGAAAAAGAAAATATCCAGTGAGCAGCAGTTCTGTGAACGAAAATACCTTGTTGATGTCAGAGGAGAATGGGCATTCCATTTCACCTGTGACATTCAGATTTTAGGGTCAGAATTTGATGTAAACATCATGAAAGCACAGATCCATCCTGCCTTGTACCAACGGTTCAGGGTGGTGGTGGTGTAATGGTGTGGGGGATATTTTCTTGCCACTAGCAAGGTGTACCTAGTAAAGTGGCTGATGAGTGTGTATATATATATATATATATATATATATATATATATAGCATTTCCATATTTTTATTTATTTATTTCAGGTACTTATATAGCTCCGTCAATTTACGCAGTGCTTTACATATATATTGTACATTCACATAAGTCCCTAACCCTCAAGGGGCATACAATCTAATGTCCCTAACTGACATTCATACATATACATACTAGGGCCAATTTAGACAGGATCCAATTAACCTACCAGCATGTCTTTGGAGTGTGGGAGGAAACCGGAGTACCCGGAGGAAACCCACAGGGACACAGGGAGAACATGCAAACTCTAGGCAGGTGGTGCCATGTTTGGGATTTGACCCAATGACCCTGGTACTGCCAGGTGGAAGTGCTAACCATTTAATCACTGTGCTGCCCCCATTTCCATGTTTAATGTGATCTGTAGGTAGGTATTTGTAAGAAATGTGTTCATCGTATGCATTTCTAAGAGACATATATACAAGCATATTGTAACTTCAGTTTATGTGATTGTATTGCAGTTTTACAGAGCTATTCACGGAAGTAAACTCAGTTTTGGAATGAAACACAGCGCTGTTCCTGCCAATGTTGTTAGCTAGCTGTTGGCTTAGTAGGACAGCATAAAGGCTATTAAGTAAGGGATGTGTATGAATTGTGTTTGTAGAACAGTGATATTGTTTAGTGTCACTTTAACCTCCCTAGCGGTATTCCCGAGTGTAGCTCGAGGTAAAATGTCATTACCAAAAGCGGTAACCCCGAGCTACACTCGGGCTTACCATGTGGCGCTGCATAGGGAGTCCCTGCAGAGCTTACCTTGTCCTGCGCTCCCGCCATGTGTCCCCTGCAGCGTCCCCGGCCATCTCCTCCGGCCGATGCCGGCATCTGTGTTCCGGTCCCTGTGACGTCGGGACGTACGGGCACCGCCGGCGGCGGGAAATTTGAAAATTTTAAAAAATGTCATTTTTTTCCAAATAAATTTTACATAGTAAAACATTGCTGTTTCAACCCATTTCACATACATTTTGTCCCGAGTGCTTTGTCCTGTCCCCTGTCTGCATTTTGTCTGTTTTTTCTGCCTGGAAACTGAGAAACGTCCATGGCGTCCAAAAAGTGTCCCTTTATGTCAAAAGCGGGTTTAGATCAGCTAGAGAACAACGATAGTAAATCAGAACCACTTGCAGAATTGAGTGATAATGATTCGTGGGGAAATTCGTCATCAGACACTGAAAACGATTTTGCGACTTTGCTCAGCAATGTGCGAACTTGGCGCTATATTTCAAATTTCAGTGTTTTTGGTTTGATTATATTATTGAATTAAATGTATTATTATTATATTATTATTTTTTATGATTATTTATTAAATTATAATTTATGATTTCGTGTTTCAAGTTTTATCATATCCGGAATGTTTACTAGACTCTTGTTCGGACAGATTTCAGTGAGTTATTCCTAAATTACAGGCCTACAATAAAAAACTACATATTTCCATGCAAAATAATCGTACCGCTTTCAGCACCAAAAATCTGAAATAATCATACCGCTAGGGAGGTTAAACAGTGGACAGTGCAGTCTTGGAGAATGGAGGGGGATGAGAAGGGAGGAACAGGGGAGTGCCTTTCCTAGGATATGGGGCTGTGTGTTTCAAGTGATGCATACAGTGTAGGGAGACAGAACTCTAGTCCCTGCATATCAGGATAGCTCCATAAGGTGTTACAAGAAAAAGGAGCCATACTGAAACAAGAAACCTGTGGCAATGGTCATGGCACCAGCTTAAACGGGAACATAGACAAGGATTAAAGAATAAAGAAGCTGCATATTCAGTATGAGATTAAATCTGCTGCTGAAAGTGCCTAAAACTGAAGGTTTAATATCACTTTGACCATATAGGAGATAACAATGCACTAAAGCCACTTTGAGTATATTTTCCCTTACAAGGGAAGTTGAAAACTAAACACTTGGACCATATGCCATCAACATCTTCAGAAGAGTACAGAAAAAGGTCTAATGTTTTCTGGGGGTCTTCAATACATTTAGCAGCCCAGTGCGGCCATGCTCAGTGTTCTTCCTGTGTTTGTACATTTTAAGAGACGTGTGTTAATCCTCGGAGTATTTCATCTGTGGGATAGGCAATGCTCTCTAGACATTCCTCCCTTCTCAGAGTCACCTGAAAGGGGCAATAACTCAAATGTGCAGACAGAGGCCTGCCAGCTTCTGGAAGTGGTCTCCCTTCATGTCAGCACAGGGCAGAGTTATGACCTCTGATTGTACATAAACACAACGTTCAGCAACAGCTGGTTCCTTGTTCCAGTAGTTTAGCTTTATCCGGGGTCATACATTAAACACAAAGGGTGGGCTTGTTATCTCTTGGGGGGTTTTAAAGCGCCATGGCCTGTCCCTGCCCTCATCTTCACTCTCACACATCTCCTTCATACATAGCCAGATTGTTCCTAGCTGAGAGATATGTCATGGCTGCTGCAATAAAAGGGAACATGTTATGGGGGGCATGGAGGGTAGAATGTTATGAGAGAGTGTTTCCTATCAATGGGTAAAGCATTGCTAACCACTTCAAGACTGGCACTTTCATGACGTCCTTCTTTTATTTTTTGTTTTATGTTAGTTCTTTTGGTACCAGGGGCAGACTGACCATTTGGATACTCAGGCACTGCCCGAGGGCCCGGGGTCAGTAGGGGGCCCCATGAGATGCCCCTGGTACCTTTTTCATAGGCTTTTTTGTTTGGGCAAGGACACAGGAGCCCCATGATCCCATATTGCCTGGGGGCCCCATGAGTTGTCAGTCCACCCCTGTTTGGTACTGTCTCATCTTGTGGTGATGGCTAACTGTGGTATTTACCTATATGTCTAAATATGTGCAAAATTTGCAATAAAGCATCATTTTTTGATAACTCTTTGGGTATCGCTTTCTGTCCATGATGTAACTGCTTTTTTCTTGTGAATTCTTTTTTCACCCCCACCCCCTTTTTCGCTTTCAGCCCCTTCCTTCCTGCCATGGTCAATTTTCAGTTTTCAGCGCTGTCGCACTTTGAATTACAATTGCGCGGTCATGCAACACTGTGCCCATCTGAAAAATGTTATCATTTTGTTCACACAAATAGAGCTTTCTTGTGGTGGTATTTAATCACCACTGGGTTTTTTTATTTGTTTTGCTAAATAAACAGAAAAGTCCAAACATTTTGAAAAAAAAAATAGTTATTCTTCGTTTCTGTTATAACATTTTGCAAATAAATAATCTTTCTCCATAAATGTATGCCAAAATGTATACTGCTACATTTCTTTAGTAAAAATAACCCACAACAGTGTTTATTATTTAGTCTGTAGGAAAGTTATAGAGTCTACAAACTATGGTGTATATATATATATATATATATATATATATATATATATATATATATATGTTTGAAAATTGATCAGTCCTGATGTGCTGACAGCCAATCTCATTTCTCGAGGCCCGAAAATGTCAGGACAGTACAAATACCCCCCAAATGACCCCTTTTGGAAAGTAGACAGTCTGAGGTATTCAGTAAGATGCATGGCACATTTTTTTAAGAAGTCATCTTTTGGCACAATGAAGAAATATTTAGTTTTTTTTCACCAGTGCAGTACAGCGTTATCATAGAAACTGGTGTGGCAGTGATAAGGGACATCAATTTTTTTATTTATTTATTTATTTTATTTTTTATTACTTTTTTTTTTTTTTTTTTTTACTGTGACCAGAGCAATATAATGTTACTAAAATAACAACTCTGTGGAGGTGATCAGGATTTTTTTTTTGCACACTATGATTGCTTATAACAGTGAATATCCTGCTAAGCACATCCTTCTCCAGGCACTTCCTGTTATAAGGTGACAACGCTCAGTCTTTGTCTTCCAAACATTTTCCTGAGTTGTCACCCTACCACATGGTTTCCAATGGAAATGACAAGTGGCCGTTTAAACACACACTACCCAGGGGCGGACTGACCATTTGGAAACTCGGGCACTGCCCGAGGGCTTGGGGTCAGTAGGGGGCCCATGATCCCCTGTTGCCTGAGGGCCCCATGAGTTGTCAGTCCGCCCCTGACACTACCCATGCATGGTACACTGTTGTCACATCAGCAAACCCGCCCTGAGAAATGCCAAGCAGCTATCACTGGACTTCATGTAGACAAGAAGTGGCTGCAAAGAGGCTGTAGGAGATCAGAAGCACTGAAATGCCTCAAAGGATGAAAAGAAGGTAATGAAAAAAACAAAATTTTTTTTCATACGAAAGTATCTATGGTATACAGTGCTTAACAAACTAAATGCCATTCAGTTACAGTTTACATCTACTTTAACCCTTTCCTGGCCACAATCCATACATTTGGCTCCATTCACATTACTGCATAGCGGGAACAAGCGTTCCCACTACGCGCCTTTGGCACCAGAAAAGAAGCTCCTGCACTTTTTCTGGCTGCAAGCTTCATGAGATTTTTAAAGGAGTGGTTTGCTGCATTTGCCATGTGATCCTATCACATGACAATTACAACAGAATCGAATCGCGTTTGGGTTGCCATGAAAGATAATGCCACCCAAACACATGCCGCGTGTTGTGCTGCATGACAGTTCCAGTCCCCTTTTACAATCAGGAACCAATTAAAGTGGTTCCTACTACACCTCCTTTATGTTTTTTTACATGTTCCCATTGATGTAGCGTTACTTAAAACAATATTTAAAAATTGCTGCTTACCATTTACTTGTGTTTTACTTTCCTAAAATTCCCATTCAGCTTTCCTTTTCTGTGTAATGTTAAGCAGTTAGCTGGGGGAAGCATTTACCATAATTTACCTTGTCTGTACCCTGCTGGCAGATCTCATTATCATTTGTAAACTAAATTTGAACACTGCCTGTTCTAACAAAGGGTTAAACATCTCAAAGTTTGGATGGTTCACTGTATGTAAATGCACTTTATCTCAGTCTCTCCCCACACTGAAATAGGTCAGAATAGCGTGCAGTCCTGTAAAAACCTGCTCCAAAGAAACAACTAGAAAAGTAAGAAATATTGGAAAAATATATTATAACGTATGTTGTGTAAATAGGAAAACAAAACATATACAATAAAGGTTTCTCAAGTTCGCCTTAAAAAATGGAACTATACTTTAAAGTGATATTAAACTTAAAAGCAAACATTCTATATATTGCAGCTTACCAGTCCTTAAGTTTGGTGGCTGCATTAGTTTTCTTGCCTTAGGCTTTTTTTTTCTTTTATTTTCTCCTAGTGATCTGGCCATTAACACACCTCCTGCCCCAAGATGGCTCCACTCTATGGAAGAGCAATGAAGCCACCCTTGGAAAGCATCATTGTCAATCTAGGGAAGGCAGTGTTAGATGCACCAGAAGATCTAGAAGGACTTGACTAACAAATTAAAACAGAATTCCAAACAATAAGCAGCTAGATCAGTTTTTTTCCTTGTGGAATTTTACATAAATTAAGATTTAAAAAGTTTTACATAAGTGAATAAAAGCTGACCACTGTAAGCACCCCTGTCAGTGGTAAATGTTTTGTATCAGCCCTCTAACTGCCACATTTGTTGGACAGCTTGGTCTCTTTAAAAAAAAATGGACTTGCTGGCGGAATCAACAGATGAAAGAAAACCTAAAAAAAGGAAACTAATGCAGCAACCACATTAAAGAATTGGCGAGCTGCATAATACAGTTTTGCTTAAGCATTTAATATTGCTTTAAGGCTTCATTCACAAAATAAGTCCTTAGCCTGCAAACGTCTCTCACCCTGAAGATGGCAGTGTGCTTCTGTTAAATACTGTAATTTTCAGATATAACTACAGTATTAAAAAGCAATATAAACATTTTAAAATGTTAAAAACAAAAAAAATATTTTTGGTGCATTTGTCAGCCTACAATAAAAACAGCTGGCTTTTTCAAAAGAGTGCAGCAAATAAATGCCGCACATGTCCTTATGAAAAAAAAAAGTAATAATAATTAAAAAAATAATATATATATATATATATATATATATACACATATATATATATATATATATATGTAAATTACGTATTTAATGTTTTCATGCAAGAACACTTTAACTTTTCTAATTAAATCTTAGTCTGAAACTCAGGTGAAAGTCGTGTGAATCTTGGATGAAAAAAACGATAAATAGACCACTATAGAGCTATAGCCAAATTAACTGACATATGCTGACGCTAATAAACTGACCCCTTCACTTTGGTTTTAGTTATAATTACCCTTCACTGAAACAAAATGTGGAGGAGCAGCTCAGAGCTGCTTTTTCTTTTGGAATACAGCTTGACCTTGGAAAATAATAGTTATATCCAGTCTTTATCCAAAGCAAAATGTACATTTGTTACTGGCTTCTTCAGTGCCAACAACAATACATTATAGCAACTAATTAGATTTCCATATATTGTCAGATTGCTGACAAAAAAAAAGAAAAAAAAATATTGGCTGCATTCTTGGTGTATTGACGTGTTTTGCTTTTCAAGTTTATTTCATTTTATCAAAGTTGTTAATTAAGCTATTCAAAAACAAAATTCATTTAAAATGTATGTTGATACAACTCACGACAATATACAGTATGGGGGATATTTACTAAAACTGGTGCACTCGGAATCTGGTGCAGCTGTGCATGGTAGCCAATCAGCTTCTAACTTCAACTTATTCAGTTAAGCTTTGCCAATAAAACCTGTAAGCTGATTGGTTGCTATGCACAGCTGCACTGGATTTTACACCATACAGTTTTAGTAAATAACTCTATGGGAGATATTTACTAAAACTGGTGAACTCAGAGTTTGGTATGGCTGTGCATGGTAGCCAATCAGCTTCTAACTGCAGCTTGTTCAATTAACAAATTAACTTGTTCAATTAGCTTTGACAATAAAACCTGGAAGCTGATTGGTTTCTATGCAGAGCTGCAATAGATTTTGCTCCATGCAGTTTTAGTAAATAACCCCCATATGTATTTTGGTGTAATTCAGCCCTACATATCAGTAAATTGAAAATTCTCAATACACATCAAGTGTAGCTTTCTACCCTACAAAGGCTTCCATGCAGAAACACTCTGGACCAATAGACTACATAGCTATCAAGCATTCTATATTCTGAAAGTACCTGTAGGTACAACCGATTTCTTTTTTTTTTCTTTATATAAGTGTATATATACAAAACATCCACTTATTTACTATAAAATCTGATCCAATGTATAGATATTGTTGTGCACACTATCATTTTGCTGTTAGCAAATCCATTATAAAGTATAAGGATTATCGAGGCTCATTTTCCATAAAATATCAGATCATGGAAAATTATTTAAAATAATGATATAGGGTGGATTTACTAAAGGTGCTTCAGCCAAGTTAGCCCATCTGTTTCTCAAACAACGAGGTATGACTCAAGTAAATGTTACGGCTATCACTGGTAAATGTCCTATATAGGGCTAGAGCTAGAAGTATACATTTCTTTTCGGGATGACTTGGGTTGTGCTACCATCATGCCATAATTGACATACTTCATTATACATTTTTTTTTAAAATCAGGTGACAAGCTTTTGGTTGGCTTACATTATTCTATGGCTGCTTTCCAGCTAAATTCAAATATCTAACATTACATAATGTGGTGTAATCTTCACCCGAAGGCAAGCCAGCACAACAATACATAGCAGATTATGCCACCTAGTGGGCAAGTTAATGTCTTACTTGTTCAAAATGCCCAGTTCAAAAGTAGTTTGCAAACTGCAGAACTGGTGTATACACTAAATTCCGATTAGCTGCGTTCTTGTTTGTAATGTCTGGCTTTCAATTTCACCTAATGTTATCAAACTGATTTTTATGAACATGACAGTATTTATTTTTCATACTGAACAATCAATCTAATATATAAAGTATCTAAAAATATATGTATTAGTATTAAAGGATTGGGTATGAGCATTAATGTATTGAAAGTTACATTTCAGCTACAGGTGGGCTCTGAGGTGCTGAATCACACACATCACTTACTTTGTAGAGATGGGCTGTAAAGGTGGTGAAGATATTCCTTCCAGTTTTAGAACTTGAGAAAGAGGAGTGCCTTGGCATGTAGACAATATGCAGGCACTACAGCAAAAAGTAAACAGGGCTGGTGCTGTACACTGGGTTTGCCATATATAGAGTTTGAGATTACTCACAGTATACACTGCACATATTTGCTATACAAGAATACTCCTTAAAGCGGAGTTCCACTCAAAAGGGGAAGTTCCGCTTTAATGCTTTCTTCCCCTACTCCCCATTAAGAATTGGCACCTTTGGGAATCAGGGAGGAGCGGGTACGTGAATTTGACAGGTACCCGCTCCCACTTCTGCTGCGATCACCTAGGCGATTGGAAGCAGAAGTTGTCCTCTTTCCCCGTAGTCTTCTGGGACACGTGACAGGTCCCAGAAGGTTACGGGACCATTCACAAAGTGCAGCACTTCTCGCGCATGCGCAGTGAGCACCTGGCTGTGAAGCCGCAAGCTGTCACAGCTGGGTGCCCACACTGAAGATGCTGGCACCAGGGAGAGAAGACAGCCGGGGAAACCAGAGGTGGTGAGGACATCGCTGGACCGAGGGACAGGTAAGTGGCTGTATTTTAAAAGTCAGCAGCTACAGTTTTTGTAGCTGGCACTTTTTTTTGTTTTTCTTTTCAGCTGGAACTCCGCTTTAAAGGGGAACTTCACCCAAAAGCAAAAGTTCCACTCTTCCTCCTCGCCTCCTCTGCCACATTTGGATTACTTTTTTGGGGGGAGCAGGTACCTAGTTTTTAGTGGAAGTTCTCTCGCCCCTGCAACCTTCTGGGACTCATCACAGGTCCCAGAATGCTGCAGGACCACTCACAAAGCACAGCGGAGCTTGCGCATGCGCAGTGGCAGCCAGCTGTGAAGTAGTGGCAGCCTGGCTGTCCACAGTTGAATTGCCAGCACCAGGAACCCATAGACTAGTAAAGAATTGGTCCAGGTGATGACAATGCTGGATCCTTGGACAGGTAAGTGTCTGTTTATTAAAAGTCAACAGCTACAGTTTTTGAAGCTGCTAACTTTTAATTTTGGCACATCTGAGTGAAGCTGCTCTTTAATTACCGTGTCACAGGCAAGAATCTCACAGAAACCTCAAGACAAAGGAATATAAAAAAAAAATGAAAATGTTTCATTAGATATGCTTTTCTGTGCACTGAATATATACAGATAACTGCTAAATTGTAGGAGTCTGCCTTATGAAACTGAACTTTATTAAAACATTTGGGGACCAAGAAACAGCAACTGTTACAATAATAAATAATTTGGTCAGGAGTATGTAATGTGCAGTACATCATACCAAGTACATACAGTCAGGACTAAGTAACATCTCTTAGTGTACAGAGTGCAGGGGTCCTGACGTTATAACATACAACAAAGTTTATAGCTTACAAAAGTGTATGCAAACAACAGCTCAAAAAGTGCAGAGGTCAGGAGTATGTAATATACAATATAGCATATACATAGTGTGCAGGGATCAGGAGTATGTAATGTACAGCACAGCAGTGCAGTGGTCAGGAGCATACATCATAGTACCCTTCATCTTTGTGGTCAATGAGAAGAACACTGCTCTGAAGTCAGTGGTCAATGTAAACAAAAAATGCCCTGGCATCACAACTCAGTGGGAGGAACAATGTTAGTAGTCAGTAGCAGTAAAATATGCCCAGGCTATGGTGTCAGTAGGAAGAATCCCCAATCATTGGTGTTCAGTGTGAATAATTAATCAACGTTGGTTTTGAGTTGGAAGGATCCCCCATCATTGGTGTTCAGTGGTGATGGGCAAATCTGCCCAGGTTCAGGTTGCCAAGGGTTTGGCGAATCCTGTTCAAAACTTAGAGGTGAATCCCTTTAAAGTCTCTAGAGATAAATCGTGTTAAATTCTGTCCATTTTTGGGCTAATAGGCAAACTACTGACAAAATAAGCATGGGATGCTGGACAATTTTAAATAGTAAGGCTAGGCCCAAATTTACAACAGACAATGAGGACTGACTGTGGCTTTACTGCAACAATCATGATACTGCAGAGGATACAGCAGTGTAAAACTGTCCAGCAGCAGGACAGTTTTATTCAGGAATAATAGGCCTAACCGGTGTATGCCTAAATTCTATTTTATCTATGGGGATGGGGAAGAAAGGGAATTTGGTTTAGGTGCACACTGTTTTTACATTTTTCTTTTAAATGGATTGGTATGAGCAAGAGGCAGTTCCAAGAACAGATGGTCAGTAGCAAGTGAATAAAAGTGAATTTTGTGAGCATCTCAAACATAAAAGTGACTCTTTCAACATATAATACCAATATAAAACCTAAATAAATTAAAACCCCATAATACCACCCTTGAAACAAACAGCTGTGAACAGCAGCTAAAAGTGATCCCTGACCTCAAGTTAAGAACACAATGATATAAAGGACAAAAAAGCCCTCATAAAAAGAACAAAAAAAGGAAGAAAAAGGGGTTGACTGCCTGAAGAGCTATCAAACCAAATTAAAGAACATCTTTCCAACTGCCTATGCATTTTGTCAGCTTTCCCTATGCTTTCCCTACAAGAGCTTTCAATTCACTTACACTATGTCTGCTTTGTTCTCCCCTGCTTTTTATGACAAGGCTGGCTTAATCAAAAGCTCCCCTATTGGCCCCTTTAAGCCTGCTGACCATAGTTCAAAGGCCATGTAATGCATTATGGTTTAAAATAATTATCTGAGGCAAATCTGCACATACAGTAAATCCACAAATCCCAAACTCACAAGATTCACCTGAAACTGATGGCAGCAGTGAATCCAAACCTCATAACACAAAACAAACAAAACTAGTTTTCCCAGCACACTTACGAGCTAGCCAGCTTAAAAATAAAACTGTGGACATGTAAGGAAGGGTTCTCTTTTGTCTTTATCATGTGTTTTCATGATGGGATGAATTCTGATTTAATCTTGCATCACACCCTCTAAAAAAAATACTCACACCCCCTCACTTGGTCAGTGGTTTGGACCACAGAAGACCTGTCCTTCTCTATAGACAATAATTTGGAGTCCTTCTGAAGAACTTGGCATCCCTGGACAGAGTTTCAAAACTTAAACCAACTGTATTTAGCCTAGAAAGCAGGGGGCATAACAAAAACAGTAAGATGCTGTAGCTAACATGGAATAAACAGGGACCCAGGACACTGACCTCTATGCCCTCCCTGCTTCTCAATTTTCATCCTGATCCTACCCTGCCCTTATGCCTCTTTTTCTTCCCAACCACAATTTCCCTTTCCCCAATACAGACAGTCCCCAGGTTATGAACAAAATAGGTTCTATAGGTTTGTTCTTAAGTTGTATTTGTATGTATGTTGAAACAGGTATTTTTTTAAATTGTAACTCCAGCCAAATAGTTGTTTTTCAATTTTGGATAGCATAGGGAATAGTTAACTGGCTACGCAGTAATGTGGGATCTCTGACAGGTCTGGTGGACAGTAGGTATCAGCATGCGGTGAGCAGCAAAATTGCCACCTGGGGGTTTCTTAAGTATGAGTTGGATGTAAGTCAGATGTTTGTAACTCAGAGATTGCCTTTATACTTCATTTACACATTCAAGAATTTCAGTAATATAAATAATAATGCCTTTACATGGCAGAACTACTTCACTACCAGGAACATATACTGAATACCAGGAACTGAATCTATGAGTTTGATGTATACAGGTACACAGGAATTGGTCATAATCTTCATTGTGTGTTGATTTTCTTTATATTTATATTGTTATGTACACCAGTGTTGCTCAACCCTTTGTCAGTGAAGGCACCCTTTAAAATTCTGCACAATCACGAGGCACCGCATTCTAAAATGTAAAAACGGAACAAATAATATTACATAATGCAGCAACATCCACACATACAGGACACCCAACATATGAGGTAATTTATTCTTCCAAAGAAAATACACCTTTGCATACTGGTTCTGACTAGTAATCCCATCAGTTAATGGGACCCCAGTGCTGACAGGGAGGGGCAGGGGAGGGGCACACAAGGACACTGTGCAGGAACTCAACATCCTCTTTATCATACAATGACATTGTTGGTTGTTAGGATTCTGGTGGCTAGAAGGTTGCAATGGTACACAATTAAAACCTGTGGCAGCATTGATCCACATGCTGGCTTGTATGCAGTTTTTGGGCAATTCGTAGGCATTTTGCCATGGCACCTCTGAAGAAACCTGAAGGCACCCTGGTTGAAAACGGCTGATTTATACAACTCTCATGCATACCAATATACTGACTACAAAACCTCTTGTGCACCTTGTATATTGTAAAAAAAACGATTTGTACAGCTGTGCATGAACTTAATGAAAAATATCCAAAATTGTTAGAGGCCACTTATAAGAACTGGAGGAAAGAAAATCAAGAGAAAAATGGAGCTTTTGACCACTATGACAATCAGGTTTCATCTTTAAATCTTTTTGAAAATAATTAGATTGGTCACCATTATGTTCCGATTTTCTTTTCTCCTTTTCTTTGCAGTCCCCTTATCCTTCTTTCCATACATCTGTTAAGACTACCTTAATTTATTATTGTGTTAATATATACATGTGATTTGCAGGACAAAAAAAAGTAATATTGCTCCAAAGCTGGACTTGAGGAAATCCTTTCTCTAAAAGCATCCTTTCCAAAAGCGGCATACATTAATTGTTTACAAAGATGTCCTGTTTCCTGATGAAATGAATCCCTGTTGATTATTGTAATGTTCATTCTCACTTCATGAATGGAGACAAGTACAAGTTCATTGCACAGGAAAATTATCGAAAGCCATAAAGCCACCCAGACAGGACTGCTTCCTGGTGGGGGAGGAAGTCGAATCTGTAATGTTACATCTGAGTGATAAAGTGCCTGGGACAATCCATCTCCTGTACATTGCATCAATCTTCACAGCCCTTTTCAAAATTTGTGACAAAAACACAGAAAAAAGTCAGGATGTCTACTCTCACATGAGGGATATTACAGCAGGAAAAAGGAAAATGTAATTATATATTGTCTGTGACAAAAGTGAAGTCTAGACAGATTTGGAACTGCATATACATTGACATTTCCTGCTGCAAACATTCTGATGTGTCAAAATTCATGTACTTTGGACACAATGGGTCAGTTTTTGGGAGAATGATACAAAATGAAAAAACAAAAATACAGGTTCCTTAATTTAACAAAAATGTTCCGGCTTCACACTTTAGATTTGATTTACTAAAACTGGAGAGTGCAAAATCTAGTGCAGATGATCATGGTAGCCAATCAGCTTCTAACTTCAGCTTGTTCAATTAAACTTTGATTTAAAAAACAAATTTGGAAGCTGATTAGTTTCTATGCAGAGCAGCACTAGATATTTGCACTCTCCAGTTTTAGTAAATCAACCCATTGGTGTACTTCATGCACCCTTTTGTAAACTCAGATTTCTTTCTTGTGTAAATTTTCTTTAAAGATTGGAGACACTCACACATGGTTGGACTGGGCCTTCATCAATTTTCGATCCTCACTATGGGCTCCTAATGATCTCTATGACTAAGCTCTGATGGGTGGGCGGAATGCATCAGGGGGTGTTTGAGGAGCGGAACTGACTGAGGCCATCCTGCACATGTACATTCACTTCGATCAGGTTGGGAGTGCTACTGTCTGTCTTTTGGAACCAAATTAATCTGTTCTTCTTTCCTCTCCAGCTGTCCCTTTTTTGGGTTTTGAGTTATACTACACTTAGGGTGGGGATGCGGGGGATTTGGAGGGGAAACTGCCCCAGGCACATTGTTTTCATTTATGAGGCATAAGGCGTCGCGTTGTTAGACATGCCTCCCTCGTCACAAGCATATCCTGCCTTCATTTGTTTGGTGCTACTCATAGTCTGAAACATGTGGAGTAGGGTCCCAGTTATTAGACAATCAGGTGCGAAACGGTGGAAAGTAAGGGGAGTTTGGTATCTACAGTTGAGCACACACCTCGGGAGGAGAAAAGTACAGTTTAGCATCTTCACCCTGGCAACTGGATGAGTTTTTCCTCTAAAATATTGAATTTGTTGTTTTGAAGGGCCAGTTGTAATAGAGAAAAAAACACTCCTTGGTCTAGCCAATCATTTTGTGTGATCATCTCTTCAAGGCTTGTGTAATGGGTATGTGGCAGGCTTTTTTTCATTTCCCTACATAATTTGTGCTATAATGTTGTGGAAGCATTGGAGGAAAGTTGGGACATATACAACCTAATCTGCTGTAGAGCTGCCCAAACACAGGTCACCAACAGTACCTCTACAATTAAGCCTAATGTGAGTGAAACATGTCAGAGGGGCGTGACCGATGGGCTCAGACCTGAGCTCAAGCCTGTCTTTCATTTACCCTCCATTGGAGTTGAATACAGTATGTGGCAGTACCTGCATGCTATATTATATTATGGAGCGAGTTGCGCCAGTTACCTTTGGATAAAGCACTAAAGGTAAAGTCTGAGATAACAGCATTAAATCCACACACACACAATGTCTCAAGTTTATAAAATGGAAAATACCTTTCCTATCTATTCTCTTTCATATTAATTGCAGTGATCTTCTCTGAGTGTAAAATGCATTAGATTAGCTGGGATTGTTGTGTTACACTATTTGATTTATTATAAATTCTCTGTGACCATCACTTGTTTATCATTGCTCTGTGCCATTAAGCTGTGTCCTTCTGTCTAAGCTGAGCTCTTTCTCTCACCGTACTTGTGTATACTCCTACCCCCTGCCTCTCTCTGTAATCATTCCACTGTATCCTGTCTTCCTGAATGCATCTTCCATGAGGCTACAACGTTAACATTTTTCTACCTATGAATATTCTCCATTAAATGGAACATTCGAATTGGTTTCCTCATATGACTTCCTCAACATGTGAGTTTATTCATTGAGTTAAACTATCTGACCCGATGCAAGGGATAAATTCAACACCACATGGTACAGCTGTATACATCGTGGGAGATAACGTTTATGGCCTCGTAGTCTGAGTCAGAATAGGAATTCTTTATTTTGATGGCCCAAACACACAAGCATTGTTTATTTAGTTTAAAGTGGCCCTATATATTGCCTATGTAAGGCAAAGTAACATAGGCTTGGTTGCTTTTGGAACAATGTTTTATTCATTTTCTGCAACGCTTCCACAGTTAAAAACATTGCTTTTGTTTCATTTTAGTTTTCATATTGGTTTTAATTTATTTTGATAGGGCCTTTATTTTTTGGATAAACTGCTTTTTAGCAGCAAGGTTTCCTGTTTTTAAAAAGTAGAATTTTGTTTTACGGGGTATTTTTTCAGGGTTTTAATTTATTTGGGGAGGTTGATTTGTTTAATGTATATTGTCTTTTTTTAGGTTAAATTGCCTTTTTGTTTTTGTTGCAAGCCTTTTCTTTAAAAAGAAAGGTGACCTTTTGTTTCAGGGATGTTATTTAGGGGGGTTGTTTCTTTTGAGGGTTCCTTGATTTTTATTTAATGTTGATTGATCCTTTTTTTTAATTTTGGGTGCTCAAATAACAGCATTCAGTTGTTCCTGACGACTTATTCTTGGAGCTACCTTTTGTTTGCAGCAAACGTACATATTCGCCAGCACATCATGGATCTCCAATATGGTCCCAAGAGGTTTTTATTGCAAAAAAGATCTCATCACAAAAGAAAGTGCAACGTTTCGGAGCGGCGCAGGACCCCTTCATCAGGCATCACATGCCTGACGAAGGGATCCTGCACGGCTCCGAAACGTTGCACTTTCTTTTGTGAGTTGATTTTCTTGCAATAAAACCCACTTCGGACCATATTGGAGATCCATGGTGTGCTAGTGAATATGTACATTTGCCTACGATTTTTTCTAGTCCTAGCTGGTAGTAGCTACAGCACCCGCCATTGAGCTGTATTTCCAGGAAAAAAATAAAATTTGTAATTGCTTAAACACAGCATTCATATTTAAAAAAAAAAGTGGAAGAAGTAAATGAAAAAAATATAACAGATTTCTTCCATCCATGCTATAAAGCACGAATGGACAAATTCTTCTTCTGAGCTATCATATTCTGATACCTGCCATCAGTAGATGTCAGAATACTGGAGTATCTGATTGTATGCCACTGCAGTTTGACAAACAATTTCAAATTGAACAATGTCAGGAGGAATGAGATCCACTAAGTGAATTTCAGGCAGGTCAGCAGGAACCGGATGAAATTCAAACAGCGTATGGTGAGCTTAAAACCCCTCACATTATTCATATTCAACACATCAAATATCTCTATAGATAAAAAAAAAATGTTGGGAATACATCATTTAATCCTATTATCCTTACTTAAAATTGTCCTGCTGATAGCCTATTTTCCACTGTTCTGTCGTCTTCATTCTTGTATTGAAACTCCAACCTGTGCTCTTTGTCTCTGATACCTTTAGGCCTAAAACATCAATTTAAAAGTGTCCTGCTGCTGGCCTATTTTTTACTTTTGCCTATCTACCCCAAAGGTTGAAGAGGAGGAAATGAGGGAGAGGCAGAACATGAGTGGGGAATGATTTCATTCAACTTGCAGTGGACCGGACAGAGCAGCCGTCCTATTCCATCTGATGGCACTACCCACAAGTATAGTCAACTGCTATCCCCAGCACTGCTTCATCTAGCTATACAGTCTGGGCTTTTTGCACGCATATGCTGCTGACATCACCATTGTGGTTAGCAACTTCTGCCTGGAGTATATCAGTCATGGCAAAACTACCAGTCTATTGGGTATCACATGCAAGAAGAGACTCATAAATCTGTACTACAAAGCTAAGTGGCAGGTGCACTTTGTGATAAAAGTTGGCGGAAAAATGTCCGCAATCCATCTCCTTGTTCCTCACTTTCTACCTCTCCACAAACTTCACAAGATTCTCTACCTGCATCCGCTGCAACATCTGCAGCCTCTCAAAAAGTGTTTGAGCGGCTTACCTTACAGGATATCAAACAGACAAGAGGGTCAGCATGAGGTCACACTGAGTAAGCCATTCTTAAAACTCACCCAATGTCTACTAACTCCAACCTGCCATCTCCAACAGCATCCTTAAATGGGCAGGTGTTTCTTCCACTGCTGCTGGAACGGAAATAAAAAATATCTCCTAATCACCCCTATGCTGTGTCTCAATGCCACTTTGACAAAACCCCTGTTACTGACACTGTGGACTGGCTCACTTTCATAAAATATATCCATTCCTAGATCAGCAATGACTATAAAACTCCTGCAACTGATCCTACTGACCAAAAATTGGTACCATAATGGTGAACCATTAGCAGCTCCTGCCATCTCTGCTGGCCTGTTGTCAAGTCAGTTTGTAGTCAAGTTAATGGAATCACTCCTGAAAAGAATGATCATTGATCACTTTAAAACACACGATTTGCTGGATCCCAAGCAGCATGGCTTTACCAAGGGCAGATCATGTCAGTCTAATCTGATTGGATTATTTTACTATATTACCAATGTTTTGGATCAGGGTGGTGCTGTGGACATGGCATATCTTGATTTCAACAAGGCATTTGATACAGTTCCACATAATCATCTAATACAAAAGTTGTACAAGCTGGTTCAGTGGATATGCAGCTGGCTAAAGGATAGATACCAGAGTGCAGTTGTAAATGGGGTTCACTTAGAACTCTGGGATGAATACCATCAGGGCCCACTGCTTTATTAATCTCTAACCAAGCCAGGTCCTCTGCTAAGAGAAGATAAGATTGTAACTTGTTACCCTGGATACAGAAAAGAAAAATATTACTCTGTGCTATTTCAAAAAGTGTTATATGTAGATCTGCATCCAAAATTAGCCATTTTCCCTAAAAGCCTATTCACAAAGCTTCTTTCAGGTTAAGGAAAAAAAAAACATGATGGAATAACAATTCTTTTGGATGTGATTTGACTGTTTTCTTTGAATTGTGTTGTTTGATTTACCAGCTCTCCTGTTTTTCCTTATTGGTGTAGAGAAAAGGCGAAAGAAATATTGGTTTATATTAAAAGGAGAGTATTGAAAGGGAGTGTTTTCATTAGTATTAATGCAATAAACAGGACCTTCAAAAAATGGTCCCATTCTCCAGATACATCACTTTCCTCTATTTCCCTGGCAGTGAAAGTTACATGATCCCTCGCTATTTACTTAGCATATAGTCCAACCATTTCTTTTAATGTAAAACTGTTTCTCCAGGGACACCATGTCTATACATACTAACTTTGGAATGAAGGAGCTGGCTGCTGTTTGATTCCACATCAATCTTTCTTTGCTAATAGCGATCTTTTATGGTACATTATGTAAATATTATCCAGCTATATACTGTATGTAAATAGTTCTTTGTCATTGTGGAACATACTTAGCAGCTTCCAATATTTCATCACCTGATTAAAAAAAGTAATTCTTACTTAAAGTGGAGTTTCCCATTCTTATGTCAATAGTGTACCTCCAGTGTTACCTTTGTTATGTCCAAGTACCATCTGTTCCTGATGCCTTTTACAGTTCAGTGCAAGGTCTTACAGCAAATTGATGCTTTGCCCATACAGGCAAATGTGTGCATTAGTTTCCTTTTTTTTAGTTTTTTTTTCTATTATTTTCACCTGGTGATCCAACCAATAAGTCTGTTTTTAACCCTCTTTTAACAGACCAAGATGTCAGTTTAACAAAAGTATCAGTTAGAGGGTTGAGGCAAATCATTTACCACATAATGGTCAGCTTTTATTCATTTATGTCAGAAACAATTGAGTACTGTCCATGATACTTTTTTTTTTTTTGCACTAACATACAATTTTGAGGACAAGCTTTCGGGGTATGTCCCCTTCTTCAAAGTCCAAGCAGTACTGTACAAATCACAAAGTTTCAGCAGAATGTTAGAAGAGATAAAGATAAAAAAAAAAAAAAGAAGAGGCTAGAGATAAGATACAGCAGAAACGTTGTGATTTGTACAGTACTGCTTGGACTTTGAAGAAGGGGACATACTCCGAAAGCTTGTCCTCAAAATTGTATGTTAGTGCAAATAAAAAAAGGATCATGGACAGTACTCAATTGTTTCTGTCGCAAATGCACTAATATGGCTACAATCACCTCAAACATTCATTTATGTAAAACCTTTATATCAAAAGGGGAAAAAAAACTGTTGCAACTGTTTAAAAAGTGTTATCGGGTGTTTGTCTTTAATTTGTTAGGTCAAGTCCATCTAAATCTGCAAGAGCATCTAACACTACCATCTCCCGAGATTGACGGTGGTGCTGTCCAAGGGTGTCTCAGTTGCTTCACCATCCAGAGTGGAGACACCCTAAAATAGGAAATGTGTTACTGGCCAGATCACCAGGTGAACATAAAGGAGGAAAAACACCTAAAAAAGAAAATGCAGCCACCATATTTCAGGATTGGTAAGCTGCAACATACTACATTTTTGCTTTTGGGTATAGATACACTTTAATGATGCTTTTTCTTGACCTCTTAGGAATTTATTAAAGCAGATGTACATAGTTGCTGACAGGTTCACTTTAAAAATGTTCCTCTTCTATTTTAATACTCATTATCAGTAGGTAGAGCCAAATTTCTGATTTGCATTTGTGTTCCCATTCTAACATACATCACTTTTTATATTACAGCCAGTAGCGAGCCATGAAATTTCAGACATCTCAGAGGCCTCACAACATATGATTTTATTGCATATATTTATATACATTCCTGCAGTTTCTTTGAAGACATTGTTATAAATCAAAGGCCAGCAATCATTGCTCCTTGCACTTTGTAGAATTTATGCTTCATGAAATGTTACTTTGTTATTTTACCAGTGGCTATTGATTTACTGGTTGCTTCTCAGTCATCAGCTAATAAATTGAAAGAGAGATATATTAGTTGTAAGTTAGTGATTAAAATATTTATTTTTACGCTATTTGGCTGGGTCTGTAATTTTTAATCATGTCTTTAATAAGACAGCTAAGAGGTCTATCTAATATAAGGAAATGGAAGAGTGTAACAAAGCGTATCATGTGATATGATTGTCAGGCTAGTTAATGCACCACCTGTTTATTTTTGACACACCCTTTAGATCTAATAATTTTCTATACAGCGTATACATTCATCTCCTTATATCAGAGGGATGTTTTTTTCGCATTGCGTGAACATGGTGGAGTTACTGTGGTTCTCTATACTGGAAAGGAAGTTAATAAATACAGAAACATAGCAGTTCTCCAGCTTAGCCCCCTTTTTCTGGTTGGTCAAGTGATGTTCCAGTCCTCTTCTTGCAGTGGCAGTCTGTGGTCTTCTATATTGCAGAGAGCAAACAGAGGTAGGTCAGCACCATACTCTGCAGTATGCTACTGTAATCCAAGGATGACATGGTGACACACCCCTTGGGGGAGTGTCCCAGACAGCCTGGGCTTACAGGAAGTGACTTGAATGATGCTGGTCCTCATCTACCCTGGAAGGAAATAAAAAATGACATTCCAAAGTGGACAAAAAAGCAATGTGGAATGGAGGATGGAGCGGTAAGGGCCAGTTTTGATCTGTCATCACTGGAAGAGATGGAATATACCATTCCACAAAGTGACACTACATGATTTCCTTATTCTACAAAAAATATTCCACATACCCACCACTTAAAGGACCTGTAATCTATTTTTATTAAATTGTTTTTTACTATGTATTTCTGACTCCTTGTAATGTCTCCCTGAGCTCCTGAACCTCTCCTTTCCCCCCTTCACTTCCATTTGATTGGTACGAGCAGTGCATGTTAGTTGCAAACACGTGCACTGTTCTATGCTACATTTCATATTCCATAGCACCTAGTCCATCTTGGAAGTGAGCAAGAGAAGGGGGTTATGTTCCTACATACAGTGGAACAATGGAGAACAAACATATTCAACAGGAAGTTGGATTACAGCAGAAAACAAAATGGAGATTTGGAGGAGGCTGAGAGCAATAGAAGGAACGTTTCTGAGTTAAAGTGATACTAAACTCTCGATTTTTTTTTTTGTTAAATAACAAACATACTGTATCATACAGTATCATACAACTGCTCTGTGCAATGGTTTTGCACAGAAAAGTCCTTGTCCTCCTCTTCCCAGGTCCCCCGCCGGCACTTCTGGCCCCTCCCTCCTGTTGGGTGCCCCCATGACAAGCAGCTTGCCATGGGGGCACCTGAGCAGGTGTGTCTATTCACACAGAGCCGTGGCTTTGTCCCTCCCCCTACCTTTCATGCTTAGCTCACTGGCTGTGACTGCTGCCTCAGCCAATCAGGAGTGAGAGTCCCTGGAGAACTGAGAACATCTCTGGATTGAGATGGGGCTCAGGTAAGTGTTAGGTGGTGCTGGGGGGGCTGCTACACACAGAAGGTTTTTGCCTTCATGTATAGAATGGATGAAGATAAAAAAACCTTAAGACTTTCGATCCACTTTAAGAATATATACTTGTATAGAATAAAATAGAAAGTACATAATTCTAAAGATATTCGATGCCAGTAAATTTGTCAGTCGTAATTTACTATCAGACACTGTAAGAGAAAATGTACTAACTAACCTGCCCATCTCTATTACTAAACCTTCACTTATTGCGAGTGCTGTGCCAGAAGATGAACAGTCAGTCCTCTGTGCGGTCACGCTGTTTCTAGGGAATAGCTTTGTAGTGCTCATTATAGCACTAGATTTACACAAGTCCATGTGCTCTGTGTAAAAGATTTAACTGGATTTTAATTGCTTTTCTTGCTTTTTCTTCTTCGTTCTCCTTTTAATTCCCAGGCTTAGGGAATAACTCAGTAAACTTTTATCTAAACGGGGCTGTAATATTGTAAATGGGAACCAGGCGGCAGGAGGAACTTGGTTTTGATTAATTAATTTCCTTTGGTAACCTGTTGTATCCTGTATCCTGTGCTGACCCCCATGAAAAGGAACTGAGGGGGATATATCAGTTAGCGCGGCACACAGAGCCTGGCCACCCGCTACTCTGTTGTTAATGAAGAACGGTTACCGAGCTATTAAAGTCTACGCTCACCTCTGGACATCAAAAACAACAAAAAACAAAGACGTTATTTTTTATTGATATTACCTTTCTTTTCAATGTCAAGGTTTTGCCCAGCACAAAAAGCAACATATAGTTATTATAAGATATATATTCAAAGATAATAGCTATCATGCTGATCCTATGAATATAAGGCTTTCTGAGTCATTGACCTAGAAGAAGAATGCAGCAAGTGAATTTGGAACTCTTGACATGGGTACTTGTCTTGGGTCAGTGAATCAAAAAGAATCAACGGGAACTATTGCAGAAAAACATACAGTACGTTACCTGTCATTTGTAAAGTTTTTGCTTGAAAATACTGGTTGCAATGCTGACATACTGATCCCCGGGCTTCAGTTCTTTAAAGCGGTAGTAAACTCTCTAAACAAATTTTTCATATTAGCCTCTTCCAGGTTTATGTCATAATGTGTTGGTATGCACCACATACAAGCACATTATGATAGACTTACCTTCACATTGAGCCCTCCAGAGCTGATCTGTCCTGACTCCTGCAGCTTCCATACTTGCCTGGTCTTCCTTCCTTCTGCTGTTTGAATTGCCAGACCATGATAATGTCATTCCTGTGCATGGGAGTAGCCATCACAGCATGACTCTCTCTGCATTCACAGCACACTCAGTATGTCTTGAATGCAGAGCACAATGTGCATTCACAGTGATGTCATCAACTGTCGCTGATGTGAATATCTCCTAACCTGCACAAGTGTATCCTAGAATGGGAATACATGTCATCACGTCTTTGCCGTAAGTGTTGTTGTCAAGCATGTTTGTACACATGTCTTTTTTTTGGGTCCATTACTTCATAGCGGGTTGTTTTCTACATCCCAGTCCTGATCATTATCAGGCCATCAATATCTCCTCACGCAAATTTCTTTTAGTCATCGCTCTCATAGTAAGTGCATTTAGCTCTTAATTTAAATTTCCTTCACGGTTGATGATGAGGTCGAATTGATATTAATACAAATTTTTTTTCATTATTCATATTGCAGCACTGCCCTATCAGCATCAGCCAGCAGGTGATCGTGTTGCCGCTGCATTTGGCCAGGGCCCCTACAGGAGGCGTTTGGGCGGCATTTATCCTTTACTGGTTTCAGTTTTTCTTTATTTCGTGTTCTATAATTTTTGGCCGAGATATATGAGAAGTCCTTGGCTGTGTTCATACAAAATTAGAACTTTATTTATTGGCGGTTTGTACTTCACATGGAATCATGTAAGTGTATAACCATATTGTAAATTATCATATTGTTTATACTAATTAAATTGTGTGATGTATATTGATATGTGTGTATTTGTTGTAGGCGTCATGCCTTCTTGAGCACTTCTGAGGAAGAGATTTCTGTTGATCTCAAAATGTGTCAAATGCGAATTATGCATGATCCATGACTAGATTCACAATCTGCATTGTAGCTTGATGTTTGTTTTTTAAGATTGTAAAAATAAAACTGCATATTGTTTTAAAAAAATCTTTATTGAACTGTTCAAATGTATTATATAAGAGAATTGTGCCGTTAAAGTCCCATCTAAAAGATGACTCCCCCCCTTGTATGCTTTAGGGATGTTGGCACCCTGTGTATTATACCCCTTCCCTTCTTCACTCTCGGCCAGCATACAATGCATCACAGTCCATCCAGCCTTTGTCCTCCATCATTATTAAGGGCTCCAACACTCCTATCTGCTTAGAAGGCTTCTCCAACGATGAATTACATAGTTAGTCTGGCTGAAAAAAAGACAAAAGTCCATCCAGTTCAACCACTTAACAAAAAAAAAAGTTATAATCCTACACCCACAGTTGATCCAGAGGAAGGCAAAAAAAACCCGGCAAAGCATGATCCAATTTGCTTGTGCAGGGGAAAAAAATCCTTCCTGATCCCCCAAGGGGGGTATTTTTAATTCCAGACCCTATATTGTTTATAAAGATTTATATAAAGTAAGGATCCCAGCACTGAACCTTGGGATACACCACTAACAACCCTAGACCATTCACAGTATGAACCATGAACAACTACTCTTTGAATACGATCTTTTAGCCAGTTTTCTGTCCATTTACATACAGATTTTTCCAAGCCCGTAGACTTTACCTTACACATTAGCCATGTGTGGGGAACTGTGTCAAGCGCTTTTGCAAAATCCAAGTATACCACGTCCACCGCCATCCCTCTGTCCAAGGTTTTGCTTACCTCCTCATAAAAAGAAATCAGATTTGTTTGACAACTTCTGTCTTTCATTTTTCCATGCTGTCTGTTGCTTAAAATATTTTTTTTCCAGCAAGAGCTCATCTATGTGATCTTTTATTAAACTCTCCAGTATCTTTCCAACTATAGAAGTTAAACTAACAGATCTATAATTACTTGGTAAAGATTTTAACCCCTTTTTAAATATTGACACCACATTGGCCTTACACTAATCCAGTGGTACTATGCCAGTCATTAAAGAGGCCCTAAAAATGAGAAACAATGACTTTGAAATGACAGAGTTCAATTCTTTAAGGACACGTGGGTGTATGCCATCCGGTCCAGGTGCTTTGCTCACCTTTATTCTGTCTAAAATTTTTTGGATCATATCAGGTGTGAGCCAATGTGTATCATCTAGACTGTGTCAATACCATGCCCATTATGGACAAGAGCTCCCCCTTGCTCCTTTGTATACACAGAGCTGAAGAAGGTATTTAACCACTTCCCGACCGGCCGTTGCATATAAACGGCCGGACGGTGGCAGTGCAGGGTCGGGTGGCCGTTTATAAACGGCCTCCCCGCACCCTGCTTGTGCGCGCTCCCTGGGAGCGTGCAGCACTGCGATCCGGTGCCCGCTGTGTCCTTCGGACACAGTGAAACACCAATCGTCGGATGGGACCTCTGTACGAGGTCCCGATCATGTGATCACTGATTGGCCAATCAGTGATCACATGCAAAGTAGTAAGCAAGATGTCACTTGTGACATCATTGCTTACTACGTGTGAAATCTGTGAATGATCACAGAGGTCACATGATACAAGGCTATTCACAACAGCCTTGTACCATGTGACAAGCTGTGACCAATCACAGCTCACTCAGTACTTCTCAATGAGTGCAAGAATACACACAGAGAGAAAGAGAAATGATTGCTTTTACATCCTATATGGGTGTAAAAGCAATCAGTGTAATAGCAAAAAAAATATCTTCATCACCCCCCACAAGTAGTACAGTGTCACCATGGTGACACTGTACTGCTAGGGTGACAGTATGTAAAAAAAAAAATAAATAAATAAAAAATAAGAATATAAAAAAATAAAATAAAAATGTAAAAAAAAATGTTTAAAAATTATAATTTTTGGTTATAAACTAATTTGGATTTTTTTCTACTAAAAAGATAACGGAATACATTTTGGCAAAGATTTATGATGAAATATTATTTATTTGCAAAATTTTAGTTAAAAAAACACTTTTTTTCTAAATTTTTGGACGTTTTCATTTACATAGCAAAAAAAATAAAAATCCCAGCGGCGAATAAATACCACCAAAATAAAGCTTTATCTGTCTCCAAAAAATGGTAAAAAATTCATTTGGGTACAGTGTTGCATGACCGCGCAATTGATATTCAAAGTGTGATAGCGCTGAAAGCTGTAAATTGCCCTGGACAGGAAGGGGGTAAAAGTGTCCGGACAGGAAGTGGTTAATACATTTGCCTTCTCTTTGTCCCCAGTCACCCACTCTAGATTATTTTGGAAAGGGCCTACATGCTTGGACCGGACCTTTTTACTATTAATATATTTGAAGACTTTTTTGGGGTTGGTCCTACTGTATTTTGCAATCTGTCAGTCGTTTTAAACTTTTGAGGCCTTTATTTCCTTTTTGAATATTCTGTTATATTCTTTGTTATGTTTAAATGATGATATCTATTGATTTTTTAACTTTGGCCATAAGCCACATAGGTTTGATTTTGAGCTTTTTAAACTTGTTGCCCATGGGAATATATTTTGCAGTGTGTTCACATACAGTCTTTTTGAAGAACTCCCATTTCTGTGTTGTGTTCATTGATGCCAATATTCTCTCCCAGTCTAAATCTTGGAGAGCAGCTCTCATCCTTGGAAAATTAGCACTCTCAAAATTGACCGTTTTTATTTTTCCTGTATGTGCTTGCTGTTTAAAGCTAACAATAAATGAAATCGTGTTATGGTCACTGCTACCCAGATGCTCTTTTATATGGACATTCGTAATAAGCTCTGCATGGTTTGAGATTACCAGGTCCAGCAGAGCATCATTCCTAGTTGGGGCCTCTATAAACTGTACCATAAAATTGTCCTGTAGTAGATTTAATAATTTTTTCCCTTTAACTGTTCCTGCAATACCATTACTCCAGTCAATTTCTGGGTAGTTAAAATCCCCCATTATTATCACTGTCCTAGCCCTTGCAGGCCTTTCAATCTGTGCAAGGAGCTGAGTCTCCACCTCCTCATTAACACTGGAAAGCTTATAACAAACTCCAATGATTACCTTTGTAGTAAGCACCCCCATGTGCAGTTCCAGCTCATAATGCTTCAGCCTCATCACACTCTCCATTAACTAGGTCCTCTTTCACTCGCTCTGAGATCACTTCTCACATAGAGACAGACACCACCACCTTTCCTATTTACCCTGTCTCTCCGAAAGAGAACAAACCAGGAATATTAATAGCCCAGTGATGTGAAGGATGAAGCCAAGATTTGGCAATACCAATTAAATCATAGTTCTGTTCATGCACGAAAACTTCCAACTCACCTATTTTGCTTGGCAGACTTCTGGAATTGGTAAATAAACACTTTAAATCATTGACACCTTGTTCACACATATTTTGCATATTTTGTTATTTTCATACAAATGGTACCAATTTCACTGGTTGGTTGGAACATGGGAACCTTCTTATCTGCCATAGCCCTCCCCCCATCTTTCCCCATTCCACCCACCAATAAGTACTGACCCCTGTCTGATCTAACTACCTCGTTATTATCTAATTCTCCCTCCCCCTCTGTCCTAGTTTAAATACTCCTCCAGCCTTCCCATAAACCTCTCCCTCAGCACAGCAGACCCCCCTTCCATTTAGGTGAAAACCATCTCTAGCATATAGGCTGTACCCCAATGAAAAGTTGGCCCAGTGCTCTAGAAACCCAAATCATTCCCTTTTACACCAGGTCTTTAGCCATGTATTGAGTTCTCTAATCTCCACCTGTCTTTCCTGAATTGCACATGGCACGGGTAATATTGCAGAGAATAACACCTTGGAGGTCCTTCCATTCAACTTGCAGCCTAGTTCTTTAAATTGATTCTTAATACCTTCCATGTATTCTGTCATTGGTTCCAACATGGACCAAGACAGCTGGGTCATGCCCAGCCCCTCCCAGTAATTTATCAACCCGGTCCACCACATGCCAAACCCTGGCACCAGGGAGACAGCAAACCATTTGGTTGAGGTGGTCCTGGTGACATATCATTCTATCAGTCCTTCTGATTATAGAATCCCCTATTACCACCAACTGTCTAGGCCTTCCCGCACTACCCTCACCACCCCTCCCAGCTCTTAGCGATAGCAGTGACATCCAGGGCTGCCAACCCTGAGCTTGCCACCCCCACATCTTCACCCAACTTGGCAAATCTGCATACAAGGGAGAGGTGCAGCGCTAACTAAATGAATAAATATACTTATATACTTGATAAATATAAATATAAATCAGTAAAAAGTGCTATTAAAGTGCAAAACGGTGACTAAATGATGGATATAGTCCATATCGTGCTCAGAATCCAAGAGAGTCCTTTAAGAGCTCCAATCCCTGGATTCGTGGATGAGGTGATAAAAGTAAAAATTGCGCACTCACCAAATGCGCAATTCAAATGCGCATTCAAAGCTGATATTCCAAGGTCCTCATATGGATCTGGTCAGATCTGGTCATGGAAAGCCCTCTGTCACCTGGTAGTGTATTCCACACATAGAAGAAAAGGCCGCTCTGCAGATGTAAAGGACTCCCACCAGAGCTGAGAACACTCAACAGCACGCCCACGTGCTAACGCACCTCCTCAGGTAGATTACTCCGCCTCGGCAGTAACACGGTTCACAGATCACCGTGTTACTGCCGAGGCGGAGTAATCTACCTGAGGAGGTGCGTTAGCACGTGGGCGTGCTGTTGAGTGTTCTCAGCTCTGGTGGGAGTCCTTTACAGCTGCAGAGCGGCCTTTTCTTCTATGTGTGGAATACACTACCAGGTGACAGAGGGCTTTCCATGACCAGATCTGACCAGATCCATATGAGGACCTTGGAATATCAGCTTTGAATGCGCATTTGAATTGCGCATTTGGTGAGTGCGCAATTTTTACTTTTATCACCTCATCCACGAATCCAGGGATTGGAGCTCTTAAAGGACTCTCTTGGATTCTGAGCACGATATGGACTATATCCATCATTTAGTCACCGTTTTGCACTTTAATAGCACTTTTTACTGATTTATATTTATATTTATCAAGTATATAAGTATATTTATTCATTTAGTTAGCGCTGCACCTCTCCCTTGTATGCATTTTTATTGAGAAGGTTCATATGGTACCTCTTTGGTGTTCAGCTGCTGTTTTCTTCTTCTTTTATTTTAATTTTTGTGATTTTATACTAGTTGTTTTAAGCGCTCACTTATTTTGAAAATTACTGTAAACTTGGCAAATCTGTTTGGGTGGGCAAATCCAGGGCCAGCCTTCCTTTTCTGTAAGCCCCTAACACTACCTCTTGTTACAGTAACCCATCTTCCTACCTGATAATCCTGATTAGTCCCTTCGCCCTCCACATCAATCGCATTAGCTACCTGCTCAGAGAGGAGAAGACCCCTTTCAAGGTTGTCAGTTCTGCCCAGTGTTGCAACTTGCTCCTCCAGAACTCTAACGCATGTTTCCAGGAGGGCAACCTGCTCACATCTGTTGCATCTGTATCCATCCTGGAACTGTTGTTCCATTGTTGCAGACATGCGGCACACTGTCTCATTGCACAAAACCTTCAACCCTGCTAGAACTCATATCCCAGTTACAATATTAACAGGAAAGATCAGTTGTCACTTACAGGTTAGTAAACTCTTGTTATAATCTCCTGTTTTCCACTCTGTTTTTTTAACTCAACTTATTAAATGTCCACTTAGTCAAAAGGTCCAGCAAGCAAAACACAGGCATGCTCAGAGTGAGCTTTACAGCAAGTTATATAGTACATGTATCACCTGTGACCAATTAACCCCTCCCCTTAATTATCAGATTGAAGGAAGACAAGGAAAGGAAGAAACAAAATGCTATTTAACCACTTCAAGTCTGGACACTTTCACCCCCTTCCTGTCCAGGCCAATTTTCAGCTTTCAGCGCTATCACACTTTGAATGACAAGTGCACTGTCATGCAACACTGTACCCATATGAATTTTTTAGCATTTTTTGAGACAGATAAAACTTTATTTTGGTGGTATTTATTCACCACTGGGATTTTTATTTTTTTGTTATATAAATGAAAAAGTCCAAACATTTTGAAAAAAAAAGTGTTTTTCTTATAAAATTTGCAAATAAATAATCTTTCTCAATAAATCTTGGCCAAAATGTATTCAGCTATCTTTTTAGTAAAAAAAAAATAATAACCCAAATCAGTTTATAACCAAAAATTATAGTTTTTCAAAACATATTTTTACATTTTTATTTTTTTTTTATACTATTATGTTTTTGTTTAACATATTGTCACCCTAGCAGTACAGTGTCACCATAGTGACACTGTACTACTTATGGGGGGGTGATGAAGATTTTTTTTTTTTTACACTGATTGCTTTTACACCCAGAAAGGCTGAAAAAGCAATCATTTCTCCTTCTCTCTGGCTGCATTCTTGCAGCCATTGAGAAATACTGTGAGAGCTGTAATTGGTCACAGCTTGTCACATGGTACAAGGCTGTTATGAATAGCCTTGTACCATGTGACCTCTGTGATCATTCACAGATTTCACTAGTAGCAAGCAGTGATGTCAGGAAGTGACATCTTGCTTACTACTATTCATGTGATCACTGATTGGCCAATCAGTGATCACATGATCGAGACCTCACACAGAGGTCCCATACAGGGATCAGATAGCGGTATGCGCACTCCCAGGTAGCACGGACAGGCAGGGAATGCAGGAGGATGTTTATAAACGGCCACCCGCTCCTGCACTGCTCCTGTTTGGCCGTATATGTACATGGGCTGGATGGGAAGTGGTTAAAAAGTGACAGAAAAAGTGATTTAAAAAAGTAAAAGCTTTGACTTTGTTCCCTCTATTGCTGTCTGGTGGAATGCAGAGAAAATATATGGTCTGGATCGGTGAACATTGACCGCGGATGCTTTGGAGGCTGGTTGGGTGAGCTTTTATTTGAGACCACAGAGTGTAAACTTGGGTACAAGGTGCAGACTTTATATTTTCCTATGTGGATTTGTGTTTATACACCTGACGTAAACCAAAAACTCTATAGTGGACTCCATGTTGGCTGGATTGGTCAGAAGAAATATATACAGTGCCTTGAAAAAGTATCCATACCCCTTTTTGGCCTAAAAGCAAAACACTATGTGTGGCTGAAAACGAACACTGCACATCCCCCTGAATACATCATCCCCACCGTGAAACATGGTGGTGGCAGAATCATGTTGTAGGGATGCTTTTCTTCAGCAGGGATAGGGAAGCTGGTCAGAGTTTATGGGAAGATAGATGGAAGCCAAATACAGGGCAATCTTAGAAGAAAGAACAGAAAACCAGAGTATACAATTGCATTCGGTGAAACCAGGTGGTCCTGTTCTATCTCCAGTAAAAATGGGACTTTATATGTGTCAGCCACCGGGAGGATAAGTCTGTAATATCACATCGAACAACAGTAATAAAAAATATGTATTCTTTTATTGGTTCGTCATTAAAAAAATGAAGTCACACTTCAGATTTTAAAACCAAATGATCTTTGAAGATGATATCAGCATGTGGTTACATTCAAATAGCAATAAGATGCACAATAAGTGTATAGGATCAAAGTGTTTTGCTACATTTGCTCCCTCAGGATCCACACTTTAGATGAACCACTAGTATCGAGTGTAAGTCACAAAAGGACCGAACAACGTTTGTTGTTTGGTCTAAGTTTACGGTGGAGGCAGTTTTGATAGACATGCTGGCAGTCTCTGGACAGTCTTGAGGCCTGGTGGCCAGTCCTTTTGTGATTAGCTAGCAATTGGTAAGCACAGTATATTCAGCTGTATGGTGGAAGCTTGATTTGGCCATTTGAGTTTGTAGCTGTTGATGAGCCATATGTATTTTTTTCAGACTTCTAATGATATTAGGAGTACACATTATTATTATTATTATTACACAGTATTTATGCGCCAACAGTTTGCTCAGCGCTGTACATTACAATGGGAGACAATACATGAGACAGTACAGTAACAATACAATAAAATACACGAGGGGTTTGAGGGCCCTGCTCCTTGGAGCTTACAACATAAGAGGGAGGGGAGAGTGGTACAGGAGGAAATAGCTGTGGGGGATGGAGTGGTGGGGAGAGCGGAGGAGATCAGCAGTTAGGTGAGGCCGGGGTAGTCTTCTCTGAAGAGATGAGTTTTCAGGGTGCGCCTAAAGGTGAGGAGGGTAGGTGACAGTCTGATGGATTGGGGTAGTGCGTTCCAGAGGATGGGGGAAGCCCTGGAGACGGGCATGGGAGGAGGAGACCAGGGAACTGGAGAGTAGGAGATCTTGTGAGGTGCGGAGAGTGTGCGTTTTGGGTGGTAGATGGATATCAGATCGGTGATGTAGTTTGGGGCAGTGTTATGAACAGCTTTGTACGTCAATGTTAGTATTTTGAATTTAATGCGCTGGGCAATCGGAAGCCAGTGGAGGGATTGGCAGAGGGGGGTGGCGGATACGGAGTGGTTGGTAAGGTGGATGAGTCTGGCCGCAGAATTCAGGATAGACTGAAGCGGGGATAGCCTCTGTTGGGGTAGGCCGGCAAGGAGGGAGTTCCAGTAGTCGTGATATGATAAGGGAGTGAATGAGTTGCTTTGTAGTTTCTGGAGTTAGGTACGTGCTTATTTTGGAGATGTTGCGGCAGTGGAGTCTGCATGAATTTGTCAGCAATTGGATCTGGGGCTAGAAAGACAGATTGGAGTCTAGAATGACACCTAGTACTCTGGCATGTGGGGTGGGGCTGATGGTGGCGTTGTTGGTCATGATGGAGAGGTCGGGGGGGGGTGCGGGCTGGGGGGAAAACTAGGAGTTCGGTTTTGGCAAGGTTTAATTTGAGGAAGTGGAGTGACATCCAGTCTGATATGTTGTTCAGAAGGCTAGTGATTCGGGAGGAGACTGAAGGGGTGAGGTGAGGGGTAGAGAGATAGGTTTGCGTGTCATCGGCATAGAGATGGTAGTTGAAGCCGTGGGAGTATATCATTATTATCTTTCTAATCATCATTAGTAGAGATGAGCGAAGAAATGAAAAATTCGATTCGACTGATTCGGCGAATTCGTGGACAATATTCGATTCGAGTCGAATAAATTCGCTGTGAATTTAACTTAAAAAAGGGTGTTTCTAGGCTTCAGAGAGACTTAATATTAGTGCAGAACACTGTACCTTTAATTTAAATGCCCTTGGAGTCTGCTGGGGAAGAGAAATAATACTGTCTGTCAGTATGACATGCAGATGAGTGCCGTCGATCTTAGAATCACTGCACACTTCACTCCTTTGGCCAGTCACGGGGCCAAAACCAGTGTTTGGAGCCACAGTGTGGCGGTGGAGGCAGCAGCAATGGGAGGCCATACAGCAACCTATGACAAAATGGAAACCAGCAGGAGCGTGAGGAGACCTGAAAGTGGCACATGGCAGAGTGGGAGCAATGGGAGGCGGTACAGGGACCCAGGTCACACTGTGGGCCCAGCAGCAGCGTGACCAGGCGGTACGGGGGCCCATGGCCGATATGGGGCTTGGTGGCACCTATGGAAGGCCTGTAATCTGCCAGCAACCTATGACAAAATGGACAACCGCAGGAGTGTGAGGAGATTTCAAAGTGGCACATGGCAGAGTGGAAGCAATGGGAGGCCGTACAGGGACCCAGGTCACACTGTGGGCTCAGCAGCAGCGTGACCAGGAGGTACGGGGGCCCATGGTCGATATGGGGCCTGGCGGCACCTATGGAAGGCCGCTAATCTGCCAGCAACCTATGACAAAATGGACAACCGCAGGAGTGTGAGGAGATTTCAAAGAGGTACATGGCAGAGTGGAAGCAATGGGAGGCCGTACAGGGACCCAGGTCACACTGTGGGACCAGCATCAGCGTGAACAGGCGGTACGGGGGCCCATGGCCGATTTGACCTCATTCATCCCATAGTCCTGCCGACTCACGAATAGCGTGGCCTCCTCAAAGGGCCTGAGCAAGCGCAGGTGTCACACATGAGCTGACAATGGCTGACATCTAAGTTACACAGGGAGTACCTTTATCCGCTTTTAACATCAGGAAATCTGTGATGGCCTTTAGCTGTTCGTAAAGGCGGTCTAACATATGTAGGGTTGAATTACACCTTGTTGCAACGTCACAGCATGAGGAGTCGGTACGGGGGCCCATGGCAGATTACATGTCTGGCAGCAGCAATGGGAGGCCCGTAATCTGCCAGCACCCTATGTCAAAAAATTCAACACACCAGCAGTGTGAAGAGACCTGAAAGTGGCACATGGCAGCAGAGTGTGGCGATGGAGACAGCAGCAATGGGAGGCCGTACAGGGACCCATGAGAGACTCTAGACTTGGCAGCAGCATGAGGAGGCGGTTTATAGGGGCCCATGGCAGATTAGGGGCCTGGCAGCAGCTATGTGAGGCCCGTAATCTGCCTGCACCCTATGTCAAAAAATTTAACACACCAGCAGTGTGAAGGAGACCTGAAAGTGGCACATGGCAGCAGAGTGTGGCGATGGAGACAGCAGCAATGGGAGGCCGTACAGGGACCCATGAGAGACTCTGGACTTGGCAGCAGCATGAGGAGGCGGTATATAGGGGCCCATGGCAGATTAGGGGCCTGGCAGCAGCTATGTGAGGCCCGTAATCTGCCTGCACCCTATGTCAAAAAATTTAACACACCAGCAGTGTGAAGAGACCTGAAAGTGGCACATGGCAGCAGAGTGTGGCGATGGAGACAGCAGCAATGGGAGGCCGTACAGGGACCCATGAGAGACTCTGGACTTGGCAGCAGCATGAGGAGGCGGTATATAGGGGCCCATGGCAGATTAGGGGCCTGGCAGCAGCTATGTGAGGCCCGTAATCTGCCTGCACCCTATGTCAAAAAATTAAACACACCAGCAGTGTGAAGAGACCTGAAAGTGGCACATGGCAGAGTGTGGCGATGGAGACAGCAGCAATGGGAGGCCGTACAGGGACCCATGACAGACTCTAGACTTGGCAGCAGCATGAGGAGGCGGTATATAGGGGCCCATGGCAGATTAGGGGCCTGGCAGCAGCTATGTGAGGCCCGTAATCTGCCTGCACCCTATGTCAAAAAATTTAACACACCAGCAGTGTGAAGAGACCTGAAAGTGGCACATGGCAGCAGAGTGTGGCGATGGAGACAGCAGCAATGGGAGGCCGTACAGGGACCCATGAGAGACTCTAGACTTGGCAGCAGCATGAGGAGGCGGTATATAGGGGCCCATGGCAGATTAGGGGCCTGGCAGCAGCTATGTGAGGCCCGTAATCTGCCTGCACCCTATGTCAAAAAATTTAACACACCAGCAGTGTGAAGAGACCTGAAAGTGGCACATGGCAGCAGAGTGTGGCGATGGAGACAGCAGCAATGGGAGGCCGTACAGGGACCCATGAGAGACTCTAGACTTGGCAGCAGCATGAGGAGGCGGTTTATAGGGGCCCATGGCAGATTAGGGGCCTGGCAGCAGCTATGTGAGGCCCGTAATCTGCCTGCACCCTATGTCAAAAAATTTAACACACCAGCAGTGTGAAGGAGACCTGAAAGTGGCACATGGCAGCAGAGTGTGGCGATGGAGACAGCAGCAATGGGAGGCCGTACAGGGACCCATGAGAGACTCTGGACTTGGCAGCAGCATGAGGAGGCGGTATATAGGGGCCCATGGCAGATTAGGGGCCTGGCAGCAGCTATGTGAGGCCCGTAATCTGCCTGCACCCTATGTCAAAAAATTTAACACACCAGCAGTGTGAAGAGACCTGAAAGTGGCACATGGCAGCAGAGTGTGGCGATGGAGACAGCAGCAATGGGAGGCCGTACAGGGACCCATGAGAGACTCTGGACTTGGCAGCAGCATGAGGAGGCGGTATATAGGGGCCCATGGCAGATTAGGGGCCTGGCAGCAGCTATGTGAGGCCCGTAATCTGCCTGCACCCTATGTCAAAAAATTAAACACACCAGCAGTGTGAAGAGACCTGAAAGTGGCACATGGCAGCAGAGTGTGGCGATGGAGACAGCAGCAATGGGAGGCCGTACAGGGACCCATGAGAGACTCTAGACTTGGCAGCAGCATGAGGAGGCGGTTTATAGGGGCCCATGGCAGATTAGGGGCCTGGCAGCAGCTATGTGAGGCCCGTAATCTGCCTGCACCCTATGTCAAAAAATTTAACACACCAGCAGTGTGAAGGAGACCTGAAAGTGGCACATGGCAGCAGAGTGTGGCGATGGAGACAGCAGCAATGGGAGGCCGTACAGGGACCCATGAGAGACTCTGGACTTGGCAGCAGCATGAGGAGGCGGTATATAGGGGCCCATGGCAGATTAGGGGCCTGGCAGCAGCTATGTGAGGCCCGTAATCTGCCTGCACCCTATGTCAAAAAATTTAACACACCAGCAGTGTGAAGAGACCTGAAAGTGGCACATGGCAGCAGAGTGTGGCGATGGAGACAGCAGCAATGGGAGGCCGTACAGGGACCCATGAGAGACTCTGGACTTGGCAGCAGCATGAGGAGGCGGTATATAGGGGCCCATGGCAGATTAGGGGCCTGGCAGCAGCTATGTGAGGCCCGTTATCTTGCAGCACCCTATGTCAAAAAATTAAACACACCAGCAGTGTGAAGAGACCTGAAAGTGGCACATGGCAGCAGAGTGTGGCGATGGAGACAGCAGCAATGGGAGGCCGTACAGGGACCCATGAGAGACTCTAGACTTGGCAGCAGCATGAGGAGGCGGTTTATAGGGGCCCATGGCAGATTAGGGGCCTGGCAGCAGCTATGTGAGGCCCGTAATCTGCCTGCACCCTATGTCAAAAAATTTAACACACCAGCAGTGTGAAGGAGACCTGAAAGTGGCACATGGCAGCAGAGTGTGGCGATGGAGACAGCAGCAATGGGAGGCCGTACAGGGACCCATGAGAGACTCTGGACTTGGCAGCAGCATGAGGAGGCGGTATATAGGGGCCCATGGCAGATTAGGGGCCTGGCAGCAGCTATGTGAGGCCCGTAATCTGCCTGCACCCTATGTCAAAAAATTTAACACACCAGCAGTGTGAAGAGACCTGAAAGTGGCACATGGCAGCAGAGTGTGGCGATGGAGACAGCAGCAATGGGAGGCCGTACAGGGACCCATGAGAGACTCTGGACTTGGCAGCAGCATGAGGAGGCGGTATATAGGGGCCCATGGCAGATTAGGGGCCTGGCAGCAGCTATGTGAGGCCCGTTATCTTGCAGCACCCTATGTCAAAAAATTAAACACACCAGCAGTGTGAAGAGACCTGAAAGTGGCACATGGCAGCAGAGTGTGGCGATGGAGACAGCAGCAATGGGAGGCCGTACAGGGACCCATGAGAGACTCTAGACTTGGCAGCAGCATGAGGAGGCGGTTTATAGGGGCCCATGGCAGATTAGGGGCCTGGCAGCAGCTATGTGAGGCCCGTAATCTGCCTGCACCCTATGTCAAAAAATTTAACACACCAGCAGTGTGAAGGAGACCTGAAAGTGGCACATGGCAGCAGAGTGTGGCGATGGAGACAGCAGCAATGGGAGGCCGTACAGGGACCCATGAGAGACTCTGGACTTGGCAGCAGCATGAGGAGGCGGTATATAGGGGCCCATGGCAGATTAGGGGCCTGGCAGCAGCTATGTGAGGCCCGTAATCTGCCTGCACCCTATGTCAAAAAATTTAACACACCAGCAGTGTGAAGAGACCTGAAAGTGGCACATGGCAGCAGAGTGTGGCGATGGAGACAGCAGCAATGGGAGGCCGTACAGGGACCCATGAGAGACTCTAGACTTGGCAGCAGCATGAGGAGGCGGTATATAGGGGCCCATGGCAGATTAGGGGCCTGGCAGCAGCTATGTGAGGCCCGTAATCTGCCTGCACCCTATGTCAAAAAATTAAACACACCAGCAGTGTGAAGAGACCTGAAAGTGGCACATGGCAGCAGAGTGTGGCGATCGAGACAGCAGCAATGGGAGGCCGTACAGGGACCCATGAGAGACTCTAGACTTGGCAGCAGCATGAGGAGGCGGTTTATAGGGGCCCATGGCAGATTAGGGGCCTGGCAGCAGCTATGTGAGGCCCGTAATCTGCCTGCACCCTATGTCAAAAAATTTAACACACCAGCAGTGTGAAGGAGACCTGAAAGTGGCACATGGCAGCAGAGTGTGGCGATGGAGACAGCAGCAATGGGAGGCCGTACAGGGACCCATGAGAGACTCTGGACTTGGCAGCAGCATGAGGAGGCGGTATATAGGGGCCCATGGCAGATTAGGGGCCTGGCAGCAGCTATGTGAGGCCCGTAATCTGCCTGCACCCTATGTCAAAAAATTTAACACACCAGCAGTGTGAAGAGACCTGAAAGTGGCACATGGCAGCAGAGTGTGGCGATGGAGACAGCAGCAATGGGAGGCCGTACAGGGACCCATGAGAGACTCTAGACTTGGCAGCAGCATGAGGAGGCGGTATATAGGGGCCCATGGCAGATTAGGGGCCTGGCAGCAGCTATGTGAGGCCCGTAATCTGCCTGCACCCTATGTCAAAAAATTTAACACACCAGCAGTGTGAAGAGACCTGAAAGTGGCACATGGCAGCAGAGTGTGGCGATGGAGACAGCAGCAATGGGAGGCCGTACAGGGACCCATGAGAGACTCTAGACTTGGCAGCAGCATGAGGAGGCGGTTTATAGGGGCCCATGGCAGATTAGGGGCCTGGCAGCAGCTATGTGAGGCCCGTAATCTGCCTGCACCCTATGTCAAAAAATTTAACACACCAGCAGTGTGAAGGAGACCTGAAAGTGGCACATGGCAGCAGAGTGTGGCGATGGAGACAGCAGCAATGGGAGGCCGTACAGGGACCCATGAGAGACTCTGGACTTGGCAGCAGCATGAGGAGGCGGTATATAGGGGCCCATGGCAGATTAGGGGCCTGGCAGCAGCTATGTGAGGCCCGTAATCTGCCTGCACCCTATGTCAAAAAATTTAACACACCAGCAGTGTGAAGAGACCTGAAAGTGGCACATGGCAGCAGAGTGTGGCGATGGAGACAGCAGCAATGGGAGGCCGTACAGGGACCCATGAGAGACTCTGGACTTGGCAGCAGCATGAGGAGGCGGTATATAGGGGCCCATGGCAGATTAGGGGCCTGGCAGCAGCTATGTGAGGCCCGTTATCTTGCAGCACCCTATGTCAAAAAATTAAACACACCAGCAGTGTGAAGAGACCTGAAAGTGGCACATGGCAGCAGAGTGTGGCGATGGAGACAGCAGCAATGGGAGGCCGTACAGGGACCCATGAGAGACTCTAGACTTGGCAGCAGCATGAGGAGGCGGTTTATAGGGGCCCATGGCAGATTAGGGGCCTGGCAGCAGCTATGTGAGGCCCGTAATCTGCCTGCACCCTATGTCAAAAAATTTAACACACCAGCAGTGTGAAGGAGACCTGAAAGTGGCACATGGCAGCAGAGTGTGGCGATGGAGACAGCAGCAATGGGAGGCCGTACAGGGACCCATGAGAGACTCTGGACTTGGCAGCAGCATGAGGAGGCGGTATATAGGGGCCCATGGCAGATTAGGGGCCTGGCAGCAGCTATGTGAGGCCCGTAATCTGCCTGCACCCTATGTCAAAAAATTTAACACACCAGCAGTGTGAAGAGACCTGAAAGTGGCACATGGCAGCAGAGTGTGGCGATGGAGACAGCAGCAATGGGAGGCCGTACAGGGACCCATGAGAGACTCTGGACTTGGCAGCAGCATGAGGAGGCGGTATATAGGGGCCCATGGCAGATTAGGGGCCTGGCAGCAGCTATGTGAGGCCCGTAATCTGCCTGCACCCTATGTCAAAAAATTAAACACACCAGCAGTGTGAAGAGACCTGAAAGTGGCACATGGCAGAGTGTGGCGATGGAGACAGCAGCAATGGGAGGCCGTACAGGGACCCATGACAGACTCTAGACTTGGCAGCAGCATGAGGAGGCGGTTTATAGGGGCCCATGGCAGATTAGGGGCCTGGCAGCAGCTATGTGAGGCCCGTAATCTGCCTGCACCCTATGTCAAAAAATTTAACACACCAGCAGTGTGAAGGAGACCTGAAAGTGGCACATGGCAGCAGAGTGTGGCGATGGAGACAGCAGCAATGGGAGGCCGTACAGGGACCCATGAGAGACTCTGGACTTGGCAGCAGCATGAGGAGGCGGTATATAGGGGCCCATGGCAGATTAGGGGCCTGGCAGCAGCTATGTGAGGCCCGTAATCTGCCTGCACCCTATGTCAAAAAATTTAACACACCAGCAGTGTGAAGAGACCTGAAAGTGGCACATGGCAGCAGAGTGTGGCGATGGAGACAGCAGCAATGGGAGGCCGTACAGGGACCCATGAGAGACTCTGGACTTGGCAGCAGCATGAGGAGGCGGTATATAGGGGCCCATGGCAGATTAGGGGCCTGGCAGCAGCTATGTGAGGCCCGTTATCTTGCAGCACCCTATGTCAAAAAATTAAACACACCAGCAGTGTGAAGAGACCTGAAAGTGGCACATGGCAGCAGAGTGTGGCGATGGAGACAGCAGCAATGGGAGGCCGTACAGGGACCCATGAGAGACTCTAGACTTGGCAGCAGCATGAGGAGGCGGTTTATAGGGGCCCATGGCAGATTAGGGGCCTGGCAGCAGCTATGTGAGGCCCGTAATCTGCCTGCACCCTATGTCAAAAAATTTAACACACCAGCAGTGTGAAGGAGACCTGAAAGTGGCACATGGCAGCAGAGTGTGGCGATGGAGACAGCAGCAATGGGAGGCCGTACAGGGACCCATGAGAGACTCTGGACTTGGCAGCAGCATGAGGAGGCGGTATATAGGGGCCCATGGCAGATTAGGGGCCTGGCAGCAGCTATGTGAGGCCCGTAATCTGCCTGCACCCTATGTCAAAAAATTTAACACACCAGCAGTGTGAAGAGACCTGAAAGTGGCACATGGCAGCAGAGTGTGGCGATGGAGACAGCAGCAATGGGAGGCCGTACAGGGACCCATGAGAGACTCTGGACTTGGCAGCAGCATGAGGAGGCGGTATATAGGGGCCCATGGCAGATTAGGGGCCTGGCAGCAGCTATGTGAGGCCCGTTATCTTGCAGCACCCTATGTCAAAAAATTAAACACACCAGCAGTGTGAAGAGACCTGAAAGTGGCACATGGCAGCAGAGTGTGGCGATGGAGACAGCAGCAATGGGAGGCCGTACAGGGACCCATGAGAGACTCTAGACTTGGCAGCAGCATGAGGAGGCGGTTTATAGGGGCCCATGGCAGATTAGGGGCCTGGCAGCAGCTATGTGAGGCCCGTAATCTGCCTGCACCCTATGTCAAAAAATTTAACACACCAGCAGTGTGAAGGAGACCTGAAAGTGGCACATGGCAGCAGAGTGTGGCGATGGAGACAGCAGCAATGGGAGGCCGTACAGGGACCCATGAGAGACTCTGGACTTGGCAGCAGCATGAGGAGGCGGTATATAGGGGCCCATGGCAGATTAGGGGCCTGGCAGCAGCTATGTGAGGCCCGTAATCTGCCTGCACCCTATGTCAAAAAATTTAACACACCAGCAGTGTGAAGAGACCTGAAAGTGGCACATGGCAGCAGAGTGTGGCGATGGAGACAGCAGCAATGGGAGGCCGTACAGGGACCCATGAGAGACTCTAGACTTGGCAGCAGCATGAGGAGGCGGTATATAGGGGCCCATGGCAGATTAGGGGCCTGGCAGCAGCTATGTGAGGCCCGTAATCTGCCTGCACCCTATGTCAAAAAATTAAACACACCAGCAGTGTGAAGAGACCTGAAAGTGGCACATGGCAGCAGAGTGTGGCGATGGAGACAGCAGCAATGGGAGGCCGTACAGGGACCCATGAGAGACTCTAGACTTGGCAGCAGCATGAGGAGGCGGTTTATAGGGGCCCATGGCAGATTAGGGGCCTGGCAGCAGCTATGTGAGGCCCGTAATCTGCCTGCACCCTATGTCAAAAAATTTAACACACCAGCAGTGTGAAGGAGACCTGAAAGTGGCACATGGCAGCAGAGTGTGGCGATGGAGACAGCAGCAATGGGAGGCCGTACAGGGACCCATGAGAGACTCTGGACTTGGCAGCAGCATGAGGAGGCGGTATATAGGGGCCCATGGCAGATTAGGGGCCTGGCAGCAGCTATGTGAGGCCCGTAATCTGCCTGCACCCTATGTCAAAAAATTTAACACACCAGCAGTGTGAAGAGACCTGAAAGTGGCACATGGCAGCAGAGTGTGGCGATGGAGACAGCAGCAATGGGAGGCCGTACAGGGACCCATGAGAGACTCTGGACTTGGCAGCAGCATGAGGAGGCGGTATATAGGGGCCCATGGCAGATTAGGGGCCTGGCAGCAGCTATGTGAGGCCCGTTATCTTGCAGCACCCTATGTCAAAAAATTAAACACACCAGCAGTGTGAAGAGACCTGAAAGTGGCACATGGCAGCAGAGTGTGGCGATGGAGACAGCAGCAATGGGAGGCCGTACAGGGACCCATGAGAGACTCTAGACTTGGCAGCAGCATGAGGAGGCGGTTTATAGGGGCCCATGGCAGATTAGGGGCCTGGCAGCAGCTATGTGAGGCCCGTAATCTGCCTGCACCCTATGTCAAAAAATTTAACACACCAGCAGTGTGAAGGAGACCTGAAAGTGGCACATGGCAGCAGAGTGTGGCGATGGAGACAGCAGCAATGGGAGGCCGTACAGGGACCCATGAGAGACTCTGGACTTGGCAGCAGCATGAGGAGGCGGTATATAGGGGCCCATGGCAGATTAGGGGCCTGGCAGCAGCTATGTGAGGCCCGTAATCTGCCTGCACCCTATGTCAAAAAATTTAACACACCAGCAGTGTGAAGAGACCTGAAAGTGGCACATGGCAGCAGAGTGTGGCGATGGAGACAGCAGCAATGGGAGGCCGTACAGGGACCCATGAGAGACTCTAGACTTGGCAGCAGCATGAGGAGGCGGTATATAGGGGCCCATGGCAGATTAGGGGCCTGGCAGCAGCTATGTGAGGCCCGTAATCTGCCTGCACCCTATGTCAAAAAATTAAACACACCAGCAGTGTGAAGAGACCTGAAAGTGGCACATGGCAGCAGAGTGTGGCGATCGAGACAGCAGCAATGGGAGGCCGTACAGGGACCCATGAGAGACTCTAGACTTGGCAGCAGCATGAGGAGGCGGTTTATAGGGGCCCATGGCAGATTAGGGGCCTGGCAGCAGCTATGTGAGGCCCGTAATCTGCCTGCACCCTATGTCAAAAAATTTAACACACCAGCAGTGTGAAGGAGACCTGAAAGTGGCACATGGCAGCAGAGTGTGGCGATGGAGACAGCAGCAATGGGAGGCCGTACAGGGACCCATGAGAGACTCTGGACTTGGCAGCAGCATGAGGAGGCGGTATATAGGGGCCCATGGCAGATTAGGGGCCTGGCAGCAGCTATGTGAGGCCCGTAATCTGCCTGCACCCTATGTCAAAAAATTTAACACACCAGCAGTGTGAAGAGACCTGAAAGTGGCACATGGCAGCAGAGTGTGGCGATGGAGACAGCAGCAATGGGAGGCCGTACAGGGACCCATGAGAGACTCTAGACTTGGCAGCAGCATGAGGAGGCGGTATATAGGGGCCCATGGCAGATTAGGGGCCTGGCAGCAGCTATGTGAGGCCCGTAATCTGCCTGCACCCTATGTCAAAAAATTTAACACACCAGCAGTGTGAAGAGACCTGAAAGTGGCACATGGCAGCAGAGTGTGGCGATGGAGACAGCAGCAATGGGAGGCCGTACAGGGACCCATGAGAGACTCTAGACTTGGCAGCAGCATGAGGAGGCGGTTTATAGGGGCCCATGGCAGATTAGGGGCCTGGCAGCAGCTATGTGAGGCCCGTAATCTGCCTGCACCCTATGTCAAAAAATTTAACACACCAGCAGTGTGAAGGAGACCTGAAAGTGGCACATGGCAGCAGAGTGTGGCGATGGAGACAGCAGCAATGGGAGGCCGTACAGGGACCCATGAGAGACTCTGGACTTGGCAGCAGCATGAGGAGGCGGTATATAGGGGCCCATGGCAGATTAGGGGCCTGGCAGCAGCTATGTGAGGCCCGTAATCTGCCTGCACCCTATGTCAAAAAATTTAACACACCAGCAGTGTGAAGAGACCTGAAAGTGGCACATGGCAGCAGAGTGTGGCGATGGAGACAGCAGCAATGGGAGGCCGTACAGGGACCCATGAGAGACTCTGGACTTGGCAGCAGCATGAGGAGGCGGTATATAGGGGCCCATGGCAGATTAGGGGCCTGGCAGCAGCTATGTGAGGCCCGTTATCTTGCAGCACCCTATGTCAAAAAATTAAACACACCAGCAGTGTGAAGAGACCTGAAAGTGGCACATGGCAGCAGAGTGTGGCGATGGAGACAGCAGCAATGGGAGGCCGTACAGGGACCCATGAGAGACTCTAGACTTGGCAGCAGCATGAGGAGGCGGTTTATAGGGGCCCATGGCAGATTAGGGGCCTGGCAGCAGCTATGTGAGGCCCGTAATCTGCCTGCACCCTATGTCAAAAAATTTAACACACCAGCAGTGTGAAGGAGACCTGAAAGTGGCACATGGCAGCAGAGTGTGGCGATGGAGACAGCAGCAATGGGAGGCCGTACAGGGACCCATGAGAGACTCTGGACTTGGCAGCAGCATGAGGAGGCGGTATATAGGGGCCCATGGCAGATTAGGGGCCTGGCAGCAGCTATGTGAGGCCCGTAATCTGCCTGCACCCTATGTCAAAAAATTTAACACACCAGCAGTGTGAAGAGACCTGAAAGTGGCACATGGCAGCAGAGTGTGGCGATGGAGACAGCAGCAATGGGAGGCCGTACAGGGACCCATGAGAGACTCTGGACTTGGCAGCAGCATGAGGAGGCGGTATATAGGGGCCCATGGCAGATTAGGGGCCTGGCAGCAGCTATGTGAGGCCCGTAATCTGCCTGCACCCTATGTCAAAAAATTAAACACACCAGCAGTGTGAAGAGACCTGAAAGTGGCACATGGCAGAGTGTGGCGATGGAGACAGCAGCAATGGGAGGCCGTACAGGGACCCATGACAGACTCTAGACTTGGCAGCAGCATGAGGAGGCGGTTTATAGGGGCCCATGGCAGATTAGGGGCCTGGCAGCAGCTATGTGAGGCCCGTAATCTGCCTGCACCCTATGTCAAAAAATTTAACACACCAGCAGTGTGAAGGAGACCTGAAAGTGGCACATGGCAGCAGAGTGTGGCGATGGAGACAGCAGCAATGGGAGGCCGTACAGGGACCCATGAGAGACTCTGGACTTGGCAGCAGCATGAGGAGGCGGTATATAGGGGCCCATGGCAGATTAGGGGCCTGGCAGCAGCTATGTGAGGCCCGTAATCTGCCTGCACCCTATGTCAAAAAATTTAACACACCAGCAGTGTGAAGAGACCTGAAAGTGGCACATGGCAGCAGAGTGTGGCGATGGAGACAGCAGCAATGGGAGGCCGTACAGGGACCCATGAGAGACTCTGGACTTGGCAGCAGCATGAGGAGGCGGTATATAGGGGCCCATGGCAGATTAGGGGCCTGGCAGCAGCTATGTGAGGCCCGTTATCTTGCAGCACCCTATGTCAAAAAATTAAACACACCAGCAGTGTGAAGAGACCTGAAAGTGGCACATGGCAGCAGAGTGTGGCGATGGAGACAGCAGCAATGGGAGGCCGTACAGGGACCCATGAGAGACTCTAGACTTGGCAGCAGCATGAGGAGGCGGTTTATAGGGGCCCATGGCAGATTAGGGGCCTGGCAGCAGCTATGTGAGGCCCGTAATCTGCCTGCACCCTATGTCAAAAAATTTAACACACCAGCAGTGTGAAGGAGACCTGAAAGTGGCACATGGCAGCAGAGTGTGGCGATGGAGACAGCAGCAATGGGAGGCCGTACAGGGACCCATGAGAGACTCTGGACTTGGCAGCAGCATGAGGAGGCGGTATATAGGGGCCCATGGCAGATTAGGGGCCTGGCAGCAGCTATGTGAGGCCCGTAATCTGCCTGCACCCTATGTCAAAAAATTTAACACACCAGCAGTGTGAAGAGACCTGAAAGTGGCACATGGCAGCAGAGTGTGGCGATGGAGACAGCAGCAATGGGAGGCCGTACAGGGACCCATGAGAGACTCTGGACTTGGCAGCAGCATGAGGAGGCGGTATATAGGGGCCCATGGCAGATTAGGGGCCTGGCAGCAGCTATGTGAGGCCCGTTATCTTGCAGCACCCTATGTCAAAAAATTAAACACACCAGCAGTGTGAAGAGACCTGAAAGTGGCACATGGCAGCAGAGTGTGGCGATGGAGACAGCAGCAATGGGAGGCCGTACAGGGACCCATGAGAGACTCTAGACTTGGCAGCAGCATGAGGAGGCGGTTTATAGGGGCCCATGGCAGATTAGGGGCCTGGCAGCAGCTATGTGAGGCCCGTAATCTGCCTGCACCCTATGTCAAAAAATTTAACACACCAGCAGTGTGAAGGAGACCTGAAAGTGGCACATGGCAGCAGAGTGTGGCGATGGAGACAGCAGCAATGGGAGGCCGTACAGGGACCCATGAGAGACTCTGGACTTGGCAGCAGCATGAGGAGGCGGTATATAGGGGCCCATGGCAGATTAGGGGCCTGGCAGCAGCTATGTGAGGCCCGTAATCTGCCTGCACCCTATGTCAAAAAATTTAACACACCAGCAGTGTGAAGAGACCTGAAAGTGGCACATGGCAGCAGAGTGTGGCGATGGAGACAGCAGCAATGGGAGGCCGTACAGGGACCCATGAGAGACTCTAGACTTGGCAGCAGCATGAGGAGGCGGTATATAGGGGCCCATGGCAGATTAGGGGCCTGGCAGCAGCTATGTGAGGCCCGTAATCTGCCTGCACCCTATGTCAAAAAATTAAACACACCAGCAGTGTGAAGAGACCTGAAAGTGGCACATGGCAGCAGAGTGTGGCGATGGAGACAGCAGCAATGGGAGGCCGTACAGGGACCCATGAGAGACTCTAGACTTGGCAGCAGCATGAGGAGGCGGTTTATAGGGGCCCATGGCAGATTAGGGGCCTGGCAGCAGCTATGTGAGGCCCGTAATCTGCCTGCACCCTATGTCAAAAAATTTAACACACCAGCAGTGTGAAGGAGACCTGAAAGTGGCACATGGCAGCAGAGTGTGGCGATGGAGACAGCAGCAATGGGAGGCCGTACAGGGACCCATGAGAGACTCTGGACTTGGCAGCAGCATGAGGAGGCGGTATATAGGGGCCCATGGCAGATTAGGGGCCTGGCAGCAGCTATGTGAGGCCCGTAATCTGCCTGCACCCTATGTCAAAAAATTTAACACACCAGCAGTGTGAAGAGACCTGAAAGTGGCACATGGCAGCAGAGTGTGGCGATGGAGACAGCAGCAATGGGAGGCCGTACAGGGACCCATGAGAGACTCTGGACTTGGCAGCAGCATGAGGAGGCGGTATATAGGGGCCCATGGCAGATTAGGGGCCTGGCAGCAGCTATGTGAGGCCCGTTATCTTGCAGCACCCTATGTCAAAAAATTAAACACACCAGCAGTGTGAAGAGACCTGAAAGTGGCACATGGCAGCAGAGTGTGGCGATGGAGACAGCAGCAATGGGAGGCCGTACAGGGACCCATGAGAGACTCTAGACTTGGCAGCAGCATGAGGAGGCGGTTTATAGGGGCCCATGGCAGATTAGGGGCCTGGCAGCAGCTATGTGAGGCCCGTAATCTGCCTGCACCCTATGTCAAAAAATTTAACACACCAGCAGTGTGAAGGAGACCTGAAAGTGGCACATGGCAGCAGAGTGTGGCGATGGAGACAGCAGCAATGGGAGGCCGTACAGGGACCCATGAGAGACTCTGGACTTGGCAGCAGCATGAGGAGGCGGTATATAGGGGCCCATGGCAGATTAGGGGCCTGGCAGCAGCTATGTGAGGCCCGTAATCTGCCTGCACCCTATGTCAAAAAATTTAACACACCAGCAGTGTGAAGAGACCTGAAAGTGGCACATGGCAGCAGAGTGTGGCGATGGAGACAGCAGCAATGGGAGGCCGTACAGGGACCCATGAGAGACTCTGGACTTGGCAGCAGCATGAGGAGGCGGTATATAGGGGCCCATGGCAGATTAGGGGCCTGGCAGCAGCTATGTGAGGCCCGTAATCTGCCTGCACCCTATGTCAAAAAATTAAACACACCAGCAGTGTGAAGAGACCTGAAAGTGGCACATGGCAGAGTGTGGCGATGGAGACAGCAGCAATGGGAGGCCGTACAGGGACCCATGACAGACTCTAGACTTGGCAGCAGCATGAGGAGGCGGTTTATAGGGGCCCATGGCAGATTAGGGGCCTGGCAGCAGCTATGTGAGGCCCGTAATCTGCCTGCACCCTATGTCAAAAAATTTAACACACCAGCAGTGTGAAGGAGACCTGAAAGTGGCACATGGCAGCAGAGTGTGGCGATGGAGACAGCAGCAATGGGAGGCCGTACAGGGACCCATGAGAGACTCTGGACTTGGCAGCAGCATGAGGAGGCGGTATATAGGGGCCCATGGCAGATTAGGGGCCTGGCAGCAGCTATGTGAGGCCCGTAATCTGCCTGCACCCTATGTCAAAAAATTTAACACACCAGCAGTGTGAAGAGACCTGAAAGTGGCACATGGCAGCAGAGTGTGGCGATGGAGACAGCAGCAATGGGAGGCCGTACAGGGACCCATGAGAGACTCTGGACTTGGCAGCAGCATGAGGAGGCGGTATATAGGGGCCCATGGCAGATTAGGGGCCTGGCAGCAGCTATGTGAGGCCCGTTATCTTGCAGCACCCTATGTCAAAAAATTAAACACACCAGCAGTGTGAAGAGACCTGAAAGTGGCACATGGCAGCAGAGTGTGGCGATGGAGACAGCAGCAATGGGAGGCCGTACAGGGACCCATGAGAGACTCTAGACTTGGCAGCAGCATGAGGAGGCGGTTTATAGGGGCCCATGGCAGATTAGGGGCCTGGCAGCAGCTATGTGAGGCCCGTAATCTGCCTGCACCCTATGTCAAAAAATTTAACACACCAGCAGTGTGAAGGAGACCTGAAAGTGGCACATGGCAGCAGAGTGTGGCGATGGAGACAGCAGCAATGGGAGGCCGTACAGGGACCCATGAGAGACTCTGGACTTGGCAGCAGCATGAGGAGGCGGTATATAGGGGCCCATGGCAGATTAGGGGCCTGGCAGCAGCTATGTGAGGCCCGTAATCTGCCTGCACCCTATGTCAAAAAATTTAACACACCAGCAGTGTGAGGAGACCTGAAAGTGGCACATGTTTGAGGCATGATTCATGGCGGATTTAGTCAGTTGTGTCAGGAACTGGTGGTTTGAAATCCAGACTAATCCACGCCTGATTCATTTTCACAAACGTGAGTCTCTCCACACTTTGGGTGGACAGTCGTGTCCTCCGCGGAGTTACAATACCTCCTGCCGCACTAAACACGCGCTCCGATGCCACGCTACTGGCCGGGCATGACAGCCTTTCAAGGGCAAATTCAGCTAGTTGGGGCCAAAGGTCAAGTTTCGTTGCCCAGTAGTCAAGGGGATTGTCTACCTCGGTTGGCAGGGTGCTGTCCAAGTAGGCCCAAGCCTGTTGTTTGAGCTCCTGCTCCAGGTCCACCTGATGCTGCTGCTGCTGCTGCGGCTGGTTAGTAGTTTCCTCACTGCGCTGGTGAAGAAAGCTACTCATCATCGACTGCAGACTGAGGCAGCCACTGCTGGTGGAGCTGCCACTGCTCCTACCACCCCACCCCTCCCCTGCTGCCATGCCAGCGGAACGCGAGCGCACAGGGCCCACAGTGTCTGAGGATGGACGTTGGCGCACAAAGGCAGAGACCAACTGACTACATAGGTGGTTTTTATAGTACGTAATTTTGGCCTCCCTCTCAGCAGGTGTGAAAAAGGCCACCATTTTGGACCGGTAGCGAGGGTCCAACAAGGTGGACAGCCAAAAGTCATCCCTCTGTCTGATGGTTATTATTCGGCTGTCGCTACGCAAGCAACCGAGCATGCTATGGGCCATTTGTGCCAAGGAATGCGAGGGACTCCCTGCCTCCATCTCCACAGCATACTGCCACGGTGCGTCTGGGTCCTCTGTCTCCTCCTCCTCCTCCTCTACCAGATGCTCCTGCTCCTCCACTCCTGTCCGCTGAGTGGAAAAACCACCCATTTCACTCAATAATGCACCGTCGGGTGCGTGCTCGCAAACTGTTGTCTCTTGGATACGGATTCCAAGAAAGACTGTTGACGGAATCCGAGAAGAGGAGTAGCAGGAGAAGGAGCATCTGAACGAGCGGAAGATGCCAACGAGCGACAACTCCCCTCAGCAGAGGTGTTGGAGCCTTGACTGGCTGATAGAGGGCGATTGACGACGTCGGGTGACGGAGCAAGTAACGGAGCGGGTGATGGAGCGGGGGCTGGGGCAGGCAGAACCGCCGTATGTTTATCACGGTTTTCCCAGGCCACCGAATGGTGACGCTGCATATGCTGACGCAACGCTGTAGTCCCAACATGGGCCCCCTGGCCACGCTTGCATTTCTGGCCACATAGTCGACATACGGCTACGTTTACTTCCTCGGGCGGCTTGAGGAAAAATTGCCACACCACCGAGTAGGAAACTTTGCCCCCGCTACTCTTCACTGGCTGACTGCTACTTCCTCCGTGCGCACCGGCACCACTACTGGCCGTGGTGGTAGGCTGCAGTGGAGCTGGTGCTCTACTCCGTGGACGTTTGGCTCCACTGACACTGATGCGACCCTGCTGCTGTCTCCTGGGCAACCCACCGACTGTTTTGCTCGCTGCCAAGCTGCCACCCTCTTCTCCTGATGATGCGGAAGAAATTGCCTGATGACGACGAGGCTGCCAAGTGCGATCAACCTCCTCATCATCAAGTAGGGTCTCCGCCTCACTACTAGCCCCCTCGGCTGCGTCTGGGTCAGGAGACAGACCTGTCTCTAGACCGGCTACCGAGCCACTCTCCTCGCCAGTACTTGTTCGCTTGGCTGCTGAAAAGGCCGATGTCTCCCCCCGTTCCTGACCGCCCTCTGTTAGCTCTTCCTCACTGTACAGTGGGGCTGAGCCCACAGCATGCGATACTTCGCTTGGTGAGGGAACAGCAAAGGACAGGGGCAGGTAGAGGACACGTGATTTCAGTGGGCTTGCTCCCGGGCCATGCCAACTAACGGTTGTGTCTGACGTACCCACCGACCGTTGGCTGTAGGTGTCAGAGGTGACCTGGGAAGAGGAAGACGACCGAGCCAACCAATCAATGACGGCAGGGTTGTCGGTGGAGACACGACCGCTGGATGACACCGGGAGCACTGGCCTCTGGCTGCGAATACTGCTGCCTCGACCCCTTCCTCTGCTGCCACGTCTGCTCGCTCCTAAAACATTGCCTCCTCTGCCACTCCTCTGCATGTTGTCTGACATACTATTTAATTCAACGATTAGGTGTCCCTGAGTAACAATTCTCTGGCACTCAGTAACAATTCTGTCTGTCCCTGAGTATGAATTCTGTGGCCCTGAGTAACAATTCTGTGTCTGTGCGAGTAACAATTCTGTGTCTGTGCGAGTAACAATTCTGTGTCTGTGCAAGTAACAATTTTGTGTCTGTGCGAGTAACAATTCTCTGGCACTCAGTAACAATTCTGTCTGTCCCTGAGTAACAATTCTCTGGCACTCAGTAACAATTCTGTCTGTCCCTGAGTAACAATTCTCTGGCACTCAGTAACAATTCTGTCTGTCCCTGAGTATGAATTCTGTGGCCCTGAGTAACAATTCTGTGTCTGTGCGAGTAACAATTCTGTGTCTGTGCAAGTAACAATTTTGTGTCTGTGCGAGTAACAATTCTCTGGCACTCAGTAACAATTCTGTCTGTCCCTGAGTAACAATTCTCTGGCACTCAGTAACAATTCTGTCTGTCCCTGAGTAACAATTCTCTGGCACTCAGTAACAATTCTGTCTGTCCCTGAGTAACAATTCTCTGGCACTCAGTAACAATTCTGTGTCTGTGCGAGTAACAATTCTGTGTCTGTGCAAGTAACAATTTTGTGTCTGTGCGAGTAACAATTCTCTGGCACTCAGTAACAATTCTGTCTGTCCCTGAGTAACAATTCTCTGGCACTCAGTAACAATTCTGTCTGTCCCTGAGTAACAATTCTCTGGCACTCAGTAACAATTCTGTCTGTCCCTGAGTATGAATTCTGTGGCCCTGAGTAACAATTCTGTGTCTGTGCGAGTAACAATTCTGTGTCTGTGCAAGTAACAATTTTGTGTCTGTGCGAGTAACAATTCTCTGGCACTCAGTAACAATTCTGTCTGTCCCTGAGTAACAATTCTCTGGCACTCAGTAACAATTCTGTCTGTCCCTGAGTAACAATTCTCTGGCACTCAGTAACAATTCTGTCTGTCCCTGAGTAACAATTCTCTGGCACTCAGTAACAATTCTGTCTGTCCCTGAGTAACAATTCTCTGGCACTCAGTAACAATTCTGTGTCTGTGCGAGTAACAATTCTGTGTCTGTGCAAGTAACAATTTTGTGTCTGTGCGAGTAACAATTCTCTGGCACTCAGTAACAATTCTGTCTGTCCCTGAGTAACAATTCTCTGGCACTCAGTAACAATTCTGTCTGTCCCTGAGTAACAATTCTCTGGCACTCAGTAACAATTCTGTCTGTCCCTGAGTATGAATTCTGTGGCCCTGAGTAACAATTCTGTGTCTGTGCGAGTAACAATTCTGTGTCTGTGCAAGTAACAATTTTGTGTCTGTGCGAGTAACAATTCTCTGGCACTCAGTAACAATTCTGTCTGTCCCTGAGTAACAATTCTCTGGCACTCAGTAACAATTCTGTCTGTCCCTGAGTAACAATTCTCTGGCACTCAGTAACAATTCTGTTTGTCCCTGAGTAACAATTCTCTGGCACTCAGTAACAATTCTGTCTGTCCCTGAGTAACAATTCTCTGGCACTCAGTAACAATTCTGTGTCTGTGCGAGTAACAATTCTGTGTCTGTGCAAGTAACAATTTTGTGTCTGTGCGAGTAACAATTCTCTGGCACTCAGTAACAATTCTGTCTGTCCCTGAGTAACAATTCTCTGGCACTCAGTAACAATTCTGTCTGTCCCTGAGTAACAATTCTCTGGCACTCAGTAACAATTCTGTCTGTCCCTGAGTATGAATTCTGTGGCCCTGAGTAACAATTCTGTGTCTGTGCGAGTAACAATTCTGTGTCTGTGCAAGTAACAATTTTGTGTCTGTGCAAGTAACAATTTTGTGTCTGTGCGAGTAACAATTCTCTGGCACTCAGTAACAATTCTGTCTGTCCCTGAGTAACAATTCTCTGGCACTCAGTAACAATTCTGTCTGTCCCTGAGTAACAATTCTCTGGCACTCAGTAACAATTCTGTCTGTCCCTGAGTATGAATTATGTGGCCCTGAGTAACAATTCTGTGTCTGTGCGAGTAACAATTCTGTGTCTGTGCAAGTAACAATTTTGTGTCTGTGCGAGTAACAATTCTCTGGCACTCAGTAACAATTCTGTCTGTCCCTGAGTAACAATTCTCTGGCACTCAGTAACAATTCTGTCTGTCCCTGAGTAACAATTCTCTGGCACTCAGTAACAATTCTGTCTGTCCCTGAGTATGAATTCTGTGGCCCTGAGTAACAATTCTGTGTCTGTGCGAGTAACAATTCTGTGTCTGTGCAAGTAACAATTTTGTGTCTGTGCGAGTAACAATTCTCTGGCACTCAGTAACAATTCTGTCTGTCCCTGAGTAACAATTCTCTGGCACTCAGTAACAATTCTGTCTGTCCCTGAGTAACAATTCTCTGGCACTCAGTAACAATTCTGTCTGTCCCTGAGTAACAATTCTCTGGCACTCAGTAACAATTCTGTCTGTCCCTGAGTAACAATTCTCTGGCACTCAGTAACAATTCTGTGTCTGTGCGAGTAACAATTCTGTGTCTGTGCAAGTAACAATTTTGTGTCTGTGCGAGTAACAATTCTCTGGCACTCAGTAACAATTCTGTCTGTCCCTGAGTAACAATTCTCTGGCACTCAGTAACAATTCTGTCTGTCCCTGAGTAACAATTCTCTGGCACTCAGTAACAATTCTGTCTGTCCCTGAGTAACAATTCTGTCTGTCCCTGAGAATGAATTCTGTGGCCCTGAGTAAGAATTCTCTGGCACTCAGTAACAATTCTGTCTGTCCCTGAGTAACAATTCTCTGGCACTCAGTAACAATTCTGTCTGTCCCTGAGTAAAAATTCTGTGGCCCTAATAACGTTTCTGTGGCCCTAAGTAACAATTCTCTGGCACTGAGTGAAAATTCTGTCTGTCCCTGAGTATGAATTCTGTGGCCCTAACTAGCGTTTCTTTGTCCCTAAATAACGATTCTGTGGCCCTCATTAACAAGTCTGTGTCCCTGAGTAATGGTTCTCTGTCCCTAAGTAACTTCTCTCTGTCCCCAATTCTCGTTTCTGTGGCCCTAACTCTGTCCCTGTCCCTAGTACAGAGCGGTCTGCCTCTGTTCAATGACTGCAGGCAAATGAAGATTTCCAAAATGGCCGCTATATATACCTCGACCATTACACAGTGCTGGCTGGCTGGCTGCTGATTGGCTGATGCGATCACATGTCGTTGAGGAATGCATTATGGGGCAGCGCGCCTTGTCTGCGCGCCTTCCCCGACATCCCCGCTCCGTCGCCGCACATGTCAGCCGCCATTTTCGGAAAAATTTCGATTCGCGCGTCCGAATTAGGCTGTTTTTCGGATTCGGCACGAATCGAAATTTTTCCGATATTCGACTCGAATTCCACTTCGGATACTTCGATTCGCTCATCTCTAATCATTAGGAACAGGCTTATAACCCTCGCTTTGTACAACTAAGCACTGCTTACTAAAGTCCAATCCTTTAATATACTTGCAGTCGATACTAGTGGTTCATCTAAAGTGTGAATCCTGAGGAAGCAAATGCAGTGAAAAACATTGATCCTATACGCTTATTGTGCATCTTACTGATATTTGAATGTAACCACATGCTGGTATCATCTTCAAAGATCATTTGGTTTTAAAATGTGAAGTGTGACTTCATTTTTTTAATGATTAACCAATAAAAGTATATATTTTTTGTTATTGTTGTTCAATGTGATATTACAGATTCATGCTCCTGGTGGCTGACACATATAAAGTACCAGTTTCACTAGGGATAGAACAGGACCACCCGGTTTCAGCAGATGCAACTGTACACTCAGGTTTTCTGTTCTCTGTTCTAGACATATGCTGGGATGGTGCCACACCGGGGGTACATATGTTACATTCCAAACCCATCTTCTGTCTTATAGATACAATCTTACAAGAAAACCTGTTAGAGTCTGCAAAAGACTTGAGACTGGGGCGGATTTCACCTTCTGGCAGGACAACGACCCTAAACATACAGCCAGAGCTACAATGGTATGGTTTAGATCAAAGCAAATTCATGTGTTAGAATTGCCCAGTCAAAGTGTAGACCTAAATCCAATTGAGAATCTGTGGCAAGACTTGAAAATTGCTGTTCACAGATGCTCTCCATCAACTCTGACAGTGCTTGAGCTATTTTGCAAAGAAGAATGGGTAAAAATTTCACTCTCTAGATGTGCAAAGCTGATAGAGACATCCCCAAAAAGACGCAACTGTAATTGCAGCCAAAGGTGATTCTACAAAGTATTGACTCAAAGTATTGACTACAAACGATTGATTGAATACAAATGCATGCCCTACTTTTCAGATATTTATTTGTAAAAAAGTTTGAAAACCATTTATTATTTTCCTTCCACTTCGCAATGTTGTGCCACTTTGTGTTGGTCTGTCACATAAAATCCCAATAAAATACATATATGTTTTTGGTTATAACATGACAAAATGTGGAAAATTTCAAGGTGTATGAATACTTTTTCAAGGCACTGTAAGTTCACCCTTTCACAAAAAATGAAAAGGTGAACTAACCCCAAATATCCTGTCTACCCCTCCAGGCCCCGCTGCATGTAGTGCTGCCGCTGTAACTGGCCATGCACCGTTCACCACAATACACCACCTGGAAGTAAGTATCCTTCATAATGAGTGCCAGAGCTGAAAATGCTGCAATAGCGGTGCCCACATATGTCTGCCCGACATGTGGCAGAACATTTTGTGCCCGTATAGGCCTTACCAGCCACCTACGGACACTCCGTGGACAGCCCATTACCTGTTAGATGTCAAGGTCCTCTTCAAACACGATGGGCGAACATCATCAGTGGCAAGCACTCATTGGTCAGCCAAGCTGACCAAAGAGAAATGCTTCATTATCTGGGACACCTTCCCAGATGAAGAAGCATCAGATACACTTCACATTGGTGAATATTGTCACATGACTGGGCTGACCAATGAGTGCTTGCCATTGTGAGCATTATGATGGATATTCACTGTGGAGCTGTGTATTGTGAAGTACAGTATACGGACTTCTACAGCGGAAGTGCAGGGCATCAAAACTGTTATATGCAGCAGGGACCGGAGGGTGGCCAGGATGTTTGGAGCTAGTTTACATTTTAAATTAAGATGAATTTACCCTTTAAACTCAGTTGGCTGCTCAAAGACACCCACTAATGGACAGTGAAACTGCATAATTCCTGCCTATAAGCCACAATGTCACCAGCAGGTGTTTCGTCTATGCTGTATGGTCCTGACACTTCATGTCACAAGCAGGCCGTCAATGGCAATACAAGATATTTATATAATCACCACCGAATAAAAGTTTTAGAACACAATTTTGGGGGTTTTATTGAAATTTAAGCAGAAAAATGCCAAAAGTACAAAAAAAGTTTAAGCTGCCAAAACTGAAAAAGGAAAAAGCAAAGGAGTCAATGAGTAGTGTTTTGTTCACAGTCAAAATGCTCTTGGAAACTGGAGGAAACTCTGACAGGAACAGGTCTGGCAAACCGAAAGCCACAACAGAATCAAAACACACGTTTCTGCAAGTCAAGACCTGTATGATAGTCACCTCACAGTTTTAAAGGCATACTCCTCTTTTTGCAAAAATGTATGAAATGCACCAACATTAATAAAATATGTGCATTTATTTAATTGTTTTCATTGGAGCCATCAGTGGATCATGGGTGCAGTGGACAGACTCTTGTATCTTCTTCCCCAAGCCCCAGCTCCATAAGGACCTATGGGGCTGGAGGGAGTAAACAATGAATTACAAGTATGGTGAAATCTGCTCAGGGGCAGAAGGGACTTGTAGTCTCTCCATTCACAGATGACTATGAATGGATGGCTCAGCTGCACCAAATTCAAAACTAAACTGAAGCCTACTGGGAGACAAACCTTATGATTCAGATAAGTGGTAGAGGGAGTTGTTTGGGGGGGGGGGGGGGGGGGCTAGGGAATGTCACCATGTTTCAATGTTACACCCTAAATATGGGTGTAATATGAAATATGGTCATGTAGGTAGAATTAGCCTTTAAGAGAATACTTCAAGCTGTAGGTTTGACAGGAGGAAGAGCAGTAAGAAAGGCATAGCTAAAAAGCATCACAAGAAAAAACAGTTTTGCTTGTGTCAGCAACCTCTGCCAGTTACCTACTGAAGAATGAATCAAATTTGATATTTTTGGTTCACCATGCATGGTTTTTGTAACAGTTTCCAGAACACTGGAGGTTCTAGTGTGTGTGCCAGCGACCTCCTTCTCTAGTGTCCCACACCAGAACACCAGCTATGGTGATTTCTTTCTGGATCAAACAGTTTCTTACAGGCACATAGACCCCCTGGAAGACTGTGTCCTCAGCAGCTCAGCTCCAGGCCAGCACCCTAGGCAGACAGACTCCAGCCTGTGGGCACAGCTTAGACAAAAGACCCTTCCAGAATGTTGCTTAGCCTGCTTGTAAAAACCTGGTCCAGCTGACTGACGACAGACTCATCAGGGGTTGGCCAGGCAATGAGCATGCAGAGTTAACCCATGGCAAACTTCTAGCAGAGCACCCCGGAGCCCATATCTTTCAACTTTTTTGAAATGATAAACAGGGACACCTTTCAGCACATAGTATGCACAAAAAGGACATGTCCCTGCCAGGGACCTGATTACATGGACCACAAAGATCTAACGTGGGAAATAAATGGCTAAGCCGCACAAGTACTTTTCCCCTTATTTTGGCTTTTCCAAATAACAAATGCAGTAATTTAGAGGCTGGATAAAAAGTGTAGCGCAGCATAACATTTTTGGTAGTAAAATAATGCATTTTGTATAGAGATGTACACATAAAACCAAATAGACGTGTACAAAACAGCTGAGGTTGCACAAGGGACAGAGGAATTTGGTCTCAAAAAAGGGACAGTCCCTCCAAATAAAGGACAGTTTTGCTGGGAACCTGCTCAAGCAGATAATATAACTGAGAGAATTCCAGAGTATAGTGATCAGAGAGAGACTTTTACTATACAGCAAAATATGAAAGACAGAAAGCAGGGCTTAGGAAATTCATCCCAACACAAGTATTGGCATATGGTGAGGACCCAGTTTTAGGGCCACACAGGAGCCACCTGGGAACAAGTAAAGGTATGTAATGACATCTTAAGGTAGTTGCCTTCTTACACATAGCTTACTTTAATGTTGTGATGTTAATTTCACTTGAACATTTCATATTCACATTACTGGTTCACACATACTATACATCCCTTCGGAAATACAATAAATTACTCAATACATTTGGCAAGCCTCTAGTATAATTATCAAGAAACAAAGATGGTTTCAGTTACAGCTGTTTATTTCTGCATTCCAGGATGATTACGGCAGAAATACAAAACACTTTTAGTCTGTTCACGACTTTTATCCTGATCTCGTCAAGTTTATTGAATATCCAGTAAATTGTCCACAGTAGCACTAAGCGAATTTGCCACGTCCTTGGAACACTACCAACCATTTTATAGCTTGCTGGTTGTCATGGGTGATTTGCGCAAATATAGACCCCCTGCATGGTGGCTGGAATCGTCACAAGCTCCTCAATATTACAGCTCAAAGCAGCCTCACACTCCTTTTCCCCCTCATAATGATTGCATAAACCATGGAAGCACCTGGGCATATAACTCACCAGAACTGTGGATAGAAAAGTTAACTTGAAAATAGAAGAACTCTAAAATTATGTAAGTTATTTTCTTACAAATCATTCCGGTGAGTGGAACGCACGCCGAGCGGTGCATTCCAAGGGGCCATCTTTGCATAGTGGATGAGTCTGCATCTGAGGTCTGTTATCCTGCTGTATACCTGGCTGTGGGGTCTCTACACAGAAATCATTTTATATGAAAGAAAGATCGTTTTTATGAAGAAAGATCGTTTTGCTTCAATAAAATGCGGGTTAATATCTGCTAAAATGTGAGTGGTCTGGAAAAATTATTTTAAGATTGGAAATTATTACGGTATCACACTATGGTCTTTTCTTCTTCCTGATTTTCTCTGGGGGATTCGGTGAGAGGTGTAACCAGAGGAGGTGTCCATATCCTAGAGGAGGCAATATTTGGAGGTCATATACAAAGTAAAGGGGGTCCAGGAGCCCTTAATATCCCTGAAAGGTGTTTTACTCACCAATATCTGGTGAGTGCGGTTAATGTTGGTTTTGCACTGGTGGATGGTGGAGGTATCACTGGCACGGAAGAATCCAATGAAAATATAATTTTCTCACGGGACTGTTTTTTTGGATTTTGTCACTGGACTTATTATTTTCTAAATTATATATATTTTTTCATTTCATTTATATTTTAATTAATATTTTTGTGTCACAGTGTATTTTAGGTTTGTGATATTTAGTAATTATTATTTATGGGTTGGGTGATGTATTTTATTGTTTTGTGGGTTTTGCGCTGGTATAAGTTGAAATAAGAGGTACCTAAAGCCTAGCTTCAGGTACAAATGAAATGTAAATAGTGTATTATGCATCACTTAACTTATTCCTCAGCCTTGGATCCAAACAGCTCCTCCTTAGATCTAAGTTTTAGAATATAGTGTTCATGTATTTTGTGAAACAACTATATCAGTATTCAGTAGAGATATATTCTTCAACCAGTATATGGCGGTGTTTATACATTTGTAGCTGCATCTATGATAAACTCTATGTCTTTTTTCTGCAATAAAGTTTTCTGTTTCCTGGTTGCAGTGAAGCAAACAGAAAAGCACATATGGATTGTGCAATGTCTGTTCTGTATGCTACAGAAACTCCAACAGGTTATGAGCCCAGTCATAGCCTGATACAGCAAATATGTGCAAGATACAGCAACAGAAAGAAGACTGCAACAGAATAAAACAAAATGGTCAGTAAGACAGCTACAACAAAGCTTTCATTTGCAAGCTTGACAAACCAGAACTGCTAATTTGGAAATTCAAGATGAAAATTTTTCTAAGAAGAGAAGGTATGTGGAAATGTATAAATGAAGTCAGGCCAGACCACCCTTCAGATGAGAGGATAGAGAAAGTTCAGGAAGCTCAGAGCACAATCTCTCTTAGCATTGAAGATTAAGTCATACATATAAGTAAGTATGAAACTGCTAAGAAATGTGGGATGGATTACAAAAGGTGCATGAAAGAGCTAATCCCAGCAATAAACTATATTTGATTTGAAAGCTATACCAAACCAAGCTGATGAAAGGCCAGGATATGCAGGATTACATAAGGCACACCTTGGAAATGGTTTAATGCCTGAAAGGTATTGTTATGATCCGCCAGGTGGTGCCTCAGGCTGCCAACTGACAGACCTACTCAGAGCGTGGGGTCTAAGCCCGGGCTGTGCTTTCACCAGAGCCCCTGATGGTGGGGATGGACTTGAAACAGTCCCGGGCCAGGTCACGACCTCCGAGCAGGCCCGCCAGTGGCTGAGGAGACCCTTGGGGACAGGTACCGGGAGAGCCAGATATGAAGAGGATGGCGGCCCCAGCAGGGTAGTAACGGATCGTGGGCCCGTGAGGGTAAGCGGGGTACAGAATCGGTAGGCGAGAGTAGTCGGGTCACACGCAGGGTCAGCAGGGAAGTCAATCCGTAGAATGGTCAGGGCAATCCGGGTCAAACGCAGGAGCAGGCAGAATAGTCAGGACAATCCGGGTCAAACGCAGGAGCAGGCAGAGTAGTCAGGACAATCCGGGTCAAACGCAGGAGCAGGCAGAATAGTCAGGACAATCCGGGTCAAACGCAGGAGCAGGCAGAATAGTCAGGGTCAATCAGGGTCACAAGATAGGTGCAGGAACTCAGGATCACAGGAAGACCTTGCGGCAATCTGTGACAGTGCAGGATATCTTTAAATAGTGCGCCCTGCACTTTCATTGGCCGGCTAGGACGCGCCCCCGGCTGTCATTGGACGCCTGAGGCGTGCCCGCGGCTCCTACTGCGCATGCGCGGCGTCCTGTCAGCCGCGGCTCGCCGGGACCTAGTGCCTGTGTCCCGGTGCGATCCGCCGCCACTGCGCATGCGTGAGGGACGGAGCCGCGATCGCGGACCATGGAGCCGTGGTCCCTGACATTGCCCCCCTCCCAATGGGCACCCTCCGGGAGCCCCACTGATCTCTCCACCGCGGGTGAGCACAAAAAAACTCCCGGATGAGCCTGGGCGCGTGGACGTTCTGGGCGGGTTCCCATGAGTTCTCCTCAGGGCCATACCCCTTCCACTTTATCAGGAACTGTGTCTGGCCCCCCCTCCTTCGGCAACTGAGGATAGTCTCCACTTCAAATTCCTCCTGGTCACCTATAGTGACTGCCTCGGGAGGTCTGGATTCACGGTCCGGGAAGGGATCCGGTCTGGATGGCTTCAGGAGAGATACATGGAAGACAGGATGTATCTTGAAGGTCTGCGGAAGCTCGAGCTCGTAGGCCACCTCGTTAACCACTCGCTTTACCGGAAAGGGGCCGATGAACTTGGGTCCCAGCTTCCTTGAAGGACATAGCATCTTCAAGTTGGTTGTTGCTAGCCAAACCTGATCCCCTGGTTGAAGCAGTAATTCTCCTCTTCTCTTTCTGTCGAATGCCCTCTTACTGTCCTCTTGGGCTTTAGCGATGGCTTCCTGAATTGTCTTGTTATTGACAGAAAAGAAGTTTAAGATGTCTTGAGATGCTGGTACCGGATTCTCAGGCATCAGATCAGGGAGGAATGTGGGATGATACCCATAATTGGAAAAGAACGGGGATTGACCCGTGGCTGAGTGACTCGAGTTGTTGTACGCGAATTCCGCGGAAGGCAGCAACGACAGCCAGTCATCCTGAAGGTAGGATGTGTAGCACCGTAAGTACTGTTCCAGCGTCTGGTTTGTTCTCTCAGTTTGGCCGTTGGTCTGTGGATGGTAGGCGGATGAAAGCGACAGCTTGATTCCCAGCGATTTACATAAGGCGTTCCAGAACCTGGAGGTGAATTGGACCCCCCGATCTGATACTATATCTTCGGGAACACCATGAAGCCTAACCACTTCCTTGATGAAGATCCGTGCCGTTTCCGGTGCTGATGGGGTCTTCTCCAGGGGCACGAAATGTGCCATCTTTGAGAAGCGGTCGACAATCACCATTATTGCAGTGTAGCCCTGGGATGGTGGAAGTTCGACCACGAAATCCATGGCTATCATTTGCCAAGCCCGCTTGGGTATGGGTAATGGACGTAACAATCCCCATGCCCTGCTCCTGGAGGGCTTGTTCCTTTGACAGGTGGAACACGTTCGGACGTACTGCTCACAATCCTTGATCATGTCTGGCCACCAGAACGAGCGCCGTAGCAGATCCAGCGTCTTCGTTACCCCGAAGTGGCCCGCCATAGGATGGTCGTGGCAGTGCCCTAGGACCAGGGTTCGCACTTCTTCTGGGACCATGATCCGGTCTTCCTTCCAAATTAGCCCACCGTGGCTCTGGAGGGGTGATTCAGACGGAACTGGTAGTCCTACAGAAGCATCAAGAAGTCGGGAGCGAAGTTCCGTTTGTAGAGCGAGGAAACTCCCAGAAGGTAAGATGGTGTCAGGTAGCACAGCGTCGTCGGGGTCCTCAAACATGCGGGACAGAGCGTCTGGTTTAGTGTTCTTAGTACGGGGTCGGTACGTTATATGGAATGAGAATCGAGAGAAGAAAAGCGCCCATCTCGCTTGGCGAGGTCTCAGTCATTTTGCCGTTCTCAAATATTCAAGGTTTTTGTGATCTGTGAATATTAGGATTGGGTGTGTGGCTCCTTCCAGTAAATACCTCCATTCTTCAAGAGCAGTTTTAATGGCCAGGAGCTCCCGATCTCCAATGTCGTAGTTGCGTTCCGCTGGAGTCAACTTCCTGGAGAAGAACGCCACAGGGTGCAGAAGTTCCTTGGTACCATTCCTTTGGGACAAAACCGCCCCTACAGCATTTTCGGAGGCGTCCACTTCCAACACATATGGGAGAGAAGCATCTGGATGGCAGAGAATGGGAGCAGAGGTGAACAATTCTTTGAGCTTTTCGAAGGCTGTCTGCGCTTCGGGAGTCCACTTAAAGCGGACCCCTTGTTTCGTCAGTTGCGTGATCGGGGAGACCAGACCGGAGAAGTTCCTAATAAACTTCCTGTAAAAGTTGAAAAAACCGATGAAACGCTGTACCCCCTTTTTGTCGGCGGGTATTGGCCAATCTAAGATCGCCGTGACTTTCTGGGGATCCATCGCGACCCCCGCGTCGAAGAGAGAACCAGTCCCAAGAATGTGGTTTCGTGCTGTTCGAAACAGCACTTTTCTGCCTTTGCGTATAGCCCGTGTTGACGCAACCGTTCTAATACCCGTATCACGTGACCCCGATGAACCTCCAGTGAAGGGGAAAAAATTAAGATGTCATCCAAATAAACCACCACAAAAATATCAAGAAGGTCACGAAAAACATCATTGATAAAGTGCTGAAAGGTCGCCGGTGCATTACAGAGCCCGAACGGCATCACCAAGTACTCGTAGTGACCGAATCTCGTACGGAACGCCGTCTTCCACTCATCCCCCTCCCTGATACGGACAAGGTTATAGGCCCCCCGCAGGTCTAATTTAGTGAATATCGTTGCCGATCTCAATCTCTGGAGGAGCTCGGGGACTAGGGGTAAAGGATAACGATTCTTTACCGTTATTTTGTTCAGGTCACGGTAGTCTATGCAGGGCCGTAACGATTTGTCCTTCTTCTCTACGAAGAATAACCCGGCCCCGGCTGGGGATGTGGATGGACGAATAAATCCCTTCCGCAGGTTCTCATCAATGTATTCCCTCAGTACTCCTGATTCTGCTTCGGACAAGGGAAAGATACGGCCGAAAGAGATTTCAGATCCGGGTAGGAGGTCTATGGGGCAGTCGTAGGAACGGTGCGGAGGGAGAACGTCAGCTCCTCGCTTACTAAAGACGTCTAAGAAGTCATGGTAGGCCGGGGGAATAACCTGGGATAGATCGGTGTCACCATCCAAGCACAGGAGGAACCGGGGAACCACGGATCCTGTGACGTGGCAGTGACTTAAACAATAGGGTGAGCAAAATTGAACTGTTCCCTTTTCCCAGTCAATCTGGGGGTTATGGGCCCTCAGCCAAGGGAGGCCCAGAATGACTGGAAAAAGGGGGGATGCGATGGCATCCAAACGGAGGAACTCCTGGTGATGGTCTGCCATTGTGGTGAAAATGGGTGGTGTCTCCTGGTCCACCACCCCTGATTTTATACGAGACCCATCTGCCAAGAAGATGTTGAACCCCCTTTCTTTGGTCTGGAGAGGGATTTTTTGGGCAAAAGTCAGATCGATGAAGCAACTACAGGCTCCTGAGTCAACGATTGCGGTCACCGACAATGTTCCTCCGGGGAGCTGTAAAGACACAGGAATGGCCAGGTAACTCGACTGATCATCCCTTCCTACGGGTAGAGTAAAAGAAACGGGCGTGGACTTACTCATTTTAGCAGGACAGGAGCGCACCTGATGACCAGCTTCCCCGCAGTACAGACATAGGTTCTGTGATAGTCTCCTTTGACGTTCCTCGACCGATAAGTGAGAACGGGCCAATCCCAGCTGCATGGGTTCCGGGTTGTCCCCTGTTTCCGTGCTTTGCGGATGGTTCCCTGGGGTTGGAGCTGTATCTCTGGAAGGAATCCATGCCACCCTTTGACCCTGACTGCTCCTTTCCAGCCGACGTTCCCTTAGTCTACGGTCAATTTGAATGGCCAACTCAATCAGTTTTTCCAGGGAGTCAGGTAGGCCTACTCGCGCTAGTTCGTCCTTGAGAGGCTCAGACAGCCCGATGTGGAACTGGTGACATAAGGCCGCATCGTTCCATCTGGTGTCGACCATGCAACGCCTAAAATCGGACGCGTATTCTTCGGCTGTCCGGCGGCCCTGCCGCAGGGAGTATAGAGTCGCTTCAGCGGAAGCAGCTCGCTGAGGGTCGTCATACAAGACGGCCATGGCCCGAAAGAACTCGGTCACGGAGTCAAGATGGGGGTCGTGCTTCTCCATCAGACGGTGAGCCCAATCCTGGGGCTCATCCTGAAGGAGGGAGACTATAAACCCCACCTTGACGGTCTCAGTGGTGAACGTGCGGGGTTGTAAGTCAAAGTATAGGGTGCAGGCGTTCCGGAAGGCTCGGAAGCGGCTCCGATCACCACGGAATCGTTCCGGCAGAGGAACGCGGGGTTCAGGAGCTAGGGATGTGGCAACCGCTCCGGATACCGGGTTAGCGGGAGGTCCTGCAGGTGGAGGACTCTGAGCAGGGGGAGTCAGGGGGGCTATTGACTCCATGCGGTCCTCCAGTCGGGCGCAGCGACTGTGGAAGTTCTGAAAAGCCTGGGTCAAGGTGGCCAGGTGCTGACAAATATCCTCTAGGGACGCCGGTCCACTTCCTGGCTCTGTCATGGCCGCAAGGTACTGTTATGATCCGCCAGGTGGTGCCTCAGGCTGCCAACTGACAGACCTACTCAGAGCGTGGGGTCTAAGCCCGGGCTCTGCTTTCACCAGAGCCCCTGATGGTGGGGATGGACTTGAAACAGTCCCGGGCCAGGTCACGACCTCCGAGCAGGCCCGCCAGTGGCTGAGGAGACCCTTGGGGACAGGTACCGGGAGAACCAGATATGAAGAGGATGGCGGCCCCAGCAGGGTAGTAACGGATCGTGGGCCCGTGAGGGTAAGCGGGGTACAGAATCGGTAGGCGAGAGTAGTCGGGTCACACGCAGGGTCAGCAGGGAAGTCAATCCGTAGAATGGTCAGGGCAATCCGGGTCAAACGCAGGAGCAGGCAGAATAGTCAGGACAATCCGGGTCAAACGCAGGAGCAGGCAGAGTAGTCAGGACAATCCGGGTCAAACGCAGGAGCAGGCAGAATAGTCAGGACAATCCGGGTCAAACGCAGGAGCAGGCAGAATAGTCAGGGTCAATCAGGGTCACAAGATAGGTGCAGGAACTCAGGATCACAGGAAGACCTTGCGGCAATCTGTGACAGTGCAGGGCATCTTTAAATAGTGCGCCCTGCACTGTCATTGGCCGGCTAGGACGCGCCCCCGGCTGTCATTGGACGCCTGAGGCGCGCCCGCGGCTCCTACTGCGCATGCGCGGCGTCCTGTCAGCCGCGGCTCGCCGGGACCTAGTGCCTGTGTCCCGGCGCGATCCGCCACCACTGCTCATGCGCGAGGGACGGAGCCGCGATCGCGGACCATGGAGCCGTGGTCCCTGACAGGTATAGGAAGAAATAAAAGATTTTCATGTTGCAGCACTATTACTTAGTGGTTTACTAGAAAGTTATGAAACACTTGTCACAGCACTTGATACATGTCCAGATGATGAACTAACCTTGGAATATGTTAAGGGCAAGCTTATGGATGAATATAGGCGTAAAACAGAAAGCATTAATAGTGATGGTGCTTCTGTCGCAGAGTCTTCTTTAAAGATGAAAAATAGGAATAAAAACAGTAACAAGCAATAAGAAACACGTGATTGCTTTGTGTGCAAGAAATAAGACCACTTAAACGCCAATTGCAGAATCTGGAAAGCTACAATGCAAAAGCAAACTAAACTACAAAAAGCCAAAACTCATTGTTCTTCAGATAATTCATATATTTTTCAATCCAGAATTTGCAGGTATGGTGCATTGATTCAGGAGCTACAAGTCATATGACAAAATGATAGAAATGTCTTCATTCACCTTGACCAGAGTAAAAAAGAAAACATTACCACAGCTAATGGGCAAATAATGGAACGAGAGGGAATAGGAGACATTTTGTTTAACTTTCCTGTTTCCCAGAGTGTCACCAGAAAGATAACTTTGAAAAATGTCATGTATGTCCCTGCTCTTGAAACTAATCTTTTGTCAGTGAAGAAGATGACTAAACAAGGCAATGTAGCGACCTTCCAAGATGTGCCATCACAAAAGGAAATTGCTTACTCGCAAAGGATAAAATCACAGATGAGCTTTATCAGCTTAACTGCAATAAGGTGGATAACACTGCCAAGGGGGAAAAATATTCAAACTGCATTCATACATGCCACAGACGACTTGGGCAAAATAAAGAAATTAACTGAGAATGACGGCAAATGGAATAAAATTAGTCCATGTGACAAAACAATGAAATGCACCATCTGTATAAAAGGAAAAATGACAAGAAAAGGCTTTTTCTAAGCAAAGTAACAGTAGAGCTAAAAACCTCTGGACTTAATTCATTCAGAATATTTGCAGTCCAATGGAAAAATTTACTCCAGGAAAGAAGAGGTACCGTATTTTCAGCTCCATAAGACGCACCTAGATTTTAGAGGAGGAAAACAAGAAAAGAAAATTCTGAACCAATGGACTGGAGACATAGTACAAGAGATGACCAGAGGCTGCGGACATAGTACAAGAGATGACCAGAGACTGCGGACATAGTACAGGAAATGACCAGAGACTGCGGACATAGTACAGGAGATGGCCAGAGATTGCGGACACAGTACAGGAGATGGCCAGAGATTGCGGACACAGTACAGGAGATGACCAGAAACTGCGGATATAGTACAGCAGATGGCCAGAGACTGCGGACACAGTACAGGAGATGACCAGAGACTGCGGACATAGTACAGGAGATGGCCAGAGACTGCGGACATAGTACAAGAGATGACCAGAGACTGCGGACATGGTACAGGAGATGACCAGAGGCTACGGACATAGTACAGGAGATGACCAGAGACTGCGGACATGGTACAGGAGATGGCCAGAGACTGCGGACATAGTACAGGAGATGACCAGAGACTACGGACATAGTACAGGAGATGGCCAGAGACTGCGGACATACTACAGGAGATGATCAGAGACTGCGGACATAGTACAGGAGATGACCAGACTAAAGACATAGTACAGGAGATGACCAGAGACTGCGGACGTTTGGGGAGGGGGGCGAGTACCTGAATTTGACAGGTACCAGCTCCCACTTCCGCGGAGTTGTCCTCCCCCCTTACTCCCCGTAGTCTTATGGGACACATGACAGGTCCCACAAGACTACAGGGCCATTCACAAAGTGCAGCGCTTCTCGCTCATACGCAGTGGGCACCCGGCTGTGAAGCCGCAAGCTGTCACAGCTGGGTGCTCACACTGAAGATGCTTGCGCGAGGGAGAGAAGAAGGCCAATGGAAGCAGGACACCGCTGAACCGAGGAAGAGGTAGGGCGGAGGAGCAGGTTCTTGTTCACAGTAGAGCCGAGCGGCCGGCCCCGTATTCTAACACATCGGCGGCGGCGGGAATACCGGGCTGGCCGCTCCAAATTCTTTCTATAAGACGCACAGACATTTTCCCCCATATTTTGGGGGGGGGGGGAGTGCGTCTTATGGAGCGAAAAATATGGTATTTTAGCACTTTTATAGATGACTACTCCAGGTATACTACTCTATATCTGTTACACAACAAAAGTGAAGAATCAGAGAAACTTGAACAGTATTTGACTCAAGTAAGCAACAAATTTGGCAAAATGCTGAGTGTTTAGCACACATACAATGGGACTGAATATACAGGTGATAACACAGGAGATTCTCAGAAAGCATGGCATAATATTGCAAACTGCTGTGCCACACAGCCCAGAACAAAACGGGGTTGCAGAAAGAATGAACTGTACACTATGTGAAAGTGCAAGAACCATGCTGTTTGATGCAGATATGCCAATAAAACCTAAAACCAACTCCTGGAACCAACACAAAGCCAATGCCTTGCAGCATAGTAGAATATGAATGCATAGTAATGTCTACCACTCAGGACCAGCTGACTCATTACTTAATACATTAAAATACAACAAGTTGTGAAATCGACGTAACTCAAAAATAGATCTACAAAAAAAAAGAATTAGGCTAAGGAAAGCCCAAAAGGAAGGTTACCAAGCAGATCATGTGGCTTTGAAAATACAAGGATTTGATAAATATCAAAAACTACACTACACTAAAGAGTATAAATTACTTCCCCACCACCACACCAAATAAAGTAAAAAGACAACGTTGTCATGTCATCACTGGCAGCTGTACAGCCAGTATTCGCACACCATGCACATCCACACACCCTAATTACTATAACCAAAAAGGTTATTGGGGCAATAGGGTGGAGTCCATCCAGAAAAAAAACACAGACCACGTAAGGCCACTGGACAGAAACAATGAAATCAAGTATAGATTTATTATAACACAATGCCCATGATGGTAACCATCAAGACCAGTCCAAGTAGTCCAGGATGTGGGTACAGGGTGTTATGCTATTACAATGTAATCAGCATGTGTACTGTACCCTTTAAAGCTCAATTCCAGGAACATCTAACGTCCTCCCAGTATGTTGCACCTAGAAACTGCCACCACAGCAGCACTTTCAATATTCAAATTATTTGCTTCTCTGTGTATGGCTTTTGTTATTAGTGAAGCCACTCTTCCTTTATTGATTTGTTTGCAAGTATAATGCATTTGTAGGAACCTCTAATTTGCTGGGCATGTAATTTCAAGAAAACAACATGACCTACAATTCTTTAGGACTCCTGCAGATTCAGGGTGTTTCTGGGTGGAGAAAGGGGAGTAATGATTGCAGTCAATGCATGCTGCAAGTCTAGAACTAGAAGGCATTAGTCAGTAGGCGTGACTGGTCATATTTCTCTACAAATTATAAACAATCAATCTGTAAGGGACCGCCTGGCGGTACCACTAGCACTCCACTGAATAGGCGTCCCCAGCGCACGGAATCTAAGTCCCAGGGTGCTTGTTCACCAGGGCCCCTGATGGTGGGGATGGACTTGGAGCCCCCCGAGACCAGGTCGTGGCTACTGGGTGCGTCCGTCAGTGGTAGTGGTATACGCCAAGGGCTCCCACGGGGAAGAGTCTGATGTGAGGAGGTCAGAAGACCCCACTGCAAGGGATGGATGGATGGATGAGCAAGGTCAGACGGGCCGGGTCGGTAACAGAGAGGACGGCAAGGTACAAGGCAGCGGGCATAGAATGGTCGGGTCACACGCCAGGTCAGCAACAGCAGGTCAAATCCAATCAGGGGCATTCAAGAGAGAGGTCAGGCAAAGCAAGGGTCAGAATAGGAGAAAGCAGCAAGGTCAGGTACAATCCGGGTCAAAACTTACAAAGGTACAGGTTCACAGGTTCACAGGATGCAGGGAAGATCAGAAGGCACTGAATGACAGCTCAGGGCCATTTAAATATCCGGCCCTGCGCTGCCATTGGTGTCCAGCGGGCGGCCGCGGCTTCTACTGCGCATGCGGGAACTCGAACGCCGCGGCCGGCCCGGACCTAATGCCCGTGTCCCTGCACAGGGCGGTGCACTGCGCCTGCGCCGGGACCATCGCGGCAGGGATCGAGGAGATCCCTGACATTGCCCCCCCCCTACGGGCAGCCTCCGGATGCCCACCCGATCTCTCCACCACGGGTGATCGCGAAAAAACCTCCGGACAAGTCTGGGTGCATGGACATTATGGGCTGGTTCCCAAGAATTGTCCTCAGGGCCATAGCCCTTCCATTTGATAAGGAATTGGGTCTGGCCTCCCCTCCTTCGACACTTCAGGATTGTTTCAACCTCAAATTCTTCTTCACCCTCGACCGTTATGGCTTCCGGGGGTCTAGATTCCCGGTCAGGGAAGGCATCTGGGACCACTGGCTTCAGCAGGGACACATGGAAGACTGGGTGGATCTTGAGCGTGTCAGGGAGGACGAGTTCGTAGGCCACTTCGTTAACCATCCGTTTAATGCAGAAGGGGCCTATAAATTTGGGTCCCAATTTCTTTGACGGGCAAAGCATTTTTAAATTGGACGTCGCTAGCCAAACCTTCTCCCCAGGCCGCAACACCAGATCTCCTCTCCGTTTCCTGTTGAATGCTTTCCTGTAGTCTTCCTGGGCCCGACTGATGGCCTCTTGAAGCTTCTTATTGTTTGCGGAGAAAAACGTTACCACATCTTGCGTTGCTGGTACTGGGCATTCCGAGACCAAATCCGGGAGGAAGACTGGGTGAAAGCCATAGTTGGCAAAGAACGGGGACTGTCCCGTCGCTGAGTGGCGGGCGTTGTTGTACGCAAATTCCACTAGAGGTAGAAGTGGCATCCAGTCATCTTGAGTAAATGAAGTATAGCATCTTAAGTATTGCTCTAGGGTCTGATTGGTCCTTTCGGTTTGACCGTTAGTTTGAGGGTGGAATGCAGAGGAGAGAGACAATTTGATGTCCAGGGCTTTGCACAGTGCTCTCCAAAATCTGGACGTGAACTGGACCCCCCGGTCCGAGACAATGTCTTCGGGGACCCCATGCAGCCTTACTACCTCACGAATGAAGACTCGCGAGGTCTCGGCCGCCGAGGGGGTTTTCTTCAACGGGATGAAGTGGGCCATCTTGGACAAGCGGTCCACGACCACCAGGATTGCCGTGTGGTCTAGGGATGGCGGAAGCTCGACTATAAAATCTAATGAGATCTTTTGCCAAGGCCGTTCAGGAATAGGTAAGGGTCGCAGCAGACCCCAAACTTTGTTTCTTGCTGGCTTGTTCTTCTGGCAGGTGATACAGGACCTTACATAGCCCTTACAATCTTTAGCCATGTCTGGCCACCAGAATGAGCGTCGGAGAAGTTCCAGGGTCTTTTCTGGGCCAAAGTGCCCCGCCATCGGGTGATCATGGCAATGCCCCAAGACCAGGGTCCGGGCTTCCTCTGGCACCACAATTCGATCTTCCCTCCATAGGAGTCCCCCCTTGTTCTGGAGCGGCCCTCCGCCTGGGGTAGAGAAGGTTGTGGATGCCTCCATTAGCTTGGAACGAAGGTCCGACTGAAGGGCCAAGAAGTTACCCGAGGACAGGATGGTGTCGGGTACTGGGATCTCCTTGGCGTCCTCGTACATCCGTGATAACGCATCCGGCTTAGTGTTCTTTGATCCAGGCCGGTAAGTAATGTGGAAGTTGAATCTTGAAAAGAATAGTGCCCATCTCGCCTGTCGCGGGCGTAGACGCTTGGCGGTTCTCAGATATTCTAAGTTCTTGTGGTCAGTAAATATTAAGATGGGGTGCACCGCACCTTCCAGCAGGTACCTCCATTCCTCTAACGCCGTTTTGATCGCTAGTAGCTCTCGATCACCGATATCATAATTCTTCTCCGCTGGGGTAAGCTTCAGAAGAATGCTACAGGATAGAGCAGTTCCTTGGTGCCTTTCCGCTGGGAGAGGATGGAACCTACCGCATTCTCCGATGCATCTACTTCCAAGATATAGGGCAGGGCGGCGTCTGGGTGACCCAAAATGGGTGCCGAGGTGAACAGCTTCTTCAAGGCTTCAAAAGCTTCCTGCGCCTCTGGTGTCCATCTGAACCGGGTTCCCAGCTTGGTTAGCTGGGTAATGGGGGAGACCAGACCCGAGAAGTTCTTGATGAACTTCCGGTAAAAATTTGCAAAGCCGATGAATCGTTGGACGCCTTTCCTGTCTGTGGGTTCAGGCCAATCCAGTATTGCAGCGACTTTCTGGGGATCCATCGCGACCCCCGCGGTGGAGATAATCAGGCCCAAGAAGGCAATGCTGGATTGTTCAAAACAACATTTCTCTGCCTTGGCGTACAACCCATGCTGCCGCAATCGCCCCAATACCTTTGCTACATGTATTCTGTGTTCCCCCAAAGACGGGGAGAAAATCAGAATGTCGTCTAAATAAACGATAACAAAGATATCCAGAAAGTCCCTAAAAATATCATTCACAAAGTGTTGAAACGTGGCCGGAGCATTACACAGCCCGAACGGCATGACCAGATATTCAAAATGGCCGAAGCGGGTGCGGAAGGCCGCCTTCCACTCGTCCCCCTCCCTTATGCGAATCAAGTTGTACGCCACCCTCAGATCCAGCTTGGTAAAAACCACTGCTGTTTTTAAACTTTGGAACAACTCTGGTACTAACGGCAGTGGGTAATGGTTCTTTATCGTGACCCTGTTCAATTCCCTGTAATCTATACACGGCCTTAAGGTTTTGTCTTTCTTTTCAACAAAGAAAATTCCCGCCCCCGCCGGTGAAGTGGAGGGGCGGATGAACCCCTTCTGGAGGCTGTCCTCGATATATTCCTTTAGAGCCCCCAATTCGAGCTCTGAAAGGGGGAAGATTCGCCCAAAAGGAATTTCTGAGCCGGGTAACAGGTCAACGGGACAGTCATAAGGGCGGTGGGGGGGTAGAGTATCGACTCCCCGTTTGCTGAACACATCTAGAAACCCATGGTAGACATGCAGGGATTACTTGTTTTAATTCAGCTTCCCCCTCAGAGCACAGGAGGATTTGGGGGACCCCCGGGCCCAAAGTGCGGCAGTATACCCGACAGTATGGGGAAGGGAACGAGATTACTCCGGTCTCCCAGTCAATCTGGGGGTTATGGGCCCGTAACCATGGGAGCCCCAGAATGACTGGGAAGAGGGGTGAAGCTATAGCATCCAGGCGGAGGAGTTCCTGGTGCTGGCCGGCAATGACAGTGGTGATGGAGGGGGTTTCCTGGTTCACTACCCCCGATTTTATTCGGGAACCGTCAGCCAAATAAATATTGAACCCCTTCTGTTTAAATTGGAGAGGAATGCCCTGCTGGTGAGCAAAATTAATGTCCAAGAAGCAGCTGCATGCCCCCGAATCAATTATGGCCGATACTTCCACGGTCCTTTCTGGAAGCTGAAAGGAAAGGGGTACCACTAAGTATTGGGATGGACCAGCATTGCCAATGGATAAGGAAGAAGAGGTGCACTTACTCAGTTTCTGCGGGCAGGATCGTACCATCTGACCAGCTTCACCACAGTAGAGGCACAGGTTCTGGGATCGTCTGCGCTGATGTTCCTCTGGGGATAGTTTAGGCCGTGCCAGGCCGAGTTGCATGGGTTCAGGGATATCTCCAGGTGGCCGGTTCTGGATGTTTGGCCTAGGTGCTTGACTGGGACCTTGAAATGACCCCCAGGGATTTCCATGACCCTGGTCGGACCTCTCAAACCTGCGTTCCCGCAGTCTACGGTCAATTTTAATGGTCAGTGCTATTAAGTCCTCTAAAGTCTCAGGTACCTCCACCCGGGCGAGCTCATCTTTCAGGCCTTCTGATAGCCCTATACGGAACTGATGCAGGAGTGCGAACTCGTTCCAGCATGTGTCCCCCATCCAGCTCCTAAACTCAGACGCGTACTCCTCCACCGCTCGGCGGCCTTGCCGGAGCGTGTACAAAGTAGCTTCAGCAGAAGCTGCCCGCTGTGGGTCATCATAAAGGATGGCCATTGCATCAAAAAAATTGTCAACTGAACTAAGGTGAGGGTCATTTTTTCCCTGTAATCGGTGGGCCCAGTCTTGGGGTTCACCCTGCAGGAGGGAGATGACGAACCCCACCTTCACGGATTCAGTCACGAAGGTCCGGGGTTGTAACTCAAAATAGAGAAGACAGGACTCGCGGAATGATCTGAAGCGTGTGCGGTCCCCGTGGAAACGTTCCGGTAAGGGTACTCGGGGTTCGGCCGCCGGGAGTGGTGCGGATGCCCCAGACACCAGCACAGGGGCTGCTACGGCTGGGGGTGCGGGGACCGCGGCCTGTGGGGCAGGAACGGATATAGTGCAGGTCTGGAATTGGGTTTCAATCTGCTGACATCTATCCTGCAGGGCCGATACGGCCTGTGTCAAGTTAGACAGGTGCCTGCAGATCTCCTCAAGCGGCGAGGGCCCTCCTCTAGACTCAGTCATGGCCTTCTGGTACTGTAAGGGTCCGCCTGGCGGTACCACTAGCACTCCACTGAATAGGCGTCCCCAGCGCACGGAATCTAAGTCCCAGGGTGCTTGTTCACCAGGGCCCCTGATGGTGGGGATGGACTTGGAGCCCCCCGAGACCAGGTCGTGGCTACTGGGTGCGTCCGTCAGTGGTAGTGGTATACGCCAAGGGCTCCCACGGGGAAGAGTCTGATGTGAGGAGGTCAGAAGACCCCACTGCAAGGGATGGATGGATGGATGAGCAAGGTCAGACGGGCCGGGTCGGTAACAGAGAGGACGGCAAGGTACAAGGCAGCGGGCATAGAATGGTCGGGTCACACGCCAGGTCAGCAACAGCAGGTCAAATCCAATCAGGGGCATTCAAGAGAGAGGTCAGGCAAAGCAAGGGTCAGAATAGGAGAAAGCAGCAAGGTCAGGTACAATCCGGGTCAAAACTTACAAAGGTACAGGTTCACAGGTTCACAGGATGCAGGGAAGACCAGAAGGCACTGAATGACAGCTCAGGGCCATTTAAATATCCGGCCCTGCGCTGCCATTGGTGCCCAGCGGGCGGCCGCGGCTTCTACTGCGCATGCGGGAACTCGAACGCCGCGGCCGGCCCGGACCTAATGCCCGTGTCCCTGCACAGGGCGGTGCACTGCGCCTGCGCAGGGACCATCGCGGCAGGGATCGAGGAGATCCCTGACATTGCCCCCCCCCTACGGGCAGCCTCCGGATGCCCACCCGATCTCTCCACCACGGGTGATCGCGAAAAAACCTCCGGACAAGTCTGGGTGCATGGACATTATGGGCTGGTTCCCAAGAATTGTCCTCAGGGCCATAGCCCTTCCATTTGATAAGGAATTGGGTCTGGCCTCGAAGGCACTGAATGACAGCTCAGGGCCATTTAAATATCCCGCCCTGCGCTGCCATTGGTGCCCAGCGGGCGGCCGCGGCTTCTACTGCGCATGCGGGAACTCGAACGCCGCGGCCGGCCCGGACCTAGTGCCCGTGTCCCTGTACAGGGCGGTGCACTGCGCCTGCGCCAGGACCATCGCGGCAGGGATCGAGGAGATCCCTGACACAATCTCTCCAGTATCAACATGGTGAACAATGTTACATCACCTTTGTAGTCTCTTGGAGTACAGGGAGAAGATAAATGACACCACTGAGGAGAAGAGCATACAGCCATAGGACGTATGTTGTTAAGAAGCCCTACTGAGGACATGCTGCTACTCCAGAAGGCATTGAAAAAACATTCTGGTGGTATATTAACATATGCTATTATACTATTTTTCTCAAATCTGGAATTCTCTTTAAAAATATAAACACCACCTGAGGCTGGTGTATGTAGTCCCACGCTGCTTTATGTTCTTTACCTCAGTATTGTACCTGTGAGCACCAGCTAAACCTTTTACAATACCTGAACCTGCTACCAGCTCTGGCCCCCATTCCTGATCATTTAATCTCCTTGTTACCTTGTATTCCCAGCTGATCCTGCTCTATCTAGTTACCCTGTCTCCCCTTCTACCTTGTTTATCGTTTGTAAACAGGTAGTTGGTCTTCCAATTTTCACGTGTTCACTGGGTTGTAAGTATTTATGTTTTATGCCACTTTTGTTTGTGCATGTATAGTAAATTGTATTTTTTTTTTTATGTAGGGTTGAGTCTTTGCCCCTCTGTATAGATGTCACATATCTGGCCCTGTTGGCACCACAGGATACTAGCGCTTGGTGTCTTGACAAAGAGCTCACTCCAATGGAAATGTACCAGGCAATAGAGGTACTGCCAGACATCAACTGGAGTTCAGAAGGAGTAGGATTCCATACTGGGACATTATACTGTACTGTATAAGAACAAGGGCAACTAAAGCAGTAACAATTACCAAGGAATCAACCAACTCAACACATTTCACATGTTTTTTGTTCAGATTTGGATTAGAGATGCCATTGACACAGATTAATCCAAATTCCCTGTGCTGTTTACAGCAGGCAGATCCACCATTGATATGGTGTTCTCTGTGTTGCAGTTAGATGTACAGAAACAGCTTGGAAAATGAAAAGGGCTAATCTAACTCTTGGAGAAAAGCAAGCGTCCTCCAAAATTGTGCAGCATGGGCATCTCTTTTCTGAAGGACATAGACAATTGTTTTTAATGGATTTCAACCCTTGCCTGAACATTGAAATCAAGAGGGCTGCGTGCTTACTCTTATATTGTTTGGAAATATGCATTTGACTACAGATGGCATGCACAGCAGGAAAGACTCTGCTGTTTAGCATAGCTCACTTGAGGACAAAACAACAATTTGAATAATACTGGTCAAACACAATGGGAATAATGCAGCACTAACATCTCTTAACAGGGCTTTCAGAAATTGATTGACCACATGTTAGTGTAGAAAATGTAGTCTCATAAATAGTATGATGAAGACCTACTTTGATGCTAAGAAAGCCAGTCATGCATCATCTTTTCATGTTTCTTGATACACTTCCTTCTACTTTGTTTCTTGAATACACTGTCACTATTCTGTACTACTCCTAGATGTGATAACAATAGATGTATTGAAAACAATGGTCAAGAAAACAATAGCCCAGCTGCAGTAAACACCAAAATCTATATCTGCCAGGCTTGGGTTCTATACATTGTACCCTAGTATGTCAGTAAAACAAGAACCACCTACATGTGACAAGACAGCCATCTCAAAAGTATTTACATGTCTCACCTTAAGTTTATCCATGGTTTAACCTAGTGAGTTTGTTGCTAAGTCAGCAACACCTCTGTTAGCTTGAACATTTCCAGCTCATAATAGATGGTCATCTCTCAAAAAGATATTTTCTATGGATAATTTACCATTGGGGACACGCAAGAGAAGGACAGGAAAGCATGTTGCACAAACACAATTAACTGGGTATCATATAAGCTGCAACTGAAAAGAGGGAACTCCGTAAGCAAGGGAAGACATTCTTCATCCCAGTCTTCCTGCTTTATATGCGAAACCTGTAATAAGAATTGCCTCTCCAACATTGGACTGTGCTGTATGATTACATCACACATTGTAATATGAAGTCTTGAAGGTGACGAACCGCAGAACATCAGTACTGAGTTTGTCAGGACAAAGATTGCTAATATATACTATATCTACAGTATATACACTGCTCAAAAAATTAAAGGAACACTTTGAAAACACATCAGATCTCGATGGGGAAAAATATCATGCTGGATATCTATACCGATATGGACTGGGTAATATGTTAGGAACATAAGGATGCCCCATCATTTGATGGAAATGAAAATTATCAACCTACAGAGGACTGAATACAAAGACACCCTGAAAATCAAAGTGAAAAAATGATGCAGCAGGCTAGTCCATTTTGCTGAAATTTCATTGCAACAACTCAAAATGGTACTCAGTAGTTTTTATGGCCCCCACGTGCTTGTATGCATGCCTGACAACGTCGGGGCATGCTCCTAATAAGACGACAAATGGTGTCCTGGGGTATTTCCTCCCAGATCTGGACCAAGGCATCACTGAGCTACTGGGCAATCTGAGGTGCAACCTCGCTGTGTCAGATGGACAGAAACATGATATCCCAGAGGTGTTCTATTGGATTTAGGTCAGGCGAGCGTGGGGGCCATTCAATAGTATCAATTCCTTTGTCCTCCAGGAACTGTCTGCATACACAGACCACATGAGGCTGGGCATTGTCTTGCACCAGGAGGAACCCAGGACCCACTGCACCAGCATAGGGTCTGACAATGGGTCTAAGTATTTCATCCTGATACCTAATGGCAGTCAGGATGCCATTTTCTAACCTGTAAAGGTCTGTGTGTCCCTCCATAGATATGCCTCCCCAGACCATCGCTGCCCCACCACCAAGACGGTCATACTGAAAAATGTTTCAGGCAGCATAACATTCTTCAGACCTCTCACGTCTGCCACATGTACTCAGGGTGAACCTGCTCTCATCTGTGAAAAGCACAGGGTGCCAGTGGCAGACCTGCCAATTCTGGTGTTCAATGGCAAATACCAATCGAGCTCTATGGTTCCAGGCAGTGAACACTGGGCCCACTAGAGGATGTCGTGCCCTCAAGCCACCTTCATGAAGTCTATTTCTGATTGTTTAGTCAGAGACATTCACACCAGTGGCTTGCTGAAGGTCCTTTTGTAGGGCTCTGGCAGTGCTCATCCTGTTCCTCTTTGCACAAAGGAGCAGAGACCAGTCCTGCTGATGGGTTAAGGACCTTCTACCACCCTGTACAGCTCCCTTAAAGTAACTGCCTGTCTCCTGGAATCTCCTCCATGCTCTTGAGACTGTGCTGGGAGACAGAGCAAATCTTTTGGCAATGGCACATATTGATGTGCCATCCTGGAGGAGTTGGACTGTCTGTGCAAGCTCTGTAGGGTCCAGGTATCGCCTCATGCTATCAGTAGTGACACTTACCCTAACCAAATGCAAAACTAGTGAAAAACAGTCAGAAAAGATGAGTAGGGAAAAAAATGTCAGTGACCACCACCTGTAAAACCATTCTTGTTTTGGGGGTTGTCACATTGTTGCCCATCTAGTGCACCTGTAGTCAATTTCGTTAACACCAAAGTAGCTGTAACTGACTAACAACTCCCTCTGCTACCTAACTGACCAGATCAATATCCCAGGAGTTTAACTGACTTGTTGCTATACTCTGATTAAAAAGTGTTCCTTTAATTTTTTTCGGCATATGCAAGCGGCAAAAACAAGTATTGAACACTTCACCATTTTTCTCTGTAAATATATTTCTAAACGTGCTATTGACATTAAATTTTCACCACATGTCAGTAACAACCCATACATACAAAAAAATGAAACAAATAAGTTCAGAAATTAAGTTATGTGTAATAAAAATGAATGACACAGGGGAAAAAGTATTGAACACGCTGACTGAAATCTATTTAATACTTCGTACAAAATCCTTTGTTGGTAATTACACATTCAAGATGCCTCCTGTATGGAGAAAATATTCTCATGTATTGCTCAGGTGTGATTTTGGCCCATTTTTCTACACAGTCTTCAAATCTTGAAGGTTTCGTGGGTCTCTTCTATGAACTCTGATCTTTAGTTCTTTCCATAGATTTTCTATTGGATTCAATTCAGGTTCTTGCAGCTTTATTTTCTTTCTTTGAACCCAGTTGAGAGTTTCCTTGGCTTTGTGCTTGGGATCATTGTCCTGCTGAAATGTCCATCCTTGTTTCATCTTCATCATCTTGGTACATGGCAGCAGATTTTTATCAAGAATGACTTGGTACATTTTTCCATTCATCTCTCCTTCAATGACCTGAAGTTTGTCAGTACCGTATGCTGAAAAACAGCCCCACACCATGATGTTCCCACCTCCAAACTGCACTGTTGGGATGGTGTTTTTGGGGTGATGTGCAGTGCCATTTGACCTCCAAACATGGTGTGGTATGTCATCCAAAGAGTTCAATTTTGGTCTCATCTGACCAGACTATATTCTCCTAGTATTTCATAGGCTTGTCTAAATGCTGTGCGGCAAATTTTAAATGAGCTTCAACATGCTTTTCCTTCAGCACTGGAGTCTTGCATGGTGAGTGTGCATACAGGCCATGGCGGTTGAGCGCATTATTTATTGTTTTTTTTTAAACAGTTGTACCTGCTAATTCCAGGTCTTTCTGAAGCTCTCCACAAGTGGTCCTTGGCTCTTGGACAACTCTTCTGATAATTCTTTTCACTTCTTCGTCAGAAATCTTTCGAGGAGCACCTGGTCGTGGATGGTTTATGGTAAAATGATGTTCTTTCCACTTCCGGATTATAGCCCCAACAGTGCTTACTGGAACATTCAGAAGTTTAGAAATCCTTCTGTAACCAATGCCATCAGTATGTTTTGTAACAATAAAGTTGCAAAGGTGTTGAGAGAGCTCTTTGCTTTTACACGTCATGAGATGTTTTTTGTGTGACACCTTGGTAATGAGACACCTTTTTATAGACCATCAGTTGAGACTGACCCAGCTGATATTAATTTGCACTGACAAGGGGCGGGCTTTCTAATTACTGACAGATTTCAGCTGGTGTCTTGGCTTTTCATGCCTTTTCATTGCCTTTCTTCGTGTGTTCAATACTTTTTCCCTGCGTCATTCCAATTTATTACACATAACCTCATTTCTGAATGTATTTGTTTTGGTTTCTTTGTATGAATGGATTGCATGGGTTGTTACTGACATGTGGTGAAAATTTAACATCAATAGCACCTTCAGAAATACATTTACTGAGAAAATGGTGACATGTTCAATACTTACTTTACCCACTATATTTATATATATATATATATATATATATATATTCCACAGTTTTAAAGTCCTTTCTTTGTAATGGTCATATGGGGGGGTGATCGATCATGACAACCTCATTGTTAATAATATATGGGGCTTTGTGCTTTGTGTAAATCCATTCTGCCATGGTAATCTCTCCTTGAAATATATCTGGAGGAGAAAAGGTAGCACCTTATCATTGTGACTTATGAACACATCTAACGTATGTGCAATGTGAGCTGCAACATTTTACATTCCTTCTCGATGTTTTAAAATACTCCCATTTGTCCATAAATCACGGCTAAGTACACATTGTGAGTTCATTTATAGTATGTAAAATAACACAAAACAGAAGCAAACACTCTAGAGATCGACATCAAACAGCTTTTTCAGACAATTGGAATAAAACAGCTTCCCAAAGCTGTGTAACCATTTATTATAATCCACGAATAGCTTGGAAGGCTTTCAGGCAATAATCACACATTTAAATCATTTCCACATATTCTTTATTACTTCCAATATTGCTAGGATTTACAGTTTGGTTTTAGAAAAACAATAAATTAAAAAAACATAAATATGTGTGTGCGTATGTGTAAAGGAAAGATCTAGTTCTTTTTCTGAAAAGGAGAATTAAAAAAATACCTTGTCTACATTTTCCCTCTGAAAAATACTGGCATTTTAGCTGCAGCACTACCTGCTGGTGAAATCTGGTATCACATTCCATCCGTACAATATTAATGGTGCTCTGTAAATAGATGTTATCTTGGCAATGTATAATACAGCATGATGGGAGTACCACTGCTACAAAACCCCCTCTGTGTTCCTATATGAAGGGGGCATCAAGCACAAGCAATCTCTGACCCTTCTTAGAACTAAGGGGTCAGTGATACCTAGTGAGTGAGTCTCCTAATGGGAAACACAAAGGGTGTTTCACAAAAAAAGATGTCACCCAGCCACATATACTACAGGAATATTGCCCTCTCCAATTCTGAAACTAATGGGGTAGCTGCAGGCACAGTGCATGTATATGAGAGGGCACTGCCCGGAGCCTGTCTGTGTTGTCTAAGCCCACCATCAACTGCCCTGCACTGTGCTGCCTGATCCCACCATTGACTGCCCTGCTCTGTGCTGCCTGAGCCCACCATTGACTGCCCTGCTCTGCACTGCCTGAGCCCACCATCTACTACCCTGCTCTGCACTGCCTGAGCCCACCATCTACTACCCTGCTCTGCATTGCCTGAGCCCACCATTGACTGCCCTGCTCTGTGCTGCCTGAGCCCACCATCAACTGCCCTGCTCTGTGCTGCCTGAGCCCACCATCAACTGCCCTGCTCTGTACTGCCAGAGCCCACCATCAACTGCCCTGCTCTGTACTGCCAGAGCCCACCATCAACTGCCCTGCTCTGTACTGCCAGAGCCCACTATCAACTGCCCTGCTCTGTACTGCCTAAGCCCACCATCAACTGCCCTGCTCTATATTGCCTAAGCCCACCATCAACTGCCCTGTTCTGTATTGACTGAGCCCACCATCAACTGCTCCTCTACATGTGTGTGAGAAGGCAACACCTGGAGCCTGTGTACTGTACAGTACAGCCTCCTCCTCTGTACTGCTGTTCTCCATCATCAACTGCCCTTCTCTTTGCACGTCTTGTTTTTTTTCATCTACTGACACCCATCTAGGAGAATTTTCAGTGACACCACTGACAAAGGGACATTTTTTCCTCATACTGATGGCAGGAAATCTTTTACTTCCCCACTGTTATCAGCATTTTATGGGTGCAATAAATGTGGCATATGGGTGCAGTGTATACAGCCACAGGTTCTCTCTAATCATCCCCCCTTTAAGCCACTTACACTGTTATGTGCAATGTTCCCATACCAACTATCATCAGCGGCATGCTGCATGCGCCACAGCACTTGTTCCTGGATACTATCCCATGGTACTCCAGGTCTTCCGTAAACCTAGCGATGCTCACATGTTGTTACACTATTTTTACATTTTAAATAACAGGCAAATGACCCCATCTGGGTATGAAGGCCTGATTTTATGGGTGGGGTTAAAATTGGGCATGCCCAGTAGTGAGATTTCCCCCCCTTTTTTTTTTTAATCTGTCATTTTATTGTAGATCATGCTACACACATACCATGGAACATTCCAATGAATAAAAAGGGATGTAGCTATTAGGAAGCTCTTAAAGTGGTTGTAAAGGGTGAAGGTTTTTTATGCATGAAGGTACAAAACCTTTAGTGTGCAGTTTCCCCCAGAGCCCCCCTAATACTTACCTGAGCCCAATCTCGGTCCAGCGATGCGCATGAGAGCAGTCTCTCTCCCGGGTCTCTCTCTCCTCGTTGTCTCCCACTACTATCAATCACAGTGTCAGGAATCTAGGAGTGACCAGAAAGGTGTGGACTGACACAGGGAAACGCAGGTTTCAGGTATAGTATAATAATACAGTTTATTATTAGCCACCCAGATATATATATATATATATATATATATATATATAAACGCACAGTGAACAAACCAACCTTCCACTAATCTTAGTAGGTGCAGGAACACAGGCGTAGTCAGGGCTGGAGAGGTGGAATGGTCAGGCCGGCCATAGGGTTCTGTAATGACCGTTTGGTGGTACCTCTAGCGGTCCTCAGGACAGGATTCCCCAGGGCGCGGAGTCTAAGTCCCAGTCTGCTTATTCACCAGGGCCCCTGATGGTGGGGATGGACTTGGAGCAGACAGGAACCAGGTCGCGGCCCCTGAGTACACCTGCTAGTGGTAGAGGGATCCACCAGAGGTATGTGCAGGTAGAAAGCCTGATGTGAAGAGGCAGAAGGTGTGAGCAGGGACGGCTGGATCCGTGCAGGATGGATGGATGGCGGAGTAGTTAGCGTGGTCAGACGAGCCGGGTCAGCAACGTGCGGGCAGCAAGGTACCAAAGGAGCAGGCAGAGAATGGTCAGGGTCACAAGCCAGGATCAGTAACTCATGGGCAGCGCAGTACAGGGGATCAGGCAGAAGGATGGTCAGGCAAGCCAGGGGTTCAACAGGAGACGGTCAGCAGAGGTCAGGATCAAGCAGGGTCAGCAACGAAGCAGGAACACAGGATACCAGGTACAGAGGCTCCTGGGAAAACATACACCAAGGCCCAGATCACAGGCCTGGCCATGCCTTAAATACACCTTTCTGCAATCAGCCCCAGGTTTGGCTGATTGCAGAAGTGAGCTTCTGGCTGCTGAGAGCACCCGCTGGTCAGCTCTGGTACTGCAGCCCACACTGCAGGTGAGTCCCACCACCAGTGCTGAGTCCATTCCTGACAGTACCCCCCCCCCTCAAGGAGCGGCCTCAGGACGCTCCAGACAGTCCTTAGTGGGCAAAATGTTCCACCGCCCGGGTCAGGTAACTGGCTGAATATCCAACTGCCGGAGTACACCGGCTGGCTGGGTTTCCTGCTGGTAGACTTCTCTTTGTGTAGGAGAACCCAGGAAGGCAGGTCACTGGGCACAGGATTTCCAGGGGCAGGCTGGGAATCAGTTATTGGCCAGTTTAGCTGGACATCAGGGGCTGGCATGTCGGGCTGTGCAACAGGCAGAGGCACGTCAGCGGGCACCGAGTCATATGGCACGACAGCGGGCCCCGAATCACCGGGCACGTCAGCGGGCACCGAGCCATCTAGCAGAACCGCGGGCACAGAGTCACCTGGCAAGTCAGTGGGCACCGAGTCACCGGGCATGTCAGCGGGCACCGAGCCATCTAGCAGAACCGCGGGCACAGAGTCACCTGGCAAGTCAGCGGGCACCGAGTCACCGGGCATGTCAGCGGGCACCGAGCCATCTAGCAGAACCGCGGATACCGGGTCGCCAAGCTCGACAGCAGGCACCAAATTAACTGGCACAACAGTGGGCACTGAATCAACTGGCACGACAGCGGGCACCAAGTCATCAGGCTTTAGGTCATGTGGCTCAACAGCGGGCACTGGGTCCTCAGGCATCAGGTCATCTGGCTCGACAGCGGGCACCAAGTCAACTGGCACGACAGCGGGCACCGAGTCATCAGGCATCAAGTCATCCGGCTCAACAGCGGGCACCGAGTCAACTGGCACGACAGTGGGCACCGAGTCAACTGGCACCGAGTCAACTGGTACGACAGCGGGCACCAAGTCAACTGGCACGACAGTGGGCACCGAGTCAACTGGCACCGAGTCAACTGGTACGACAGCGGGCACCAAGTCAACTGGCACGACAGTGGGCACCGAGTCAACTGGCACCGAGTTAACTGGTACGACAGCGGGCACCAAGTCAACTGGCACGACAGCGGCACCAAGTCATCAGGCATCAAGTCATCCGGCTCAACAGCGGGCACCGAGTCAACTGGCACGACAGTGGGCACCGAGTCAACTGGCACCGAGTCAACTGGTACGACAGCGGGCACCAAGTCAACTGGCACGACAGTGGGCACCGAATCATCAGGCATAAAGTCATCTGGCTCGACAGCGGGCACCGAGTCAACTGGCGCCGAGTCACCGGGCATCAAGTCATCCGGCTCAACAGCGGGCACCAAGTCAACGGGCACGACAGCGGGCACCGAATCATCAGGCATCAAGTCATCTGGCTCGACAGTGGGCACCAAGTCAACAGGCTGAACCACGGAAGGCGGGTTCTCAGACGGCAGGCTGACCGGTTTGGATACTGGCAGGATGGTACAGCGAGTGGGAGCAGGGGACTGACATGTGGTAGATAGCAGGGTATACTGGGTTGTCACTGGGGGTGCTGTCGGGAATGCAGGAAGAGAGCTTTGAACAGAGGAATGATGAGAAGCAGGACTGGTTTGTTGCAAGCTGACTGAGGCTAGCTGTAACAAGTCTGACCATGTCTGCAGTATGGGTTGGACAACGCTCAGTTTACACAAGGCCTGTCTGGTCAAAGATTGCACTGCGTTTATACACTTCTTACGCACATGTGGTGAACATGCTGAATAATGCTCCAAGAAGCAATCCGGATCATCCTCCAACAACCATACCAGTGATATTATTTGACTCACCCTGAATGGAGGAAGGAATTCATCCCTGCTTTCAGGGGTACTAGATGAAGCCAACTCAACACAAGCCTGAATCAATGGTTGCACCTCAGAGAGCTCTAGGACCTGACCTACTAGGGAATGAGTGACCCGTATGCACTCTAGCAGCTGATCCCTGGTATACTCCCGCAGAGTCTGATAGGCATATTCTCTGTCATCAAAGACTAGCATAGACAAATATATAACCTCATCAGGATGCATCCTTCACAACAAGTCAAGATGGCTTCCCTGTGCAGCCACTTCTGGTCAGGAAAGGCCTTGGTGTGATGTCAGGAATCTAGGAGTGACCAGAAAGGTGTGGACTGACACAGGGAAACGCAGGTTTCAGGTATAGTATAATAATACAGTTTATTATTAGCCACCCAGATATATATATATATATATATATATATATAAACGCACAGTGAACAAACCAACCTTCCACTAATCTTAGTAGGTGCAGGAACACAGGCGTAGTCAGGGCTGGAGAGGTGGAATGGTCAGGCCGGCCATAGAGTTCTGTAATGACCGTTTGGTGGTACCTCTAGCGGTCCTCAGGACAGGATTCCCCAGGGCGCGGAGTCTAAGTCCCAGTCTGCTTATTCACCAGGGCCCCTGATGGTGGGGATGGACTTGGAGCAGACAGGAACCAGGTCGCGGCCCCTGAGTACACCTGCTAGTGGTAGAGGGATCCACCAGAGGTATGTGCAGGTAGAAAGCCTGATGTGAAGAGGCAGAAGGTGTGAGCAGGGACGGCTGGATCCGTGCAGGATGGATGGATGGCAGAGTAGTTAGCGTGGTCAGACGAGCCGGGTCAGCAACATGCGGGCAGCAAGGTACCAAAGGAGCAGGCAGAGAATAGTCAGGGTCACAAGCCAGGTTCAGTAACTCACGGGCAGCGCAGTACAGGGGATCAGGTAGAAGGATGGTCAGGCAAGCCAGGGGTTCAACAGGAGACGGTCAGCAGAGGTCAGGATCAAGCAGGGTCAGCAACGAAGCAGGAACACAGGATACCAGGTACAGAGGCTCATGGGAAAACATACACCAAGGCCCAGATCACAGGCCTGACCATGCCTTAAATACACCTTTCTGCAATCAGCCCCAGGTTTGGCTGATTGCAGAAGTGAGCTTCTGGCTGCTGAGAGCACCCGCTGGTCAGCTCTGGTACTGCAGCCCACACTGCAGGTGAGTCCCACCACCAGTGCTGAGTCCATTCCTGACACACAGGCAGTGAGGAAAGAGGTGGGCGGGACTGAGCCACACTCTGTGTGTCCCATAAACACAAAGAGCCAGCTCAGGAGCAAGAATGCACGCAATAATAACACAAAAAAATCCAACTGCTCAAATTTCCCACTTTTCCAATGTACAAAGCCGCAAACACTTAAGAGGATAAGATGACATCCTCTTTTCCTATAAACAGTAAAAAGATTATTAAAGCGGAGTTCCACTCACACTGTGAAAAATAAAACTCAGCAGCTACAAAAACTGTAGCTGCTGACTTTTAAAAACAGCCACTCATCTGTCTCATGATCCCACAGTGTCCTCCCCGCAGCCCATTTTACTGGCTGTCCTGTGTTTCAGGCGCCGGCATCTTCAGTGTGGGCACACGGCTGTGACAGCTTGTGGCTTTACAGCCGGGTGCCCGCAGCACATGAGCGAGTAGCGCTGCGCTTCCTGAATAGCCCCATAGTCTTCTGGGACCTGTCACATGTCCCAGAAGACTACAGGGAGGGAGGGTAGGAACACAACTTCCACTTCCGATCGCCTAGGCACTCGCAGCAGAAGTGGGAGAGGGTACCTGTCAATTTTGGGTACCCGCAGGGACCCCCCCACTCCCCAAAGGTGCCAATCCTTAATAAGGAGTGGGGGACCAATCTTTAAAGCAGAACTTCCCCTTTTGGGTGGAACTCCGCTTTAATGTTGCGCTATGTTTGACATCTAAAGAAAATGAAAAGTAAAGAAATCTCTTCAAAGTGAGGAAAATCTCTTCTTAGACAGCTTCCACTGTAACAAGTGCCACCATTGAAAGATTTTCTCTGTATTCCTGTTCTGCTGATAACTCAAAATGTGGGATTTCTCCTCAATTTCTGTACTGAGGATAAATAAAGAGATGATCTCGCTAACAGAGGCAGATACAGCAATTAAAACATGGCTAGGTATTAACACTTCACCACTCTATCCAAACCTAAAAAACAAATTGAAGCTTTAGATACACTAAATTGAAAATTAACCTCAACCACCACCCTTCCAGCAATAGGAAGTGGTAAGATGACCACAATACTCTGAACGATAGCCCCCAGCCTGCAGTGGTCATAGCCAGACGACTGGTAAGGGGAAATAGCTTTTACGGGCTCTATAACTGGTTTGGTGACAAGTCATTAAGAGCTCTTCCTATACAGTCTAGAGCTATGTGGCATAACCACAAGTCCAAAACTGATGACAGGTGCACTTTTATAGACCATGTAGCAGAAAACTCAGACTGTGGAAAATGTTATTAACGGATACAGGAAAATTCACACATTGGACTTTATCTACGCCAGGCATGATTACACATCCTAAGAAAGCCTGCACAGGGGAGTGCTCTGTAAAACATTTTTTTTACATCGAGAGCATTGAGAGGAACAGCTTGAATCAAAATATTTGACGATATTACCAGACCTGACTTCTGAAACAGGAAGGTAGAGAGTTTTGATGTGTTTCCTTTACAATACTCAATCCCGCACACAGACAGACTATCCCCAGGCAGCCATTTATCAAATCTATGATATAGAGGTAGAGAATGCTTTGCTACAATTACATAGACTAAATATAATCCACATATGGTGGGGTCAGAGATTTGATGGCTACTATACATATTCAATTTTTTATATAATATGTTCTTAGATCAAAAGCTTTAAAGCAGGGGTGTCCAGCCTTTTGAACTTCCTGGGCCACATTGGAAAAATTGGAATTGTCTTGGGCCACACATAAAATACACTATAGGAATAGCTGATGAGCAGAAAAAGTCAGGCAGATCATAAGTTAATGATCACTGATATAGATAATGTACCTATCTGAGTAATAAAACCTAATTTTTGTTTGTAATATTATTTATTATAAAAGAAAAAGAGGGCAACATAAAACTTATATTGGATACTGTTTTTGATAAACTAACACATCAATATCCGGTTAGATGAATGTAGTAGCAATTCCTAATGACTTCTCAAGGTGCTCATCAGATATTTTGGTTCTAATTTTTTTGTGTGCTTCATCCTTGGAAATCGTTGCTCACAAACATAGGTGCTGCTGAAAACTGATGACATGAATAAGAAGTGATTGTGAAGAATTGGGTATTTTTCTTTGGCCACGTGTGTTTGCTAAATGTAATTGCATTTTTACAAACAAAATCCCCCCAAAACATCAACATGTTTAAGTTTATGATGTTGTGTTGGGCCGCATTCATAGCCATCTTGGGCCACATGCAGCCCATGGGTGGTAGGTTGGACACCCCTGCTCTGGAGTGAGTTCAGACTAGCGCATAGAGATTGCACCTCTGACCACACAATGAAATCATAGCAGTGACTCTTGGTGATCCTAGTAACTGAGTAGCCAAATATAGTAATCCAAGAAAGCAAAATCCAGGCCACTCATGGCGTATTACTCTTCTTTATTTTTTCATAAATTCCAAAGGCTAGAAACAATTAAAACACATCTAGCTGAGTTGTATCCCAGACTTTTGAAAACAGATAGAAGGCACCCTCAACCACCAGGTGGTTGGTTAAAATGAATGACATTTACAGAATGGAAGACCTGATTACAACTGAATGGGGTACATGCAAAAAATTTAGGAAATCATGGTTCTATTGGCATGACTTTACCTTTACTCCTGAATATAAAAGCCTATTGGAGGCATTTTAGCATGCTATACCTTTTTAAGCCCTGGTTCACACTGAATGCGCTGAGCATACCCTTTGGCGCTATATAAATACTGTATAATAATAATAATAATGCAACTTTGAAATTGCGCTACTTCACTTGAAGTAGTGCAAATTCAAAGCCACAGGTCAGTGCAATTTGTACCTCCGATTTCACTGTGGCTTTTGACTTCATTTACCAGAAGTCAATGCAAGTCGCAATGAAATAAGAAACAAAGCAGTGCAGGAACAATTTTTGAAATTGCGCTACTTCAAAGCATAGAAATACAATAGATGCAACTTCAGGTATGATTTGTAAATTACATGTCACACCTGAAGTCGCACCGGTGTGAACCAGGGCTTAGAGTTGGCTTTAGTTTGCCAGACCCAGTGTGAAGAGGAGCAGATGCTATCCTTCAATTTCTTTTATTCCCTTTTGAGCTACTTATCTATCTCACCTTTTTATTTTCCCAGTTTAATTTTTCTACTCCCTATAATAACTCTCCTTACTCTTACTTTTCCCTTTCTCGTCTCCAAGATTTATCCCAAGTTTTGGTTGTTGCATTTATAAGCACCTTAGTTTTGAAAATTCTAACTAGAATTATACTCTGCTGATGTTTATTTGTCAGTTTTGCTATAGCCATGGTACCTATAAATTTTTTTTTTACCTGTATTTATAAAAATTTACAAATAAAGAATTGTTAAAAAAAACAAAAAAAACATCTAGCCATTGAACATTTATCATGCATAGTGAATGCTTTTTCAAGCATTTGGAAATGCCTAGAAAGCGTGTGCTTTGATCATCAGCTGAACATGTTTTAATTGTTTTTAACCTTTGGAATTTATGACTAAATACAGAAGACTGATATGCTGCGAGTGCCCTAGACGTTACTTTCTCAGATTATTGTATGCCATTTACATTAGTCTGATTGTATGTATAGAGAGGAAGAGGCAAAGAACCAAATACCACATACTGTATTTAGATTCTTCATATACACATTCATGTAGAGATTTGAGTGCCTACAGTACATACCATGTATCTCAGTGCATTGACAGCAACAGTAGGGCACTATTCCTCTAACTGACACCATTGATGGGGCACTATTTCTCCCTCTGCCACCAACGAAGAGGTCCTTTTCCATTGACACTATCGATGTGCCACAATCCCTCCCACTGACACTGTTAATGGGACACTATTCCTCCAACTGACATCAACAATGAGACACAATTCCTCCCACTGACACCATTGACCAGGCACAAAATCTTCCAATGACACCATTGATGGGGCACTATTCCTCCAACTGATGCCAACAATGAGGCACTATTCCTTCCATTGACACCAATAATAAAGCAATATTCCTCCCACTGATGCCAACAATGCGGCACAAAGCCTGTTGCCACTAACACCATTAGTTGGGGTGCTATTCCTCAACCAACACCAACAATAAGACACTTTTCCTTCTGTTGACACCTATAATAGGGCACAATTCCTCCCACTGACATCATTCTTGTTGCACTATTCCTCCCACTGGCAACATTGATGAGGCATTATTCCTCCCACAGATGCCATTGATGGGGATCTACTGTTCTCACTGACACCAGTGATGGGGCACTCTTCTTACCTCTAATAACAACAAAGGGGCACGGTTCCCTTCTTGACACCAATAGGGCACTATTCCTTTCATTGATACAAACAATAGGGCAATATTTTTTCAATTTACACTTCTAATAGGGAATTATTTCTCATACCACTGACCACAGGCATTAGGCCTTTTTTTTCTTCCACTGACCACAGAGCCAGGGGCGTTGTTTATTTCCACTGGCCACTGACAGCAGGGCAATGTTTACTCACACTGGCTACAGTTTCACTCCCTTAAAGTCTGAAGGACAGTGACTTGGCCCATCGTTTTAAAAGTTTGAGAACCCTTGGTATAAATGGTACAGACTCAATAGAGATATATATATCTTAAAAATGTTTTATAGGCAATACAGAAGGGGGTATTATAGACAATAACTGCACCATGCTGTGACACTCAAAAGAATATTGTATGCTCCGGGCAGGGTTATATGACTAACATATTATGGAGCAATGACACTAAGGAAAATGAATCAATATATTTAATTCTTTAATATGAAACACTCTCTGCTTGATGTTTTGTTCCACTTTTAGAACTGAGGGTCACAGCAATCAATGACGGGAGTATTTTTAAACCATGAAAAAGGAGTGATGTATTGTAGATCCTGTGCTCTCTTTGTTAATCCCACAACAAATTAATTATGTACTTCTGCTGATATTCTAAACTATGGGCACAACTTCAAAGTTAAAGTGTGCTTGAAACGACCGATTATTAAAATCTACGTATACTGCTTCCTAATTACGACACTGAAAACTTGAATAAATGACTAAACAGCCGAGGAGCTTATTCTAACATTTATGAGTTCTGGTAAAAACCATCAATAAAGCCTGGAGAAGCATTTATGTGCTGATACAGAATTCTTTCACATTTAACAGATGGCTGCAAGCTTGGCCAAATAATGAACAGTTCCAAACGACTGTAGACCTTTGCTTATTCCTGCTAATTATGATTTTATCACAGTGCTCTTGCATATTAGAACAGTAATGAATGAATGAGAATCGACTGTAATCTGGCTGCTTCAAATTATCTACAATGAGCAAAAATCATACGGCCTACTAGGATATAGAAGAAAGAATATAATTGGGGGCACTGGCTGCTTAACCCATTGAAGACCACAGATCACAAGCCTAGATGTCTAGACCAAATTTAGCACCATCGGTACTTGACAGTAACTCCATCGTTGATTGGCCTACCTAAATAATGTTTAGTTTTTAAAGAACATACAGTATAAGGCTTTTATTTTTGTTATAAGCTGACAAATGGAAACATATTTTTAAAATATGCATTTTTGGTTATATTATATTGAAAAGGGTTTTTTTTTAAATAAAATCTTTAAAACTTTCAATTGTTGATTATGCCGTTACAGCTGTTGCCTGCCAGGGTCAGCTGTTTCTGTGTGTCTCTCTGCAAGAAGCATAGTGACAGCTGTCACTATCATCAGAGTTGTTTGTAAACAAAACCATGTGATCACCATGATGATCATGGTAATAGCACCATCAGGAGCTAAGCATCGTGATTCCCAATCATAAGCGTGAGACTGGCACATCAATGACAATGGAACATTAAATTATTAGCGTTCTGTCAGCATGGATCATTATGGTGATCATTGTTAATCTGGGGATTGCAGGTGCAAAGTGGTTACGGAATAAATGACTAAAGTGGATCTCCAGTCGACGCTTTTTCATATATCTAAAATGGGCAAATAGAGTGGTTATATTAGTTTCTAAAGTCAGTAAGTTCTGGGGCAATTTGTATGCCAAGGTATTTACAGGAGGCGGGGGTTGTTATAGGGCAAGAGGGTTCTACTGGTTGATTAGGAGCACCATCCAGAGCATTAAGGATAATTTGGTCCAGTGAATTTTAAGTCCAGCATAGACCCCAAATATAATGGATATAGTGGACATAACCTCCTGTAGCGAGGAGTCAGTTTCCCCCAATAGCAGCAACATATTGTCTGCATAAAAGCAGAACTTTTTCTTGTAACTCACCATATCGGAAACCTATAATATGTGGACTGGACCGGGTCATAGCATCTAGGAGTTCTACAGCAATAGCAAATAAAAGTGAGGACAGAGGGTGTAGCAAACTTGCTCATCAGAGTTGGACGCGGAGTTCCCCTTTTCCTTTTTCTTTTCTTTTTATTTGAGGTATTCCTCGATCATTCACTCCCTACTCCCTCCCTTCCTGAGTGACAGATGGCGGGGGTCAACCCAAGTTAAGGCATCCTCAGTCCGGAGCCAGGCCGTCTGCGAAAGTGTAACCTTTCTCATTTAAAAGCACTGACCTGAGAAACTTGTGTAGGCTCACCCATCATAAAAACAGATAAGACAGCTTCTCCCCGGACTTGAAAGAAAATTGAACATTCCTCAAGTCCAGCTTTTCCCCGATGTTTCATGTCATGGATTATGACAGATGTTGGTTCTAATTCAGAGTTCTCCTGACCCCTCCCAACACAGCGTAGTCAGAGCAACCCCCCTTTCAGAGGGATTTTTAAAAAGGACAGTCTGCAAGCCTGGAAGTTTAAGTTTTTAACACATCTCATCAGCTTAACATCGAAGGAGGAGATCAAAGAACCTTCGTGCTCTGCAACTTGGATCTGCAAAACAAGGCATATAGGCAAGTAACTTAACCCTGTAACTTCCTTCCTATTATCTCTTTGCTGTATCTTTATATACATATATATATATTTTAGTGACATCCCTTTGTAAATATTGTATTGCACCTGTTTGACGCTTTTAGTAATAAATCCGTCTTTCTGAAAGTGTTAAACTGTTTTTAAGCACTTATTTGCAGTTCACGAATTCCTGCCTTTTGAAGAGTTGCTACTGTGTTTGTTTACTCCCTGCCCAATTGGCCTGTAGGTGACCATATTGGACAGGTGACTTTTCAATCATTATAGTGTATTTCTGACAGAGTTTCCGTCTTCTCTGTACAAAAGAAGGTGTTGGCAGTTTGAAAGGGTTAGTTGCGTAATTAACCCAACCCAGTAACAAGCGCATTCAGGCTGCAGGCACCGATTGTAGTCCATTAGCTTTACAATCGCTGTGCAGGGTGCAGCGGGGTGTGGCCTTGTTACGAGCGTCACACCGCGGTTTTAGATCGGCCGGTCCTTTGGTCACGAGTTTGGTGAGAAGGTCTGGGGTCTGACGCCGTGGGCGTGACGTATTACTGTTAGTCGCGGTCGTGCGATTGTCTCATGTTGGTGGCGGCGACCGTGCGATCGTGACAGAGGGCACCCCCACCCAGGGAGAAAAACCTACCAACCTCCCTTATAACCACTTGGGGGCAGCTATATATGAAGCCAACACATTTGTAGTATATGAGTTGTTAAAAATACACAATATAAATATATGAGAGGACACAGTAAGTATGAGAGACTTGCTTGTTAGAGGTTAAAATGTAACAGCCCGTATGGAAGAAAAATATATTTGAAATATATGTTAAAAAATATTCTTCCCAAATATATTGCCATATATTTGAAATGCTACAATTTTGGCCATATTCAATATATTTCAAAATATATTTAAATAAATATATATATACTGCATGTTGAAATGCATTTTTATTACAAGATATATGACAGATATTTTTTAAAATAATTTTCATATATACTGTATGTCTTTAAAAATACAAATCTACATTTTTGGAATGCATTAACAAATATATGTAAAAATATATGTTAAAATGACTTTTTTATATGTTAAAAAAAAATTGAAGAATGTATTTTAAAAAAAGATGGTATGTTAATCTATATCTCAACATGCCTTCTGGGGTTTTTGATACCTACGTTACCACACTGACCGATCCTTCACACATCATATTTTAAGCTCTAGCAATACCTGTCTGGCTGGGCTAATACATGAGGATGTAATGCCTTCTCCCCTCCCCCCCCCTTTTTTTTTTCTCTCCTCCCCAACATCTCACCCTATAATTCTTTCTACTATTGTCTTTCTTTCTAAACCTCTTGTCTTCACACCTGTTATTTCCCTGTATCATTTCTTCTCTACCAACCAAATAGAGCATTTACCTGCACACAGATATGACTAACTTCAACCATAACACATAAGCTAGCTATAAATATGTAAACAATGACCGTCACAGTACCCAACGCTTTCCCTACCCTTACCCTATCTTCAAACTACTTTACCATTGAAAAGTTGATGAGAGTCAGGACAAGATAACATTCACTAACAGCATTTTGTCCATTTTCTTCCTGGTATCCACCATTTGACTTTTTATGATGGATGTACTGTTCTACATGATTTCGTCTTGCACAACTGTTTACAATTTGTCTCGTTTGCGAAATGGAAAGCAACATGTCATGTCTATGTTTTGACTGTGATCTATGGCTGAACATGCTCTAAATGCTTTTGTCTTCTCTTAAAACAATAAAGTATTTTTGGAAAAAATTTACCATCCACAAGTATACCAAAATACATCAAAACCTATTATGTGATCATGTGCTTGGCACCCATGTTATTACCAGCTCTGTTAGTGACGTGGTCGCAGCACAGGTGCGTACTCCTAGTTCTAAAGTTGAATGCAGATTAAAATTCCTTTAGCACAGAGCACCATGTCTAAGAACATGTATCTACAAATTTCAGTCAGAAATGGACAGAAATGCAGGAACCGAGATTGTTGACTTGGGCAAGCTTCATCCTTAGCCTTACTTTACTACCTAGCAGTCATGAACTGGAAACGAGTATGCAGGATAAGAGCTCAGGTTATACAAACTGTAAAGTTATTAAATCAGTTACATTGAAAATGTAAGCATTTAAATATGTATGTGAAAAGTGAAAGCAGAGCATGAGCCCTTTTTGGCTTAGCTACTTGATCAGTATCTCCGCAGGCTAATGAGTAAAATCAACAGAATTATGATAATACAAATACAAAATACATACACTTACAAAAAAAATTAATTTATCCACTGCTTCTACACTACCCATGCAGTAGCATGATATTTCTCCATACCAGAACCCCTTAGTTAGCAGTGTCACGAGCTTCATTACGTCATTCACCTATTAGTAAAAAATCATAAATGCACATTTTTGGCAGGTAAGAAAATGTCCATATATTATTTTTTTTCTGCAGGAGCCTCTAAAGCATTGCACCAGTGATCAGCAGATCGCTGGTGCCATGCTGGTCTCCTGCAGATCGGTCAGTATATCTGCTTGTCTGTATGGGATTTATGAGCAAGTAGATATACTGACAGGAAGAATTATTTAACTATCATCGAGTTCATCGAGGACTACAAACTGACAGCTGCTAAGGCTGTCGGGACTTGTAGTCTCTCATTCACAGAGGCCACATTTTTTTAAATTTTAACAGCTGGGGGGGGGGGAGGAGAAGATCCCCCATTAGCTATCAAAGTGGGGAGCGGGGTCAGGTCTGATCGTAATATGTTACATCTTAAATATGGGTGTAGCATGTAATATGTTACGAAAGGTGAACTTAACCTTTAAACCCAACAATATGCTTAAAATGGTACTCACTGAGCACCATTATTTCTGAACGGTCGCTCTACAATACCAGTACTCACCAGCAGGTGACACTGCAAACATTAGTCCTGTTAAAACAGGGTCCCAGCTGGACAAACAAGCAGTGAAATGTTCACAGTTTTTTAAAAAATAAATACGTAACATGACTAAAATTTTTTTTATTCAATTCTGAAATATAAGCAAACAGCTAAAAAAAAAGAAAAAAAGGGAAATACGTTTGTGTAGTTTGTAAAGAGAATGTTTGCTTTCTTTAGGTTATTGGATAATGCAAACAAACACATACAAAATTCTGGAACTCAAAACTTATAAAACACTGCATCAAGACCTATAAATTGCAACACATACTGGCAGACTGGATGAGTAAAACTCATTACCTGGTGGCAAGGTAAAGCCTGGCCTTTAATGTGGTACCAGCTTCTTGATATTTCTTTTAATGGAAAGAAAAGTTAATAATGTGAAAGTTTTATTGTCTTTTTTTTTTTTTTTACTCAGGTAGTCAGCTACTTGTGTGGAATGAGCAAGACGACGGTAAGAATATTTTCCGGGATTTCCTTCATCATGGGAATTGCTATAATTATAAGGGGAAAGGACTGCTGCACTGAGCTGGCTATAAACCTAGGTCTTAACCTTCCAGGCAGGAGGTGGAGGGAAGGTGTTAGAAGCCGTACAATAGTGCTTTAAATGTAAGCATATGGTAGACCAATTAACGGGACTACAAAGAGCAGATCTATTAAATATAGTTACCAGGGTGCAATTTTCAATACTAAATGGCTACTTTTCTAAACCTCATACTAATTTGTATCTGATGAGCAAGACAGCAAACCAGATTCCATTAAGAGTGCCAAAAAGTTACTGAAAAAAAGAAAAAAGGTTTACATGCGAATGCTTAAATATTGCTTTTATGTCTATGCATAGCAGTCATTTTTAATACACTGGTCACCTACACCAGCGTTTTCCAATGGTATTACAGTTGACTTGGCACTTTTGTCTTCTGTAACCACTCTGCCTTAAGCAGGGATATGACTGTAATAGGCTACGAGCTTAATTGATAGTATCTGTCTTTGCTTGGTCTTACATAAAGCCATCCTTATTTTCTACCTCTACCTGCTGCTCAGAAGTGTCCCTGGCAATACAGCGGGAAGAGGCAATGGGTATGGATGATGAAACTTATGTCCTTCCCTGGCCAACTACTGAGAGTTTTTTTTCCAGTGTTGCATGCTGAGCAAATGTATGAATATCGAGGTTGACCTCATGAGGATGGTCTTTTATCCCCAGGTTTAAACCTAAGAAGAGGGTGTGTCAGTGTCTTCTGTGCTCCTAGGACTGCTGCCTAGAGAATGGCCTGCATATGCTTTAGAGGATGGGCCTGGAGTTTAGTCCCAATGTTGTCCCTGCCTGTATGGAGGGATCATGTACCAGGGGGGAAACTTTGTGTGAAGCCAAATCCTCACAGGGAGCAAGAATAGAGCTGTCCAATCTCTAACCTAGTTACTGCAAGATACAGAACGGCAATTACAACATGAAAGCCCTTTTTCTATATGGCAGAGAGTGTTGAGTCTGTATGGAGTCACAGGTGTATTATTATTATTATAATACAAGATTTATATAGCGCCAACAGTTTGCTCAGCGCTTTACAATATAACGGGAGACAATACAGTAACAATACAGTTCAATACAAGAGGGTTAGGAGGGCCCTGCTACTTGGAGCTTACAGTCTAAGAGGGAGGGGCTAGTGGTACAAAAGGTAGTAACTGCGGGGGATGGACTGGTAGGAGGAATAGAAGATTCCATTATTAGCTGAGGGCAGGATAGGCTTCCCTGAAGAGATAGGTTTTCAGAGATCACCTAAAAGTGAGCAGAGTAGACGATAGTCTGATAAATTGGGGTAGGGTGTACGCAGTTCTCTCCATCTCTCTTTTGTTTTTTTAATTGTGAAATAAAATTCAGAATCACCATAAGGCTCCATGCATACTGGGCATTTTAATAACACTGGTAGCGTTAGCTAAGTAAAGTTGCGTTAAAAATGCAAGCTTTTCAGTGTTTTTGCATTAGCGTTTAGCCATGTTTTTCACTGTTTGTGGTTTTTAGCATTTTTACACACTTTACACAATTAAAATTTATTTTACACAAATAAAATTTTTGCACAAACACTGCCCAAAAAAGGTCGGTTTGCCTCATTTTACTGCATTTTACTGCAATTTTCAGCGTTAGAGCATTTTTACAGCTAAAAAACTCCTCTAGAAACCCACTAGTTCTGAGGTTTTTTTCCAGCCAAAAAACGCAGATTAAAGCCTATGTGTGCATGGACACATAGGATAACATGCTGGGGAGTTTACTGGCTATAGAAAAAAATGCCAAAAGCCAAAAACAGCAACTGTAGAAACTTCCAGTGTGCATGAGGACTTAAAGTGGTTGTTGCTGTTGTTTTACATCCTCCACTACCAGTCAAGGAACTAGCCCTGGGTAAATTTCAGCTTACATGACCTCTGGGGTCTCCACTAGCTTCCAAAGGGTAGCAGACCACTACATCCACAAACAGTCCAAATTCTTCAAAGTAGGTCAAAAAAACAATTCCTACACTATTGCAGCACCATCACCAGCCTGAAGTATTGATGAGAGACAGAATGTATTCATGAATTATTTCTACATACAACATATATCTTCAACTTTTAATCCTCCAGTTTTGATCTCAAGCTTATTACACTTAGTTTTTTTTGTTCAGCAAATAAAGAAGTATCCCTTGCAGTGGAGATGTGCCCACACTGCAAAGGTTAAATGCTTGATTATGTCTGGGGAAAAAGGAGAGTTACTTACCTACTCCTCCCCACAGCTAGACCGATCCCCACAGCTTCTGCACCCCTATTCTCCACCAGTCCAGGGTCCTGACATCATAAAAATCATAGTAGGGTCCAAAGTTTTGCATTGGACATGAGGATGCCGTCTTCTGGGGGAGCAGAGGATCAGGCAAGAAAAACTGTTTTTTTTAGAGTCAGACAAAACAAGCTACAAGCTCGTTTTATCCCTTGCAGTGCGGGCACAGCCCCAAAGCAAAAGAATAATTTCTTAGTTGCCCTGCGTTGGTCTTTAAGCATGGCACCTTGTATCATCATACACCTGAACACTCTACCTTACATAATTCAGAGAAGAGATTTGCTATCTGATAAGTACACTTTGCAGAGTCCATTATTTCTTTGCTCTATAGAGTGACTTTTATAATAAAGATAGAGTTCTTCTTCAAAGCAGCGACAGCCAATTTTTTTTTTCACTTACAAGATTATGCAGTTACAGTCCTGATCCATGTCTGTTCAGTGTTACTATTACAAATCAACCTTACAGATGCTCTGTTTATATACAGCAGAGAGAATTCAATACTGATTAAATCATGGCAGCTTATAGTTTATGTATGAATTGCCTCAAATAGAATCTTCGAATTTACATTCTTATGTTCCTGCTAAAACTGTAACCAGAATGATTAATGATTCTTCTCTGAGTGATTGTAGGCAGAGGATAAAGTCAACAATCCTTTCTGTCAGATGATCAAACAATGATGCCATAATCAATCTAATGTGTTTCAAAAAATTAAAGAATTGACCAAATTCGGATAATGCAATCACAGATGGGCATATCCCTCAGATCTTGGATATGACTCTGTAGGAGCATATTTATAAACAAGAGAATTATTATTCAATTGATCATAAAACCTTCAATGGCCATTGGAGGGTTATCTGCATTTACGAAGACTAGTTGCCAGCTGATTTCACCTGCCCATTCACCAGATTACATCTGTTTGAGGGCTGTTCACCCAATCCCACAAATTCTAATCCTTCAACTTGAAGCCTTGGTTTCCCTCAATAATTATATTCAGCAAGTGCTTTAAAAGGAAATAACTATATTTCACTAGGTATGTGGCATAAGGCTGAGTAGTTTTGCATACAAACACCAACAGAAAACACAAAGGGGGAGATTACTAAAACTGCATGGTGCAAAATCTGGTGCAGCTCTGCATAGAAACCAATCAGCTTTCATGTTTTATTGTCAAAGCGTAACTGAAAAAACTGAAGTTAGAAGCACATTTGCTAACATGCACAGCTGCACCAAATTCTGAGTGCTCCAGTTTTAGTAAATCTCCCCAAAATACATTTGGAGGTACATGTAAGAAAAATATATTTATATTAAATAAATTTTTCAATGCAAAATTCAAGCCAACACAGCAATGTCATGGGCCCTCTTCTTACTTGGCAGTGTCAGAGGGTAGTCCTCCTGGACTGAGTGGTGCTCATGTAGTGCTACCCCCACAGGGACCACTTGATATTGCTTGTCCCCAGTCAGTGCCCTGACCTTGCAAGCCTACTGAAACCTCTGACACTCTGCGTTGAGACATATTTCAGCAGTATGAAATAATAATGCAAGAGGCACTATTCTTTAGGTGTTACTAAAGGTGTCTCTATTAAGCTCTTTCAAATGATTAGACCACAGAATGAAGCTTAAGGAGGTACATCCCCAGTTAACGCATAAAAGCAAAACACTGATAAAATGGAAATAACCAAATAGCAACGTCTAACAAATTATATGGTCACAAATGGTATGCTGTAACTACATAACTGCAACACCAGCAGCAGGAGGGGAATGCAAAGGAAGAAGAAAAAAAAATTATATATATATATATATATATATATATACATACATACACACACGAACTGTATATATGTATACTCTGACATAAATGGGTATAGACACACTAATTTGAATAACAATGGCTTAGATGCGAAGAGATCCCTTTAAATAGAAATATCAACTTGAGTCCTGATGTGATAGTAGCCATTGTCTTCTGCTAGCAATGGTGGGGCCCATGTACAGTAGTGAGTAATGGCAATTCAATGAAGATAACAGATAGGCTGTGGTAAATGTTCAAAGCAAAGATCTATTGGTCCTGAGGTGTAAAGGTATCTTCATGCAATGTCTCTAGTGTTGTCAGAAAGAGGTTGGGCATCTGCCTGCTCACCCATCCCATGGATAGCACAGCCTCCTATGAACTGGGTTCTTGTACAGGCTCTTGGTTGTTCACAGAGAAGTGCAGAGCTACCACCTGAAGCCTGTCAGTGCGCCAAGCAGATATGACTGTGTGAAGACTGGATAGTGACAGCCCTGATGAAGAGAAACTGATGCAATCCCAGTGTGGCATCATCACTGTGCTGAACTGGTATGCATATTCCCTGCAGTAGTAGCCAGCAATATGTCTCTGGTGAAAAACGGCCATCCTCCTGTGTTCAGCTTCAGTTCAGCACCAAGAGAGCCAGCCAGTTCCTTGCTGAAGGATCTATCTGCTCTCCCAGCAGCCTTCTGGTTCCCCAGCTCTCTGGTAGTTGAAGTTCAATCAGCACTCAGAGTATCTTTTGGCTATAGGAATATAGCTCCCATGATGCTCTGCTCTCAGAAGAGCTGGATCCACAATGCTAAAAGTACTGGGCACTAGGGAGGAAAAGGATTAACCATAGTCTTATCTGTAAATGTCCTTGAAAGGCATAATGATATAGTCAGCACCAGGCTACATCCACATAATTACACATTAGCACTGCTCAGTCCTGGAGTGCTGTGAGCCCAGCCTGTGTGATGCCGAAATAGGTATAGTGGTGCTGATTGCTGTTCTTTCTGATGAAGACTGGTGGTGCTGGATAGAGGAGGAAGCTGGGGACAGCGCTGGACTGCAGAGATGGTAAGTAAGGCTTAGCACGTTTCTCTTTAACACAGGAGGGGAAAGGGGCTTTCTCCTTTGGAGGAGGAGTTTTTGGAGTTCTACTTTGTGACAGGAGTTTTTTTCACACCTGCTTATTTGTTGCCTAGGACAAAGATTGGAGTTATAGAATTTTCTAATAATAACTACAGATCATCAGTATCACAATTTTCGCAATGGTATCTTAGGCTTAACATAATTACATAGATGCTACTTCCTTATATCTTTATAGAACAGAGTATACGAGATGTGACAATTGAATTCCTGGAATGGCTGTGGCATAGTACTATGGTGGTGAGTCACACAGCCATTCACACTCAAGCTTGTTCTAACATGTTCTAACTTCACTCTCCTGGTTCACAGACCAGTTGACTCAGTCTTTACGGAGTAGTAGAAGAAATAACATGTGTGTGCTTTGCGCTGTTGGCAGAAAATGAGTGGCAGGAACCTGGAGCAGCGAATTAACATCAAATTTTGTGTGAAAATAAGCAAAAGTGCAAGTGAAACTTTAGATCTGTTACAACAGTCTTATGGTAAACATTCCATGAAGAAATGAAGTGTGTTTAATGGCACAGGTAGTGTAAGGAGGGGCAGGAAGATGTCCACAATGTTGCAAGAAGTAGGCTGCATAAAACGCAAACGATGGATGCAAACTCTGGTATCCCCTTGACAGAGTGCAAACCCTCGTATGCTCAGATCAAAGACTGAGTGTGCGAATAATGGCAGAAGAACTGAACATGAACAGGGAAATAAACAGGGATTCAAATGGATGATTTGGGAATGAGAAAAATGTCCACAAAAGATGGTGCCTCACATCTTGATGAACAATCAGAAAGAGAGTGCTCATCTGATCTTTTGAAGAATGCAGAGGCGTTTGATATTTTTATGCAGTGCATTAAATTGTCACACCTCATATTTATTTAATTTTTTGGTGAAAATGTATGTTAATATTTTCAGTTCTAAATTTAAAAGTGAAATAGGCTTGTAATGCTTTACTTTTAGTGGGTAATTGTTAGGTTTTGGGATAAATGTGATTCAAGAATCAGTATTCAGCAAATTTGAGAGTGCAAGTTTACCTTGCATGAATACATTGTACATTTTATTACATCTAAGTATTATTGAAATGGAGAAATTTAGTAGTAAATGGAACCAAATCCATCTGTACCAGGAACCCTTAAAGGTATTTTACCTCTTTGTTCATTATACCCTGGCTAAGAAAGGCCTCTGCTTCAGAACATATCTAGAAAGCTTGATAAACAAGGAAATCATATCAAAACCTGGGTTAGGTACAGTTTTTGTAATATTGTTATAAGGCTAGACATATATTATCTAGGCTAGAGGACCTTTAACCCCAGGAAGTCTGTATTTTAAAGATTATTTGAATTGTATTTTTCTTAAAATGTATAACTAGACCTTAACATAAACTTTCCTTACCTGCCCCTAGCTGGTGTGCAGTGTATCTAATTTTGTTGTATTCCCTTAATACCTACCTTCTTTGCTTGTCTTGCCAGTCCAACACACTACCCTCAATTGCTTTGGCTTTCCGTTTCTACCCGCACAGAAAATCAGTGTATGTATATCCTAAATCCATGCAATCTTCTGGCTGGTCTGGTTGATGTATGAGCACCACATTGTCCAGCAGTAAGCCAGGCCAGTGTGATAACTTATCCCCTGGAGTCATGTCCATGATGGCATGGGCTCACAGGATGCCTTTTTATTTTTTAACATGCTAAGTCCCCCCTTGTTTTACAAATGTGAAGTTGAATTTTGAGCAAAATAGATTGGTCCTGCACCTAATCCAGGTTGTAATTGGACAATTAAGAAGCATTGGGACATCGTCCTTGTATTCTCCCCTGTGATAATCATATCTTATATTCATTGTACTGATAGCACTGTGTTAAGCAATAGAGCCATGACATGCTTTCCCTTCTCCTTTCTCAAAGTCTGTTTTCCAGCAAAATAAGAGACTGATAAAAATACAGATTCAGATACTTAGAGGTTAGTTGGACATACAAATAAATTTGAAGGTTATTTTCATGAATATGTAACTGAATTAAACTGTGTTTTTTTTTCTGCAGGAATTTGAGCTATAAAAAGGCTACAGAATCCCTTTAAGTTCATCATGACTAGAGTGCTTTTCCTCTCTTTGAATATTCTAAGTCTATACCATAAGGAGGCCTTTGTACTCGGTTTTGCCTTAGGTTGACTTCAGTTTATTGTTATGGTAGCAGAAATCTTTTAATAAAGTCTTAAGTCCGGCTTCAATACTAGATAGAACGCCCAACATTTGTATGAAGAGCGGCTTTGAAGATTTTATTAAAGGCTTGGAAGGCAGAGCAAGCATAAGCGCGCCTCATTTTCACACTTTATCAGGAGGGCCGTAAGGTTAGAAATCGCCAACAATATTTCTAAATAATTGATCTTTCTTCTTTTTTTGGAATGAAAAAGGAACTTTGGCTGGACCTGCACAATGCACCATTTTGCAACTACGAAAAACATTTAAAAGCATGTGATCTTTAGCTTCAGGCCAGGTCGGGTATGTTTCTTATTACAGCTTTGACCCACACTCGTCATTCCCTTTGTAGAAATGGCCCTTTTTCCGATCGTCAAACAACTGACTAGCACATGATCTAATGGATTTCACAGTACATAAATACTGACCTAATAAATTGTCCATAATTTGGATTGTCTAATTATAGAATCAATGCAGCATTTTACAATTTTGATTCAATATGACCTAATTCATTACATAAATAAGTAAATAAAATAAGAAAGATTTTGTGTTTGTATGCAGAATGCAAGCAGGAGATTAAGGGACACTGGCTGAAACTTGGAAATAATATGCATTTATGTGTTATAAATAAAATGCATAGTGGTAAAAATTAAAACAAATAAATAACTGTTGGTTTTCAGTCTTTTATACAGTCATAAATGCAAACCATAATTATTATTTTTATTTTATCATTGTATTTATAAGAATAAAAGCTGAGCTCCAAGCAAACAGTAAAAAGACAGTGTAACTCTGTTCAGATACTCTTGATTTCTACACTTCTGTCTTCTCTTGTCAACATATTCCCTGTTTGCACATGTACATGCAACAGAGTCTGATTAGTGCTGCCCGTCCTTTATCTAGTCTGGATGCAGCTTTAGAAAGATAACAGGAGGCTGATACAGTGCTACTTGGCCCCACAGAATACGCAAAAAGCAGCATCAAAGTCACACTACATAATTGCACTGAAAGTCATGCTAAAATTGAATTGCATTAATGTGAACCGAGCCTTATGGCACAAAAGGGTTGTGTCCACCTGCACAATAAGGATTCTGGTTCCCAGTGAGATATGCACTCAGGGTGAGAGTTAACAATCCTGGAGAAGACCTTTTTCTCCACACAGAACAGAAATTTTGGAACCACACTTGCATTTATGTGAACTGAACCTTATGGCACAAAAGGGCTGTGCACACCTACACCATAAGGATTCTGGTTTCCAGCAAGATAAGGACCCAGGGTGAGAGGCTTCAACCCCGCCAAGTCTCTCCAAAGCTACTGGACTCCAGTACCAAACCAGGAGTTAACAATCTCGGAGAAAACCAGCTTTCTACACTGAGAGCAGACATTTCGGAGCCCCTCGACTGCATAAGCACTTATTTTTCTAGTACTTTTCCAAGTTTTTAAAGTCTCTCGTATTTCTTCTTTATCGAACGAAGACCCATTTGTTCTTCCTACAGTTTCACTGTGCAGTAATCCTCACACTGTAATAACTTGAAAGTGTGTTCTTGTAGTAGTACTTTAAATGAGTGAAGTCATTGAAAGCACATGATACCGCTGTAGATGCGGCTTAACCAGCCAAAGCTTTTCCACAATCTGCAAATACAAAGATGAGGAGAAAAAAAAATGCCAGTTGCAAAACTGTGAATTTGTGCATAAACTAGATAGACTATTATAAATGTAAATTTTTTGTCTCTTGCCTGGGAAAGAAAGAATATATTGGCGGTTAGTGTGCCTAGAGTACTCTCCTACATAAAGGGTCAAAATAATAGAGATAACAGAGGTTGGTGGATCTCAGACCTTGAAACAAGCATCCTCATAGCATGAACAAGGGGTAAACAGAAGATATGTCTATGCTCATACATTATTTGTGGGCCATTTGTGTACATAAAGGATATCAATAATAACAAACAGGTGCACTGGAGCTATGAGGGACAACGTTCATCAGGACCATGGATAGCTCAGTGAGATTTGGGGTCCATGTCAAGTCTAGCTAGTAAGCCTACAGCTGGTCATAAACATAATAATCAGCAAATGATCAACCATAAATGTAGCTTTCAAATGCCCTTCTGCTTGAAAATGATCAACTTGACCAAAGAAAGACAGGATTCCTTCATCAATATGATCCTTTAAACCAGGGATCACCAAACCTTCTAAACAAAGGGCCAGTTTACTGTGTTACAGATTTTAGGGGGTCCAGACCGTGGCCAGTGTAAGTGGAAAATGTCACAGCATCGTGGAAGTAAACAATGTTCCATTGTTGATATAAGGGGAATTATTAGTGCTCTATTGTTGGTGTCAGTGGGAATAATAGTGCTCTATCGTTGGTGATAGTGGGAGGAATAGTGCCCCAATGTTGGTGTCAGTGGGAGGAATAGTGCCCCATCACTGATGTGAGTGGAAAGAATGCTGCCACATTGTTCGTGTCAGTAGAAGGAATAGTGCCTCGTATCAGTAGGAGGAATAATGCCCCAAGGGCCAAATAAAGAGAAGCAAAGGACTGCATTCAGCCCAGGCCGCAATTTGGAGACCACTGCTTTAAACAATGATAATCTTATTTGAATGGCCAGCATTAGAGTAAATCTGCAAGTGCTGATGTATTGTTCCAAGTGCACAGACAAGAGGGATCCTTCGTTTCTAAGAACTGGTTATTGCTATATCCAGATCTCTTCTACATGGCACAGATGTACTGAAGATCCTTGCTAAGATGTTTAAAGCTAAACTCCAGACAAACAGATAAACACCCATTTAAAGTACACATATACAGTATAATCTACCAACCACTAACTACTGTCAAATGATTTGTTGTTCTGTCCACCTCTAACAAATGGCACAACCAGGAATTTTGACATTGCCTTCTCTGCTAACTGGTAAGGAATGCAGTGGTGTCACCTCCATGCCTGCATCTTCATCAGTGGATAGTGGTAGAGCAGCAAATACTAATAAGGTCAGCACTCTGCTCAATGTTCTTTCCCCCTGTTCACATGTTGACTGCAGAGTGAATGTTGCTGGGCATGTTTCTGCATTTTACAGCATTCAGTGATCATTTTCAAACCTGATACACTCTAGGTAAAATGCCATGGGTGATGGGTTAATCTTATTTTCAATTGTTATCTCACTTTTGCTGTATGCTGATGCTGTTGGGCAAATCCTCTTTAAATTTGACAGAGAATCTTGGAATTGGAATCAATCTATTACATTGTAGGTCTGGGGTCACCAAACTATAGCCTGTGGGCCACATCCAGCCTGAAGCTAGGTTTAGTGGCATAACCTTAATGTGAAACACTTGAGGTTTTAGGTCAGCAGAGGATGCCTACGGCCTCCAATTCAACCCCATCCCAATGTTATTGGGTGACCTGATGTAACATGGGCTCTAACTGATACTCTGATGTAAGGGGGGAAACTGATGGTAACCCTGATGCAGGGGGGAATCTGATAGGGACCCTGACGTAAGGAGGACTTTGATGGGACATGATATACAGGGGGACTCTCATAGGGACCCTGATGTAAAGGGGGGCTCTCATGGGGACCCTGATGTAAATAGGGGGGGGGGCTCTCATAAGGATTCTTTTTTGGCTCATGAATTTTTGTAAAATTTACAGTGTGGCACCTATACTGGAAAGTTTGAAAACCCCCGTTGTATGCTGATGTTGATGGTCAAAAACTCACATTTTACTTTAAAACATTTGCTCTTGACATGAATAAATAACTGCTTTCTGTAAGTTCTCTCATGCTTAAGCTACCTAAGCAGCTGAATACACAAAGCTACCCACTGAGACCACAAGGATACCAGGAGCCTCACAGGCATTAAATATTAGTAGACTAAAATTATAACCTAGAAAGGAAAAAGGATGTGACATGGTACAATGGTAGCTTGAAAAAGAGCGTTGTATGCTCAAAACTGTTATTAGACTGTATGCAAATGTAAGGGCTCGGTTTAAATTTATTCACAGGGCCTTCATACATTTCTTCTATCAAATGCTGTTAATTCTCCAAATGCCCACACTGTGGCCTCTATAGTCTTTTATTAGCGCATCATTTCTGGCATTACCCAAAGACTTCCACTTTTTGGGACCAAGTCATATATTTAATCTTTAGCATTACTTGGCTATGCATGGCTATGATCCCTCTATTGTTTTTATTCAACTATGTTAAAGGCATCTCACCCCTGCAGCTAGACTTTGGTTGCAACCTTAATCAATGGCTACAGCCACTGTATTAGGTACACCTTGCTAATACCGGGTTGGGCCCCCTTTTACCTTCAGAACTGCCTTAATTCTTCATAGCATAGATTCAACAAGGTGTTGGAAACATTCCTCAGAGATTTTGGTCCATATTGACATGATAACATCACGCATTTTCTGCAGATTGCAAGGCAGGATGGATCCATGCTTTCATGTTGTTTACACCAAATTTTGCCCTACTATCTGAATGTCACAGCTGAAATTGAGACTCATCAGACCAAGCAATGTTTTTCCAATCTTCTATTGTCCAATTTTGGTGAGCCTGTGCAAATTGTAGCCTCCGTTTCCTATTCTTAGCTGACAGCAGTCGCACCCGGTATGGACTTCTGTTGCTGTAGCCCATCTGCTTCAAGGTTCGATGTGTTGTGCATTCAGAGATGGTATTCTGCATACCTTGTTTGTAATGAGTGGTTATTTGAGTTACTGTTGTCTTTCTATCATCTCGAACCAGTTTGCCCATTCTCTTCTGACCTCTGGCATCAACAAGGCATTTTCATCCACACAACTGCCGCTCACTGAATATTTTCTCTTTTTTGGACCATTCTCTGTAAACCCTAGAGATGGTTATGCATGAAAATCCCAATAGATCATCAGTTTTTCAAATACTCAGACCAGCCTGTCTGACACCAACAACCATGCCACATTCTAAGTCACTTAAAATCCCTTTCTTCACCATTCTGATGCTCAGTTTGAACTTCAGCAAGTTGTCTTCACCACATCTAGATGCCTAAATGCATTGAGTTGTTGCCATGTGATTGGCTGATTAGCAATTTGTATTACGAAGTAATTGAACGGATGTACCTAATAAAGTGACCGGTGAGATGTACCTAATAAAGTGACCGGTGAGTGTATCTGCTTTTTGGCAGCCTGCAAACACATCTTGAAAGTTTGGATTGCCCTCTCAGCTCCTACAATCACAGCTGTTAAGAAGGATCTTAAATTGCTCTTGAACAGGGAGAAACTGAATGTGGAAACTCAAAACTATACCCCTGCCAAGCATTTCTTCACTGGGTGGAAATCTTTTATTAAACATACCCTGTCAGCCTCAGGAGTGTCATCTATAATGATTTCCTTCCAATATAGTGAATGGTATGCTAAAGCAGACCTGGGCAAATCCTTGGGCAAGCTAAAAAATCTAGGACTCAGTTAAATGTTTACAGTGCTTTCTCTCTTTGGTTTCTCTTTTTTCTGTGATTGGATGTCACACTCTTATTTCTTGACATAGACCGTCTCTGTATTATCACTAAGGGGGCAGCATGTTGTTCCCTATGCAGACTATGTGACCTGCTGGTGCAGATATAGGGTTTTTTTTCTGTTAAGTCTAATAGATATTCATCCATGCTTTCAAATTAATAGTTTTGTTTCTACTTTCTGCAAGGACACTTGCCAATGTTTTTGCTCTAGGATGCCTGTCGGTCCTTCATATATTCTTCAGTTTATTGCTATTGTTCTTGTACTTTTTCCTGATTGACTGGCTACCTAAACACTCTTTTTCAATGTTGATACCAGGGGTGGACTGACCATTTGGAAACTCGGGCACCGCCCGAGGGCCCGGGGTCAGTAGGGGGCCCTATGAGATGCCCCTGGTACCTTTTCATAGGCTTTTTTGAGTTTGGGCAAGGACACAGGGGCCCCATGATCCCCTATTGCCTGGGGGCCCCATGAGTTGTCAGTCCACCCCTGGTTGATACTTTTTTTGTGTATCTTGGATACTTGTACTCCTGTTTGTATACAAACAAAAATGTAATAAAAATGTATCACAAAACAAATAAATCTAATTGCAAAGTATGGATATTACATCCCTTTTCCTTTCTATATGATTGGAGTGAAACCCACTTGGTGAATATATTCTTATTGAAGGTTGCCTGATTAAGTGTAGCTCACCCATATATTAGAATTATAGCCTGCACATAAATAAAGTAGGTCAGGTAAACTAAAGTTATTTAGCTTAAAGCCAAATTGTAGCTTTTACTTAAAAAATACTGCCCAAGACTTTTGAAAAAAAAAATAATAATGCTGTAAAGCTAACCATATCTCTGGTGTTGCTTTCTTCTAGGTTGAGTGCCCAGCATCATGCAAACCACTTCTTATGAGCCCAGAGCATAAAGGACACGCCCACTGGAGATGTGTCTTCAAGCTGCCCTAGGCCCTACTGCCATCCACAGAATAGGTCATTCCACAGCACTGTCACTCCAAGGCTGTGTGCTCGCCTTTCTCTGAGGGTCAAATACAGCGCATAGCAACTCCAATAAATATGGCTCAGCAGTTTAGGAGCAGACAGTGTTCCTCAGCCATGTGTCTTCTTATACACAGCTCAAACAGCCCCCCTGCTAGGTGAGGGCTACACCCTCAACACACCTATCCTCCCAGATGAGGCCATTAACCTTTCATCTCCCAGGGTGAGAGGTTGGAAACTCATCCCTCCCATTAACTCTTAAAGTCTCCAGACTCCAGTGACCCATAACAAAAATGCTGGGTGGGCTCCAGGGAGAGGAAGGGTTGGGAGGCCTGGGTGGAATTAAGATGGCATTGGACATTAAAATGGATTTGGGCTTTAATCTGATCTTTATCACATTTATATCTATCCAAACACAAAAAGACTATGGTTACTTTTTCAGTCTACATCAAACTAATATAGTCAGTACTGCGGAGCAAATTGATTCTGAAAGCTATCATTTTTTTTCAGAGATACATTCATTTTCTTTTCTGCTGTACAAAATGTAAATAAGTGTCACCTATTACTGAAAGTGAATACGGCTCTCCGTTCACTGTCCGCTATGCCATCTTACTGAAGAGTGATTTATGGCTGGAATACAGAGGACGAGTGAGCCAGAAAAGGAAGATGGAATAGTCAAGTCCAAAGTTATTTCATGTTCCATACACTCGCAGAATGACAGCAAATGACAACAAGGCACAATTCATAGTTTATCATGTATTCAGCACTGATATAATTTAGTGACATTTCTTTTTCACACCGAATACAAGTCTCATAAATTACAAGAGTGAAACTAGTGTCTCTTCAATGCAAAAATTGATGACATACAATTCTACAGAAATGTCACAAGCTCATTGATAAATTTTCAATATTTCATTGCATAGTAGTGGGAGTACATGGAGTAAAATTCTGCTTCGTCCTGAATACATGGCAAACATTGCAATGGTGCCAAATTACCATTCTGTATAATATATTTTGTTAATTACAGTGGGGCAAAAAGTATTTAGTCAGCTTTACCCCATGAGGTGAAATCCTGCTTGAAGCTCCAGCCCAAGGGCAATTGATGGTTATTTTGAATTTCTTTCATTTGCGAATAATCGCTTCAACTATTGTCTCTTTCTCACCAAGCTTCTTGCTGATGGTCTTGTACATAGTTACAGTGGGGCAAAAAAGTATTTAGTCAGCCACCAATTGTGCAAGTTCTCCCACTTAAAAAGATGAGAGAGGCCTGTAATTGGCATCATAGGTAGACCTCAACTATGAGAGACAAAATGAGAAAATAAATCCAGACAATCACATTGGCTGATTTGGAAAGAATTTATTTGTAAATTATGGTGGAAAATAAGTATTTGGTCACCTACAAACAAGCAAGATTTCTGGCTCTCACAGACCTGTACCTTCTTCTTTAAGAGGTTCCTCTGTCCTGCACTCATTACCTGTATCAATGGCACCTGTGTGAACTTGTTTTCAGTATAAAAGACACCTGTCCACAACCTCAAACAGTCACACTCCAAACTCCACTATGGTGAAGACCAAATAGCTGTCGAAGGACACCAGAAACAAAATTGTAGACCTGCACCAGGCCGGGAAGACTGAATCTGCAATAGGCAAGCAGCTTGGTGTGAACAAATCAACTGTGGGAGCAATAATTAGAAAATGGAAGACATACAAGACCACTGATAATCTCCCTCAATCTGGGGCTACACGCAAGATCTCACCCCGTGGGGTCAAAGTGATCACAAGGACGGTGAGCAAAAATCCCAGGACCACACAGGGGGTAAATCCCAACTCCAGGAAATTTGAAAATTATCCAATGCAATTTCAATGCAAAATTTTGATACAGTAATGTTTTACTATGTGATTTTAGTGAATGTCACTTTTTGTCATTTTCAAATTTCCCGCGGTTCTGTCCCCGTATGTTCCGACGTCGCAGGGGACGGAACCCAGAGGACAGATGCCGGCATCCACCGGATTACATTGCCGGGGACACTGCAGGAGGGACATCGCGGGAGCGCAGGACAAGGTAAGTGATCGAGGGATTGCGGAGCAGCGTTGCATGGTATGCTCTAGTGTAGCTCAGGGTTACCACTTGTGGTACTGAAACTTTACCCCGAGCTACACTCGGGAATACCGCCAGGGAGGCTATTGTGTAAAAAAGTCCAAATAAAGTCCCAAAGATATATAAAAAATATATATAAATTGTGCTCAATCCCAAAAATAGTGCTCAAAAAAATCTTCAACCAAAATGTGCTCACACCATCTGTGATTATTGATCCAATCCCCGCTCACCAGATGGAATGGACTCTTTGCTGATATGGCTAAAGAGTCAAAACAAGCTTTATAGGCTGGGCATATCCTCCCCAGATACCTCTGCACTTGATATCCTCCAAAAACGATTCCCGCGATTAGATGGCAATGAAAAACAAATAAAAAGACACAAATCGTACAATACTGTTAAAAAACTCTTTAATCTAAAAAAACTGCCCTTTATGCACTCACATGATAAAAGATGTGTTCACGCTTTCATAATAGGCCCAGAGGCTCATATTATATGACACAAATCCATAATTTGCAGAAGTGGACTGGCAGTGAATAATATGAATTCCTTTGAAAGGAAAGCAGGAAGTCACTCCGGAGCACCACAAACCGGCGTTTTGCACAGAGCAGGCCCGAACCTCCTCTTCTGGGGTCCCCTGCCAGCATTCTCGGCTCTTCCTCTTCTCTGTTAGTCACCATAGAAAGTCGATTCTTACGGTGATACACCTGCGGGTTCGCTCCCAAGCTTGGCTGTGTGCAGCTATTGACACAAGCAGCGCAGCTGACCCCTGCTGCCTCCTCACAGGATTTGTTTAACAGCAGCAGGAGCCAATGGTTCTTGCTGCTGTCACTGCAGTCTGTGAAGAGAGGCACACAGACAAGCACTGCTGCAGACAGGCACTGCACTGGATTGAGATACAACTCAGGTAAGTAAGAAGGGGAGCGAGGAGAGATACAACTAGTGGTCCATTTTTTACCTTAATGCAGTAAATGCATTAAGGGAAAAATTAGTTAGCTTTTCGAACTACTTTAAATACTTTAACCACCCTTTCTAACCCACCGAGATACTGACTTGTTAACACTCAGTCAGAGGCATAAAGACAAAGCAGCGAGACGGAAAACGTCTGTAAATTTACTGTGCAATATAGCAATAGGGTAAGATATTCCAGTTTACCATTTCATTATTGCTGTTCACACATTCGTGTTAAGCTCATTTAAATTGCACCCTGTTTAATAGGAAGACAGCACAGATAAATGCTAAACACCAACTTTTATCTAAATATTTAATCTAAATTAATTACATCAATTGCATACAGTGCAGACAAAACCGCAAGCTTTCATTCTGTTTAAATTAGACCTATAATGAATACAGCTAAAATGCTGTAATTAAGTGAAATTGAATTATATCATAGCGGCACTAATAATTGTAGAGGGATGTGTAGCAAGTATTAGTATTTAAAAGCAGATTACTGAAGGAAAAGAAGCCAAAAGGTATCCAGACTCCTTATGGGCATAGTTAGTGCTGTCACAGCAGTCTCAAAAATAATGTTTTCATCTATAATAATCACAAGATACTCCATTCTTACATAGTTAGTAATATAGTTAGTTAGTCTGGCTGAAAAAAGACAAAAGTCCATCCAGTTCAACTATTAAAAAAAAAAAGTTATAATCCTATACCCACAGTTGATCCAGAGGAAGGCAAAAAAAAACAGCAAAGCATTATGTAATTTGCTCCTGCAGGGAAAAAAAATCCTTCCTGATCCCCCGAAAGGCAATCGGATATTCCCTGGATCAACTTTACCTATAAATGTTAGTATCCAGTTATATTCTCTGTATCTAGGAAATAATCCAGGCCTTTTTTTAAAGCAATCTATGGAACTGGCCAGAACCAACTCTTGAGGGAGTCTATTCCACATTTTCACAGCTCTCACTGTGAAGAAACCTTTCCGTTTTTGGAGAATAAATTTCTTTTCCTCCAGACGTAAAGAGTGCCCTCTTGTCCTCTGTGATTACCTCAGGATGAATAGCTCTTCACCGAGTTCACTATATGAACCACTGATGTATTTATACATGTTGATCATATCCCCCCTTAATCTCCTCTTCTCAAGAGAAAATAAATTCAGTTCCTCTAATCTTTCCTCATAGCTGAGCTCCTCCATGCCTCTTATCCGTTTGGTTGCCCTTCTCTGTACTTTCTCCAGTTCCCCAATGTTCTTTTTGTGAATTGGTGCCCAAAACTAAACTGCATATCCCAGATGAGGTATTACTAATGATTTGTACCCGGGTAATATGATATCTCTCTCTGGAGTCTATACCTCTTTTAATACAAGAGAGGATTTTGCTCGCTTTAGAAACCGCAGCTTGGCATTGCATGCCAATATTAAGCTTGTGATCTACTAGAACTCCCAGATTCTTCTCCACCATTGATTCCCCCAGTTGTACCCCCCTAGTATGTATGATGCATGCATATTCTTAGCCCCCAAGTGCATAACATTTTTCAACATTAAACCTCATTTGCCACATAGTTGCCCAATTAAACAGTGCCTTGAGGTCGGCTTGTAAGTTGAAGACAACCTGTAAGGACGTTATTCTACTGCACAGCTTGGTGTCATCTGCAAAGACTGAAATGGAATTTTTAATCCCAGAGCCTATTTCGTTTATAAATAGATTAAAAAGTAAGGGTCCCAACACTGAACCTTGGGGTACACCACTGACAACCCTAGACCATGCAGAGTATGGGTCATTAACCACTACTCTCTGAATACGATCTTTTAGCCAGTTTTCTATCCATTTACATATGGATTTTTCCAAGCCCATAGACTTTACCTTACACATTAGCCATGTGTGGGGAACTGTGTCAAACGCTTTTGCAAAATCCAAGTATACCACGTCCACCGCCACCCCTCTGTCCAAGTTTTTGCTCACCTCCTCATAAAAAAAAATCAGATTTATTTGACAACTTCTGTCTTTCATGAATCCATGCTGTCTGTTACCTAAAATATTTTTTCCAGCAAGAACTCATCTCTGTGGTCTTTTATTAAACTCTCCAGTATCTTCCCAACTATAGAAGTTAAACTAACAGGTCTATAATTACTTGGTAAAGAGTTTGACCCCTTTTTAAATATTGGCACCACATTGGCCTTACGCCAATCCAGTGGTACTATTCCAGTCATTAAAGACTCCCTAAAAATTAGAACCAATGGCTTTGAAATGACAGAGCTCAATTCTTTAAGGACCCGTGGGTGTATGCCATCTGGTATAGGTGCTTTATTCACCTTTATTTTGTCTCAATATTTTTGGATCATATCAATTGTGAGCCAATGTGGATCATCTGGAGCTGTGTCAATACCATGCCCATTATGGACAAGATCTCCCCCATGCTCTTTTGTATACACAGAGCTGAAGAAGGTATTTAATAAATTTGCCTTCTCCTTGTCCCCAGTCACCCACTCTAGATTATTTTGTAAAGGGCCTACATGCTCGGACATGACCTTTTTACTATTAATATATTTGAAGACTTTTTGGGGTCGGGCCTGCTATCTTTTGCAATCTGTCATTCGTTTTCAATTTTTGTGGCCTTTATTTCCTTTTTGCATATTCTGTTATATTCTTTGTAATGTCTCAACGATAGTATTCCTTCATTTTTATATTTAATAAAAGCTTTGTTTTTATACTCTATAGCTTTTTTAACTTTGGCTGTAAGCCACATAGGTTTTATTTTTAGCCTTTTAAACTTGTTGCCCATGGGAATATATTTTGCAGTGTGTTCACATACAGTCTTTTTGAAGAACTCCCATTTCTATGTTGTGTTCATCGATGTCAATATTAGGCTAGGCTCACTTCTATGCGGGTTGGGAACCTGCACATAATTTAATGCATTCTCAACCTGCAAGCAAAATGTGCTACTGTTTAGCAGATGCATGGGTGTGCCATTAATTAACGGTACATCCACGCATCAGAAAATATGGTTCATTTTTGGCTGTGTGAAACTGTATGGTGCCACAGAACCATGTGGTTCCATGTGGTTTTTAAGAAAGGGTTGTGGACTTTTTTCCTTGTGTTTCCTGCAGGCACAGTAGCCCATTCAAAAGTGTGAACCTAGACTTAGAGAGAGCAGGCTTTCAATCAGGCTTCAGGTCCAAGTACAGAAACTATGCATACCCTAACTGAATGACATTTAGTTTGTCTTAACATTGTGTACTGTAAACAATAGTGATTTCCATAAAATCCTCTTTTATGGAAATCAGCTGACACCCATTTTATGCAATTTTGGCTGTGGACACAGGTCAGCATGGACACCATGACCGGTCTGAGTCTACGCAGCCCTGTGATGCCCATTTTTTGCTTTCAACATATCAACTTCAGGTACAGCTTGTTTACTTGCTGGTTAATACATCCCACTGACTTTCAGATGCTACTAACTAGATAATGAGTGAAGTTATGGTTGATCATTGGATGTTCAAGCTGGCCCCATACTGACACTAGATGTCAACTAAAGTGCACATTAAGTGTAGTACTACTCCCGTAGGAGCCGTGGGGATGCCGTCCATGTCCTCCCCAAATACTGTACCTTGCCCTGCAGCCAAGCACATAGGCTCATTCACCCGTTTCAACAATAATCAATCTAGGGATGTTGATTTGTTGTTTTTACTTTTTGAAGAATAGGGATAGGGATGAGGTAGATGAGTGGGATACTTCAGAAGAGGAACTATGTAAACTGAGGACTTTGTCTAACAGAACAAGCTATATCTGAGTCTGCACTTGAATCAAATGGTGGACATCAGCTTTAAGCAGTAGCAACAGCAGTAACTTCTTTAGAGCCCAGAGCAGTGTCCCTTTAAGTAGTAGTGGGCAGATAGACAAAGCTCTTCAGAACACCAGTTGGTATTACCTATGCTAAATCTGCAGCTGACTTCCTAGCACCAGAGGGAGTTAAACAGCACACAGTCTCTAAGATCCTTAGGGATGTCAGTACTCAGGCCCAAAAGCATCTGGACGCCTTCCTCCATGATACAAGACCAGACCTTAAGAAGACAGCTCCTCAGTCAGCAAAGCAGATCCCAGGTCTCAGCAATTTAGGCCCTCAGGTTGCCCACCTGAGTCCTACTGCAGCAATTGCCTGGAAGGGCAGTGAAACCTCTCTCAGGCTTGGACAATCCTAACCAGGAAAGACCCAGAGCTCCATGTGCTTATTGAATATATACAGCTACCCAGCAAGTCTTGGAGACCCTCACTCTGGGATAGGCTGACTCTGTATCAGAATTCATGCTGCTATCTGTATACTGTAGCTCCACACCTATCATCCAGAAACTTCTGTAGTCTCCTGGATACAGAGGAAGATAGGCAGACTAGCAGCATCTAAGCATACAGAGCAGACCTCACTAAATGATCACAGCTCACTCAGTAAAGTGAGCTAACTATACTTTTACCTAGAAATAATTACAGCCACTCTGCCTACAGAGTGACAATTAAATTTCCTATCAAAAACATAACTAATCCTATCTATCTAATCCTCGCACCTACTTAGGAGGGTGCTACATCAGCAAGTAAGTATTTGGCATATAGCACAAGAAAATAAGTGACTGGCCAGATATGGATCAATTTGACTTAGCTGGACAGCTTGAGCATCTATTTCAATATATGCAAATCAAGAATACCTTTTTATACAAAAATTTGTTAAAAGGTTCTCAGGATGTATAGCAGTGTGCAAAAACTTAAATCAGAATTATAGTAGTTAACATGCAGTCACACCCCTTTAGCACTTCATATGTTATATACAGTCATGTGAAAACTTGAGTATACCCCATAGAAATTGTTGACTTTTTCAACTGATTTGAGCTTGCAAACATTAGATCTTTGTTCCTAGAGATATAGATGATACACTTGAATAAAAACACAAGAAAAACTGCCTTTTTAATAATTTATTTAACAAAATATCAATAGATGTAATGGTGTACTGTGGAATAGGAAAGCACACCCTCTGTATCAAAAGCTGGTATTGCCCCCTGTAGCAGAAATTGCTTCTTACAGGCATTTTGTATAAATGCCCACCAGTCTTTGACATTGTCTCTATGAAATGTTTGACCTCTTCTCCATGTATAATTCATACACAAGGTGTTTTCCTTGAATGAACTGCCTGTTTCAAAATCTCGATACAAAATTTAATTGGGAATGGGCTTTGGCTAGGGCATTCCATGACCCTCGATTTCTTCTTTTTGAGCCATTCCTTGGTGAATTTGGTATTGTGCTTCAGATCAATATGATGTCAAAAGACGTCTGATTCCATTTTTCGATAGGTGGCCTCACATTCTAATGAAGAGTAATCAGCACAAGAGACTTGTGAGACTTTTGATCCTTGTGCTGATTTTTCAGTCTTTTTATTTTGGCTGCATGTTAACAAAGGTGACCTTGCTAATCCCACATCGGTTCCTCAAGGAAATTGATCCTCCAAAAGGACAACAAGTCAGCCCCTGAACCACGCTGGGCTCCACTGGGGACACAGGAAGTCAGACGAAGTAAACCAGGGATCATGCAATACAAATATACTTGAAATCCTGCCCTTCATCTATAATTATTACATTTCGAATGAATACATTTGCTCAAAGGTCGAGTTACTTTTCAAAATGTTCCAAGTGTTTGATTTTCTTCCAGAATTCTATTGATAAGTTCTATAGAAACAAAACAGTTGGTTATGTTCTAAACTGCAGCAATCAAGTTCTCTAAAAAGAGTTTCGCGTATATAACTATTATACAGAGTGACCGACGGGAGTCAGACATTTTTAGAACACGTAGTACACGGTAAGTGGTGATGGAATGGGGACGAGCAAGGCGTATCCCCCCCCCCAATGAAATGCCAATTCAGTCACAATGAAGCAGTAGATGTTACAACATTGTTTGCTTACAACAGCTTTGTTCGAAGTGGTGAGTCTATCACAGAAACACATGACAAATGTTTGTTTTCAGCAGGATGCTGTCACAATGTATACTGCCAATGCACTAATGGAAGTTCTTCGAAACATGTTCCCTGGGCGTCTCATTTCACATTTCGGTGATGTGCCATGGCCCCCAAGGTCAACTGACTTGTCATCATAAGATCTCTTCCTATGGGGGTACCTGAAGAGTCATGTGCACACTCATAAACCCCATAATTTGAAAGAATTGAAGGATGCCATTCAACAAGAAGTGCTCACGATTGATCAACAGCTGTTGGCCCGCGTGATGGACAATTTCAAGTGAAGTATCCATTAGTTGTACTTCTACCATTCTCCAAATGACAGACTGAGAAATACACTGAACTTGCTGATCCTTTGGGATGACTCAGGAAGTTGTTCAGGAATGTTATGTTAGAACATTTCATTGTGTATCTGTGGAGGAGCAGTTCTGTCACCTTAGAACAAGAAGTGTTTTAGGACTACAGAACACCTTTCTCTCTCCTCTTGTCCATAACATAGGCTTTGTGTTCTTTTTTCCATTGAAAGCATGGAACAATTTTAAGTGATAACAGTACAGCAAAGGCAGTGAACACTGGATTTCTGAATTGATCAATAGGTATTTATGTCATTATCAAAAAGATATAATGGAGCGCTTTCAGTTGTATATTTAACAACCAAAACAGAGCAAATAAGAGAAATGTGCTAGGGTTAGGGGGCCAGGATCTAATAAGTGGAACTTGCTTTTTTATGCAAAGTCTGCACAATTTCTGCTTTGCAGATGCATTCATGCATGTGCGTATACACACATTTTTTCATGCATTCGGATGCATTTTTACACTCTTTTTTTTTTCTTTTTTTAATCTCGTTTCAGGACATGTGCATTCTGGTGCGTTATTCTGACTCCAACTGTTGTATTAGTGACTTAACCCATGCTGAGACCTCTATGCCTGGCCTGTATAAGCAGATACAATCACTGCGGACAGTCTTTATCAGATAGCTGAACTCACCAAACACCAGTTTTCCTCATCCACAGATCTTTATTGCATGCAGCAGGTACAGCAGACAACAAGATGTAGCTGATGATTGATAATACTGGTAATGTGTCCCTAGATGCGAGCAGATTGCATGAGGCCTAGAGACAAGTGGCCATATTCATCCCAAGAAGACAGTATACAAGGTGGGAGGGATGAAGCTGGGAGACAGAAAAGGAAGGTGCCATAACCAAAATGTCCACAAGATAGCAGTTTATTAATGTTAGCCATAACTATGCATTGCATTATATTGTTACACAATAAGTGTAACAGCACATGCATTTCTGGTGCATTTACATGCATTCTGGTACATTTTCCATGTGTTTTGCCGCATTCCAGCTGTATTCTATACAGAAAAAGTGCAACAGGTTCTACTTTTGTTGACTGCACTGGAACGCACTGTACTTGTGTGAACTAGGGCCATTGGAATACATGGAAAACACTGTGCAAGCTTTTTTGATTGAGTAAGCACTGTCTAGCGTGGGACGTGTCAACAGCTGATCTCTCTTGTGCTCTTTGTGCTATGATGTTTTTAATCGTGCAATTTTGATATGTATTACTAAAGAACCTGACGTCCTCACACAGTGTGCAGCCATCTATCTTTTTTTTGTTTATACGATTTGATGCAGAATAAAAATGCACTGGACTGCATCTGGTGTGAACCAGCTCTTAGTACTTTTTATCTAATGATTTTGGAGCTATTTTACAAAAACATGTCCTATCAGTTTTGACAACATTATGTAATGTGATGGAACAAAAGCAAAAATATATCCATCACTTCTGTGCAGCTGTTGGCTTAGAATTTAGGAAAATATTCAAACTATTCATATCATTTTTAGTTTTGCTATTCCTTTTCATTTCATAGCAAGAGCTTAAAAACAGGTTTTTGTGTTGCTCTGCCAACGCTCAGAATCTTTTTTTGCAGAAAACAAAACTGGTGTATAAAGTACAGGTAGGGAGATTTCAGGTAATACTCCCACTCAGAGAGTAGAAGAGATGCAGCCGTGTGATCTAGCTAAGCAATGTTCTAGGATGCCATCTACACTATATTGCCAAAAGTATTGGGACGCCTGCCTTTACATGCACATGAACTTAAAGGCATGCAAATCTTAGTTCGTAGGGCTCAATATTGAGTTGGCCCACTCTTTTTGCAGCTATAACAGCTTCAACTCTTCTGGGAAGGCTGTCCACAAGGTTTAGGAGTGTGCAGGGGTGGACTGACCATTTGGAAACTCGGGCACTGCCTGAGGACCCGGGGTCAGTAGGGGGCCCCATGAGATGCCCCTGGTACCTTTTTCATAGACTTTTTTTAAGTTTGGGCAAGGACACAGGGACCCCATGATCCCCTATTGCCCAGGGGGCCCCATGAGTTGTCAGTCCGCCCCTGGGAGTGTGTCTATGGAAATGACCGTTCTTCCAAATGCGCGTTTGTGAGGTTAGGCACTGATGTCGGACGAGAAGGCCTGGCTCACAGTTTCCGCTCTTATTCATCCCAAAGGTGTTCTGCCGGGTTGAGGTCAAGACTCTGTGCAGGCCAGTCAAGTTCCTCCACCCCAAACTCCATGTCTTTATGGACCTTGCTTTGTGCACTGGCACGTAGTCATGTTGGAACAGGAAGGGCCATCCCCAAACTGTTCCCACAAAGTTGGGAACATGAAATTATCCAAAACGTCTTAATCCCCCCTCCACCAAACTTTACACTTGGCACAATGCAGTCAGGTAAGTACTGTTCTCCTGACAACTGCCAAACCCAGACATTCATCGGATTGCTAGACAGAGAAGCATGATTCATCACTCCAGAGAACACTTCTCCACTACATTTGGCAATATAGTGTATTATCAATTGCCCAGGAGCCACACTCTCTGATTGGGTCCCAATTTTGTCATAGGCAGCCTACTGCAGAGTTGCAGTGTGTGCTACGGCTAGAATGAGAGAGGAATGGTGTGGAAGAAGTCAGCGACTGGGTATGAAATGTGGTGAGTGAATGTAGGGTACATTTTTTGAGGTGCTGCACGCTGCAGAGTGTTGACTCTTCTGGGGCACACGCTCTGAACTGTGAGTGTACTGGGTTGAATATGTCTGTGTGCACTGTACTAACTCTAAGGGCTACTTTAGACTAGTGGCTGGGGAGGAGGTTAAAAGCACACGCTTGAGCTAAGTATTTTGCCTCCCCAACAGCCTCCTTTTAAACTGCAAAGGTAGTAGACAGGCATGCTCACATGTCATGGTCATGATGCTTTGCTTCATGCCAGTGGCAAATATTATCGCTCCTGTTGTGTTTGGAAGGCACTAAGCACACTGAACATGACCCATTCAAGTGAATGGGGAAGTGCCACAAATGCCCTGCAATGGCAGGCAATGCATACGGTTGCTGTGCATTGGTGTGAAAATTGTGGGGTTGAAAAATACATCCTCTCTTTACCGCTTATCAAACAGGTCTGTCACATGGAAACTAGATGTCCAAACCTAGCCTTACGCTGATTCCCCATCTCTAAATAGCAGCAATGCTTGCTACATGTGTTGGTATGTTGCAGTGCCATGTACTAAGGCACTAAGACAACACTCCTTCACTGCAGGGCAACAGGCAATGTGTTCTCCAAAAAAGCGTCAAGCCCAGTAAAATATTTCCATCACACATGTTACTGGAAATGACTGTATAATAAATGGGTGTTGTAGTGACTGCCAGCTGGAAACCAATGTGGATACAAGGTTAAAGGATACGTTCATCTTTCTAAGCATGTTTCATGTTACACCCATAATAAGGGTGTAACATGTAACATGTTCAGCCTCAGACCCCTCTCCCCCCAACCCCCCCCCCCCTTGTGGCAGCAAGCCGAGTATCTTCTCCCTGTACTTGCTGCCACAATTCAAAGAGAGCACAGCCGTGCGAAACTTCGCCCACGCGTCCCTGTGAATCAATGAACTACAAGTAACGGCAGCCTTTGCGGGTATTGGATTGTAGTTCTCAATGAACTACCACGCTCTGTGGTAGTTCACTCATTCTTCCTGCCATTGTAAGACCATCTGTTCGTACGAGGTATGAGCATATAGATTACACTGACAGTCTGTAGGAGTCCTGCATGGCACAGCGATTTCCTGATCACTGGTAAAATGCTTTACAGGCTCTTAAAACAAAAAAATAGTAAATGCACATTTTTTTACCTTGTACAAAAGGTGAACTTATCCTTTGAGACATATATTTCCAGCACAACAAGGATCTTTGAAAAAGCATGCAAAGGTTTTATTGAAGTGACCACATCACAGCATGAAATTGCAATGTTTTGGGGCTGTGCAAGACCCCCTCAGTAGGTATGTGATACCTGATAAAGGGCTCCTGTGCGACCCCTAAGTGTTGCAATTGTATACTGTGATGTGATTACTTCAATAAACTTTTGGATGTTTTTCAGAGATCCTTAGTGTGCTGGCGATACATACCTTAACATTTAGGCCCCATGTACACGGGACACTTCTGAATGATGGAAACTGACTGCTGGAAAATGTAGGTTAAAAAATGTCTGTTTAGCCGCGTTTGCATAATGCTTTTATGCAGGTTTATGTGCGTTTGCGTTTGGAAGCGTTTTTAAAGTTAAGCACAAGAGAACCTCCCAAATGCCCAGAATTGCACTGAAAAGTGGTAAATTGTTAACTATTTCAGACTGTTTCATAGAAATACAGAGAGTAGGAGAGACAACAGTATGTGTTGTGATTAGCTTAGGTGTGAGTTGCTCATTAACATTTCTTTTTTTTCCAAGGGTGGGATGGGCGTCAGGTGGAGTGAGTCACTAAGACCTCCTGGCATGGGGTCTTCATGAGGATTTTGAGGTGTGAATGGTCATTAACATATCTTTTGTTTCCAAGGGTGGGAGAGGTCTGAGGTGTGAATTGGTCATTACAATGTGTGACAAGCTTGGTAGGAACATTCTGTTTTCAGTGTTTTGTCCATCTGAGTACCTTGAAAACGCTTCCCATGCATTTTTTATAATCAAAAAAGGCTCTGGACAGCATCAGGAACTGGAAGAGTTAAAAAAAAATTTCAAATGCAAACTCTTATAAACGCAATATGCCGCGTTTATCCATGTTTAGCCGCGTTTTTAAGCATTTTGCGTTTGAAATGCTAATAAAATCGACTGCTGAACGCAAGTTTTCTGCGTTCAAAAAAATGACTGTAAACTCAAATGCCTGTAAACGACTGTAAACGACGATGTGTACATGGACACATCGGAAAACATTAGGGAGAGTTCAGGGGCTGCTGAAAAAAAAACGCTGAACAGCTCCTAAACGTGAGTTTAACAGCTGCAGTGTACATGAGCCTATAAAGGGTTAGGTGTGGTTTTAGCTGTGCTGGGGTGTATTGGTAGCCCATTTAAACTTGTGCATATTACCGCACTGTGGAGCGGTGAAGCCAGTCTAATGAGGTACATCCTGCTGAGTGCAACTGGGTGTGTGCTGCAGGGTGCTAAGTCTAAAACAATCTAAAACAGCCCTCATCAACACAGTGTTGATGGGGAATCCCTCCTGCAGCAGCACTATTATGTTCTGCCAGGTGGCAGCCTTCCCTGCTGACAGAACACAATGATCATTTCTGGCAACTATAGCCACCAACAGGGATCGCATGAAAAAAACTCAACAGGCTGGTTGTACTGAAGTCAGTTGATGGATCAACTGCAGTAAAACTAGCCTGCCCATAGATAGATCGAATCTTGGCCTGTCCCTGTTGAACTGGCAGAGGTTCAATCCATCTATGGCTGGCTTAAGGTTAGCAGTAATGCAATTACATGATATTGGCTTAGCAGAGAGTGATATTTAATGCTGAACTCCAGGGTAATATAAAAAAATGCAATTACGTATTGAAAAAAACATCTTTTTAAATGCAACTAATGTAAGTCACCTAATATGACATGGTATTTGCCTCTTGCAATCCCCTGTGCAGATGAACAGAGAGCTTTAAGGAAAGCTGCAGACTTAAAAACATTGAAAATGACTTTTTAAATTACACTAACAAGTTAAAGTGTATACATTTTTTGGTAGTGCTTTCACATAAACATGCCTTTGCTCAAATGTGTCATGGTCAGGGGCAGACTGACCATTCGAGAACTCGGGCACTGCCCGAGGGCCCGGGGTCAGTAGGGGGCCCCATGAGATGCCCCTGGTACTTTCATAGGCTTTTTTGGGTGTGGTTTGAGTGTGGGCAAGGGTACAGGGGCCCCATGATCCCCTATTGCCCGGGGGCCCCATGAGTTGTCAGTCCGCCCCTGGTCATGGTCAGAATATTTTGCAGCTAACTGACAATAGCTACTTGCCCTCCTGAAGATTTACCCCCTTTCCTGACCAGGCCATTTTTTGCATTTCATGCAACGCTGCACTCAAATGAAATTTACATCCTTTTTTTCTACGACTTGAGCTTTCTTTTGGTGGTATTTGATCGAGTGTGCATTTTTTATTTTTTGCGCTATAAAAAAAAAAAAGACTGACAATTTTGAGAGAAAAAAATATTTTGGACTTTTTGCTATTAAACATATTCAGTAAAAAATCTAATTTTATCATAAATTTAGGCCAAAATGGGGGGGTGTAGTAGAAGGTTCTCCCGGGTGGGGGGCAGGGATGTTGTTGGTCAATGTCAGGCTCTCTCCGCTGCAGGGGGAAGAGGGGGTTGTGTTGGTCGGTGTCTGTGGGGGCAGACAATTTGTGTGTTGCCTAGGGCAGCACAAAACCTAAATACACCACTGGATACAGCTAGAAGCATTTTTTTTTCCCTTTTCAGAAAAAGGCTTTGCATAAATAAATAAAAGCTGATCGCTGTGAGCACCATAGTCAGTGGTAAATGGTTTGTTTCATCCCTGTAAACTGATCTGGAAGAGAGCTTGTTTTATTGAAAACAACAGACTTACTGGCTAGATCACCAGATGAAAACAGAAGAAACAAAGCCAAAAAAAAAGAAAACTAATGTAGCCAGCACATCTAAGAATTATTAATCTGCAATATAATAAATGTTTGCTTTTTTGGGTTTAATACTGCTTTAAATTGCTAGCTCATGTGGCATTGGGCTTCATATCTCCATATTTGTATTGTATGTAACCTGATAAAATAGTACATTAGCAGTATAGAGGTGAAGCATAATAAGGATGAATATGCGCTGAATGTATTTCATTAATATACTGTATATTGCCAATGCAAAGATTATGTAAAGTAATTGTTTCTAAGCAACAGTCAAATCAAATCAAATGTTCAAAAGAGTCTGAGAACATTGTGAAACATTATACAGAGCAGAGAGCGGATGGAATGCAGTGCTCAGATCATACATAACATTACTCTTAGTTCTGCTCTGTCTTAGGGTTGTGGAACACCCCACTGATTACACGTTTTTATTCAAAGCACTAATGCATGCATAAGCAAATGTGATAGTCTTGACAGCATGTGTTAGCATGATGTTCGATCTTGTTCAATACCATCATTAGGAATTGTTCTACAAAACAAAGGCTTAAAGTGGAACTTCACTGGATCTGAGCACCACGATCTGAAGTCACTGTTTAAGCCTTTTTTTTTAATATTCAAAGCAAACTCGCTCATTCATCTATGTCTCCATGTTTTATTGTATTTAGAAATCACTTTAAAAACACCCACCTAGCATTTCTAGCCTCAGCCATCTTGAGTAAGGGCAGAAAATTAATGTGGCATTTACTTCCTGGAATCTGTCTGCCCTTAGCTTAGGCATGCAAGCAAGAGGATGTGCTTAGCTAAGAAAGTCCTTCCTCCCCTTCTCCAGATGAAAGAGGAAAAAAAAATGTCAACGAAGACTCCTGGGATATATGAAATCATTTTGGCCTAGGCCAGAAACCAGGAGGCAACTGAAGACATGTAAAATAAAAGGTTAAAATAAGAAAATGTAATATACCTTCCTATATGTTTATTAATGCTAGCAGAATAAGGATTAAAGTGTTAGTAAAGAATCGTGTTTTACTTTGTATTAAATAACAACCATGATATACTTACCTGCTCTGTGCAATGGTTGTGCACAGAGCAGCCCCGATCCTCTTCTTTTTGGGTCCCCGCCAGCAGTCCTGGCTCCCCCACCTTCTGAGTGCAATAGCAAGCCTCTTGTCATGAGGGCGTTTGAGCAGGCTCGCTTCCGAGTCACAATCCTGTGAATGGACATTGTCCATTCACACTAGGAGCAGGGCTCAGCCCCACCCCTGCTCTCTTCTCATTGGCTCACTGGCTATGATTGCCTGCAGCAGGAGTGAATAGCTCCAATGAGGAGCCAATAAGGAGAGAGAGCTGGGACAGAGAAGCTGCTCTAATGCACATCGCTGGACCGAGATGGGGTCACATACACCCAGAAGGTTTTTTACCTTACTAAATAGAAAGCATTAACCACTAGCCTACAGGGCACTTTTACCTCCTTCCTGCCCAGGCCAATTTGCAGCTTTCAGCACTGTCACACTTTGAATGACAATTGTGCAGTCATGCAACACTGTACCCATATGAAATTTTTATAGTTTTTTTCACACAAATAGAGCTTTCTTTTTGCTAAACAAACGAAAAAAGGCCAAAGATTTTGAAAAAAAAAAACATTTTTCTTAGTTTCTATTATAACATTTTGAAAATAGGTCATTTTTATCCTTCACTGATGTTGCACTGATGGGCACTGATAGGCAGCTCTGATGGGCACTGATGAGATGACACTGATAGGCAGCACTGATAGGCATTGATAGGCTGCATTGATGAGGCGGCACCGGTGGGCATTGATGAGCAGGCACTGATGATGCTACACTGATATGTGGCACTGATAGGCAGCACTGATGGGCATTGATAGGCTGCATTGATGAGGCGGCACCGGTGGGCATTGATGAGCAGGCACTGATGAGGCTACACTGATATGTGGCACTGATAGGCAGCACTGATGGGCATTGATAGGCTGCATTGATGAGGCGGCACCAGTGGGCATTGATGAGCAGGCACTGATGAGGCTGCACTGATATATGGCACTGATAGGCAGCACCGATGGGCACTGATAGGTGGCACTAATGGGCACTAATAGGCAGCACTGAAGGGCACTAACTGGCAGTACTGATGGGCACAGATTGGCAGCAGTGATGGGCACAGATTGGCAGCAGTGATGGGCACAGATTGGCAGCAGTGATGGGCACTTTTGGAGCTGCACTGGTAATCTGGCAGCTGATAATCAGTGCCATAATTATCAGTGTAGATGTCTCCTTTCACACTTACCGACAAATGTGTTTACATGGTGATCAGCTGTGATTTGACACAGCTGATCACATGGTAAGAGGCCGCTGTGATTGGCCCTTTACAGGACACAGCGTTCATAGAGAGCGCCAGGTGTGCACCGCTAGGGATGCGTGGAGGGTGCGGTTCTTGGAGGATGTCATATGACGCCCTCCCAGAATTGGACAACCGCAATGTAGCCGTCATTTGACTATAGTGTGGTCAACAAGTGGCAGGGGTGGACTGACCATTTGGAAACTCGGGCACTGCCCGAGTTCCCAGGGTCAGTAGGGGGCCCCATGAGATGCCCCTGGTACCTTTTTCATAGGCTTTTATGAGTTTGGGCAAGGACACAGGGGCCCCATGATCCCCATTTGCCCGGGGGCCCCATGAGTTGTCAGTCCGCCCCTGACAAGTGGTTAAGGTAAAAAACCTTCTGCCTTTAGAACCACTTTAAAAATAGTTAAAGCAATATTAATCTACCGTAATTGTTTAAAAAATGCAATACATTGCAATTTACCTATTCGTTGATGTGGTGGATGAATTAGTTTTAGTTTTTTTTTCCCTCTGTTTTCACATGGTGAGCTGACCAGTAACATGCCTCCTGTATTAGAGTGCCCCCACTCTGGATGAATAAGCACAGGAGCACTATTGAACAGCAGCATTGTTAGTCAAGGGGAGGGGAGTGTTAGATGGACTAGCATATTTGATACACTAACAAACTGAAGCCAAATTCCAGCTCACACTGCAGTCACAAAAGCAGTTTACAGCAGCATTCTTTTTGGGGGGGCGGAATAAACATTTCACATTATTAACTACAAGCTGATCATTGTAAGCACCATTGTCAGTGGTAAATGGTTTGTCCGAACACTTTACCTGATAGAGTTGCATGAGAACTTGATCTATTAAAAACAGATTTACTGGCTGGATCACCAGATTCAAATAAAAGAAAGAAAGTCTGAAAAAGAAAACAAATGCAGCCATCACATCTAAGAACTGGTAAGCTGTAATATAATTAATGTTTGATTTGAGGTTTAATACTGCTTTAATGTTTTGAGACTGAGAGAATTCAGTTCCACTTTAACAAGCATTTAACCCTTGCAGTGAGGGGGAAGGCTAGGCAAGGGAATTTTTTTTTTCTGGGGGGGGTAGGAGATTTTTTTTTCATTGGTGGCTATGGGTTACTGTGCATAATGATTGTATTGTCATTGTATGATTCTTACTGTATAAGTCTAATATTCCATAATTAATGCTAGTTATCAGTCATCCTGCAGAACACTGCACTGAGGAGCAAAGAAGAAAAGAATTGCTGACTTTCCCTTATCCAAACTACTGAAAATTTTCGTCCCTGAAGTGCAGAGTGGCCGTGACACACAGAGCGCTGTCAGGCTGGCGAGTTCACGGTCGCCCTGCGTTTATGCATGGCGCGGTGACAATGTGCACTTCATGCCTCACAGAGTGACAATACATGCCTCTATCTCAGCAGATTCCTCCCCGGGTTATCTGTACAACAGCAGGAGTTAATAACCAAATCCACCAGCAGGCCAGCAGAAATTTCAATTACCCTTTTTTTTTCTTTTTTTTTCCGGTAATGTGCCTCTTGTCAGTAACACCACATATATTGGAATTAGGTTCATAAATCAATGGCATAACGTTTTTTTTTTTCTAGATGGAACGCATTGCTTTACACCAGAATCTTGCGACCTCTGCAAATAAAAGATTGTTTTATCTTTTACATCAAGGTGTACATTGCCTGCGTGTTCTTTATCTTCCCCTGCAGCAAGCAGTATTGTCATCCTTTGGTAACATATGGTACCAGTCAGTTGTATAATCTAGCCGGGGGTCCCTGTGGCCATAACCAACAGATCCTCCTCTCCCAACGTTCACCGCCAGCCTATCACAGCGCAGGAGGTGTAATTAAAACCAACATTCTTTCAGTTTCACCGGCTATAAAATGTCTGAGACAGATTTATTCAGCATGAGTGGTGACCTTGCTGTAGACCAATCCAGTCTGACCTCCTTCACATCAAACTATCAATCTAACTATAAGGGGGAAGCATTGAAAAATCTATGCTCAGCTATTGGCTTTAAGGTGTTGACTAATAGAGAGTGTGAACAGCACAGCAAAAGATGAAGCAGGGAGGGCTTAAAGAGACCCTGTCACCAACTTTATTGCAAGTAAAAGCACAGAAAAAATCAAGTATTTTAAATTGCAATGGTTTCCCTTCCATTAATTATTTTCATTCACTTGAAATGTACCTTTAAACATGCTAGAAAATATAATTAATCTAGGAAAATTCAATTCCTAGCACAACCCTTCTTTTCTTGCACATCATAGCTCATTTCGCTTGTTGAAATGTCTAATTACTGTCTGTGCTGGCCCAACTCCTCTGCCCCTCCCCATACCAGCGCAACAACCTTTTGTGTAGTAGCCAGGAAAGTAGCAAAGAGAAAAATCATAGAGTAGGGCTTAATGGAACCCTACGGTTCCTCTAGAGCGGGGGTCGGCAACCCATTGATCTTGAACTACGCGTCAATTGCGGGTAGGTGACAGGTAGATTGCCTTCCTTGGTTTTTTTCTTCCCTGCAGCAGCTGAACTCCAGTGATCTTTGATCTGCTTCACATTGTTCAGGTAGATCTCCACCTTTCAAAGGTTGCCTACCCCTGCTCTAGAGGTTGCTAGTAGTACATTGAGCAATGAGCAATTTGTCTCTCAGATAAGTTCCCACTGACACCATTGATCTTTTTAGCTATTTGTAAGGGGGTAATTCATCCCAATGATCATAAGTGTAAGGAGTATTCTTCCCACTGACCATCACACTAATGTATCATGAGTTGTAGATATAGTCATTTTTAGCAGGGCTTCCCTGATACTGGAAGGTTATTGCAAGGGTTCCTCTGTGTTGCATAGGTTGAGGGAGGCTGCCAGAGTGTCACTTTAATCTGCTGGAGCTGCTGACATCACATCCAAGATGATGACCTTGCCAAAGTTTGTGCCATGAGTTGCTCTGTCGGCACCCTTTTATCCAACATGCTTTGATATGAAAATCAAAGAGATGAGTGAAAAATTGTTGGCTGAACAGTGGCTGTATCCAATCGAATGCAGCCACTGTTCGAATATTTTGACAGCCACAGGTGTCAGCTGTCAGAATACAATAACCAGCAGGGGAGATTCTTCCATCTACGCTAAATCGATATTCCATGGGGTGAACAAGCTTTGTGGCCAGCTTTATGGGTTTTAAATGTTTACACACAGGTGGCTTTTAATTAAAGTGGTTCTAAAATCTAAACTTTTTTTACCTTAAAGTGATACTAAAGTCTTTTTTTTTAATAACAGACATGTCATGCTTACCTGCTCTGGGCAGTGCTTTTGCATAGAGCAGCCTGATCCTCCTCTTTTCGAGTCCCCCACTGGTGTTCCTGGCCCTTCCCTCCTGTTGGTTGCCCGCACAGCAAGCAGTTTGCTATGGGAGAACTCGAGGAGACAAACTCCAGAGCCATGGCTCTGCGTGTCTAGTCACACACAGAGCAGCAGCTCTGCCCCGCCCCCTCCCTCTCTTGATTGGCTTACTGGCTGTGATTGACAGGAGAGGGTGCCAATGGCTCCCATTGCTGCCTCAGCCAATCAGGAGTGAGAGTCTCCGGAGAACCGAGGCTCTAGTGGACATCACTGGATCGCGATGAGGCTCAGGTAAGTATTGAGAGGGCTGGGGGGGGGGGGAGGTTTCTTATCTTCATGCATAGAATACATGAAGGTAAAAAAAACCTTGAACTTTTAGAACCACTTAATGCATTCTATGCATTAAAGTGAAGTTCCACCCAAAAGGAGAAGTTCCCTTTGTTTGTACCCTCCCCCCATCCACTGCCACATTTGGCACTTTTTGGGGGAGAGGGTACCTGGTTTTGACAGGTACTCGCTCCAACTTCTGACCTGAGCTAGAGGTTTGCTCCCCCTCCTTCCCACTGCAGTCTTCTAGGACACTCAGAAAACTCAGAAAACTACAGGACCACTCACAAGGTGATGCGCAACTCATGCATGTGCAGTAGGAAACCGGTTGTGAAGCCGCTAGGCTTCACTTCCAGTTTCCCTTACTGAAGATGCCGGCGCCGGGAATAGGGTTGCCACCTCATCCCTTTAAAACTGAATGCATATTAATTACTCAGGTTCTGGGGGCTGGTTAAGGTGGTAAATAAAATCACTTAGTGTCTTATCTGCATTTAATTAGCTTCATAACCTGTCTAATTAACATGTGTTCGGGTTTAAAGGGATGAGGTGGCAATCCTAGCCAGGAACCCAGACTCTAGTGAAGAACTAACCCAGGTAACGACAACGCAGGACCCCTGGACAGCAGGACTTATATTATAATATAACTGTGCTACCCAACGGCTATATGGTTAGCATTTCTGCCTGGCAGCACTAGAGTTGTTGGTTTGAATCCCAACCACGGCACTACCTGCCTGGAGTTTACATGTTCTCCCTGTGCCTGTGTGGGTTTCCTCCCACACTCCAAAGACATGCTGGTAGGGAAATTGGCCCTAGTATGTGTATGAATGTGAGTTAGGAACCTTAGATTGTACACTCCTTGAGGGTTAGGGACTGATGTGAATGTATATTATACAGGTGAAACTCGAAAAATTACAATATCGTGCAAAAGTTCATTTATTTCAGTAATGCAACTTAAAAGGTGAAACTAATATATGAGATAGACTCATTACATGCAAAGCAAGATAGTTCAAGACGTGATTTGTCATAATTGTGATGATTATGGCTTACAGCTCATGAAAACCCCAAATCCACAATCTCAGAAAATTAGAATATTGTGAAAAGGTGCAATATTCTAGGGTCAAAGTGTCCCACTCTAATCAGCTAATTAAGCCATAACAGCTGCAAAGGGTTCCTGAGCCTTTAAATGGTCTCTTAGTCTGGTTCAGTAGGAATCACAATCATGGGAAAGACTGCTAACCTGACAGTTGTGCAGAAAACCATCATTGACACCCTCCATAAGGAGGGAAAGCCTCAAAAGGTAATTGCAAAAGAAGTTGGATGTTCCCAAAGTGCTGTATCAAAGCACATTAATGGAAAGTTATGTGGAAGGGAAAAGTGTGGAAGAAAAATGTGCACAAGCAGCAAGGTTGACCGCAGCCTGGAGAGGATTGTCAGGAAAAGGCCATTCAAAAGTGTTGGTGACTTTCACAAGGAGTGGACTGAGGCTGAAGTCAGTGCATCAAGAGCCACCACAGAGTATGGAGGAAGAATGGAGAGGCACACACTGCAAGATGCTTGATGTCCAGTGTGAAGTTTCCACAGTCTATGTTGATTTGGGGAGCCAGGTCATCTGCTGGTGTTGGTCCACTGTGCTTCATTAAGTCCAGGGTCTACCAGGAGATTTTGGAGCAATTCATGCTTCCTTCCACAGACGAGCTTTATGAGGATGCTGACTTCATTTTCCAGCAGGACTTGGCACCTGCCCACACTGCCAAAAGCACCAAAACCTGGTTCAATGACTGTGGGATCACTGTGCTTGATTGGCCATCAAACTCACCTGACCTGAATCCCATAGAGAATCTATGGGGCATTGCCAAGAGAAAGATGAGAGACATGAGAGCAAACAATGCAGAAGAGCTGAAGGCCGCTTTTGAAGCATCCTGGTCTTCCATAACACCTCAGCAGTGTTACAGGTTGATAGCTTCCATGACATGCCGCATTGAGGCAGTAATTGCTGCAAAAGGGGCCCAAACCAAGTACTGAGTACATATGCATGCTTATACTTCTCAGAAGTCCAATATTGTTCAATGTATAATCCTTGTTTTATTGATTGCATGTAATATTCTAATTTTCTGAGATTGTGGATTTAAGGTTTTCATGAGCTGTAAGCCATAATCATCACAATTATGACATAATCATAAATCTCATATATTAGTTTCACCTTTTAAGTTGCATTACTGAAATGAATGAACTTTTGCACGATATTCTAATTTTTCGAGTTTCACCTGTATATATGTAAAGATCTGCAAAAACTGATGGTGGAGCACCTGTAACAAATAAATAAAAATATTAAAAGTCATCAGCTACAGTATTTCTAGCTGCAGAATTTTATTTTTTGGGGGGAAGCCTGAAACTCCTCTTTAAGGTAAAAAACACTCCACTATCTATCCTACCCAACATCCATAAACACTTACCCGACTCCTCTCACCAATCCTGCGCTTAGGCTCCTGCTGATGTCAGTCAAACTCATGTGAGGAGTGAGCAGGGGCATGGCAGGGCGACGCTGTGTGTATTTATGGACACACACAGCCCAGCTCAGGAGTGCACGAGCATGGGTGCCCCTTTGGCAGCCAGCTTGTTAAGGGGGCACCTGGAGAAGAAATGGACAGCACCAGCAGGGGACCACCATAGAGGAAGTAAGGAACAACTCTGTGAAGTGTCATTACACAGAGCAGATAAGTATACCTCTTTTTTAATTAAAACTAAAATATCTTTAGTATCACTTGAAATAACATGCCTATAATATGGTATATGCACACATAGGGGGAAGATTTTAGTTGAAACTAATGGTCTAGTGACATGTGCATGTCAGGATAATAATTGAAAAAAAAAACATATTCAATACATATCTGCAATACATGCACATGTCCCTATGTTTTATCCCTTTAAAAAAGTTGCGACCAAAAAAAAATGTATCTGCTTAAATTCAGTGTGGGTTGACAACACAGTTTGGGTTGACAATACAGTACCTCTGCTACACTGAAATCCCAAACAGTGTTCTCAGCACCAGCCTGCTGGACAACAGAACTCCCCCTATTCCCTATGTTTCTCTCTCCCTCTCCACAAGCATACATTATCCCAGCAAAAAAATACTGTTGTCATAACTCTTAGAGGCTCTTGGTAGATGTAGTTCTGGTGGCGTGTCTACATCAATAAGACCTGACCTCCCAGCAGCTGCTCTTGTAAGAAATATAGAAGCCTGGTGATGATGTCACTGTAATAAAAGTTGTTACTCTCTAAAGGAACAAGGTAAAATAAAAAAAAAAAAGCTAGGACATCATCTAGAGCAGGGGTCAAGTCTCATCATGCCTCTGCCTCTGGGAGTCTTGCCTGTGGCTGTCAGAGTCTTGCAAGGCCTCATGGGACTTGAAGTTCATCAACACCTGGAGGGCCATAGTTTGGAGACCCCTGATTTCTAGAGGAAGAGAGAGATGTGTGGTATAGTTGGGTAATGCCTGGACACACAGTACAATATGGGAGCTATCTTGCTGATTTTTTTAACCCCTTGCCACTGCCTCCTGGTGGCACTTTGAGTGAGTGTTATTGCCAAGAGATGGGAAAAGGCTCCAGATCACAAACAGAAACCAAGATTGTTGGTGAGAGTTCGGTTAGAGCATTGAGAGTGTGCTTAGAGCACGCTGTCAGCACAGACCTTTGGAGCATCATAGATGTATATGTGAGGCAGCTGTGCATTAAGGCTCCCCCCACAGCATACAGGTGTTATGCCACCAGGGAAAGGTTAAAGAACTGCCATTTCTTTCCTTTACAACCTAGTGAGTTACTGACGTGAAACAAGTATACAAGACAGGGGTTCAGACTTTTTGAACATCATTGGATTCATGCTTTCTCTAAAGTTAACAACTCACAGTGAATCCACTGCAAGCAGATTGTAAGGGGTCCACTTCAAAAACATATCTCCCAACTTTCCTAGATGGGAAAGAGGGGTACATTGTAGCATAAAATGATTGGTTAAATCACAAGAGCTTTTTCTTTAACCACTACTTTTCAAAATAGCAAATGCAACAACGTAGAAGTTTGATGAAATATTTAGTGCAGTTATTGAATTATTGATAATTATTTTTTTGTAGAGGTCTATACATTGGACCAAAAATAAGGACAACTGGGAACTATTGGCAGATATGTCTAGCACTGCCCTCTAAGGAGTTGCTGAATTGTTTTTGGGTTCTCTGTGGATCTGGACCCCACTCTGAAAGCCCAACTCCTGCTGACACAGGGTCTACAGCCTGGTCCTCCCACAGTCAGCAAACTCCTCTCTCCAGATCTCTCCTCTCTCACTCACCGTCTCATCTCCTAGGCTTTCATATATATACGCCTCTGCCCACACACCAGCTTCTCTGGGAAATGTAGTTCTTTACTACACCGTTCCTAAGCAAAGTCCTGCATACAAATTCCATAGGGCTGCTATACAGAGTGAGAATGCAACTGTTCTGCAGGACACTTCCATCTTGTGTCTGTTTTAACATCCTGCATCCACTTGCAGCAGAGTGTTACACATGCAAGAACTGTCTCTGTCTCTCCCACTGCATTTGGTAACAAGGGTCCTGCTATTGTCCTGACTAGGGTCCTTTTCCAATCAGATGAAAGGGACTGTGTTGTTAGTAGGTCAAGGTCACTCTGCAGAGGTTGCAAATGAAACAGACCTTTCCCATGCCAGAAAATAGAATATGATATGGCCTGGAACTACTGCGTGAAGACACAGCCAGTTCAGCTCAGGTGATACAAAGTCTAGTTTGGGCACTGCTAGAAGGTTTCAAGCCTCCAGAAGGCTAGCATGGACCCACTCTTCCTGAAGCTACAGTACCCCTAATCCTCCAGCCCATGTTACACACCTGGCCCTTAAAGCTGTAGGGCCAGGTACAAGCAAACATTTCCCACATGTTCCTGTGCTGCCCTTGACTGAACCAGGGGCATGCTTACCCCACTAGGTATAGGTCACAGATAATGTAAATAAGGAGAGTAGAGTCCACTTCTTTATTTCCTTACTTATCTTTACTTATGTGCAACAGGCAGTATTACAGTGTTTCAATCATTTGGATGATGGTGTCAACTTTTGCCCACTGATGGGTTTTTCTGTCCATGCTTTCCCTAAGTCTAGCCCACTAGGGAGATGACTTCTATGGTGTTTCCCAGCCAGGGAAGGCCAACATCTGAAAACACTACATCTGGCTGCTGATGACCCCAGGCATTCCTATAGGGGCTAAACAGAAAACGCCATACTTCCTTACTTTCAGGACACTTTTAATCTCTCCAGCCAACCCCATTACCTTGAGCCAGCTCTGTTTATACCCTATACTAAAGGGGAACTAGTGGGCAAACAGGGAACTGTGCCTCTCCAAAACTACAATGGAGAAGCCAAAGACAAAAACTCGTGTCTGCCACCTAATACCCCCTTACACACGTTGCTCATTAAAAATGTTGGTTTGAATTGCACCTCCTGGACTGTGACAGGTGGTGGTCAATGGTGAATGGTACTGGTTACACAGGACCCCTTCAGCTAGATTATATGACTGACTGATACCATATCCCATGCTGTAGTGTACTATATGTGTTTTGCCTAGAAAAGAAACATCGCTTTATTGGAAAATGACTTATAAAGTGTAATCCATATCAAATAATAAAAATTCTCCACTGGTATCTGCAAAGAGTTTTCCCAAAGTGGGCAACACCTACAAGCTTCTAAATATCTGTCATTCCAGGTTCACTTTAAAGTGGCTGTGACATGCTGAACACATGATTTTAATGTGTGATTTGATGTGACATTGGGTATGGGCATTACGCCAGAATTGAATAGGGAGCATTTACGAACCTTGGAAAAAAAGAAGAAAATTGTTTTTCAATGGCTTTTCTACAGAGCGAAATTGTTCAGTGCTGTTTACAGAGAAAATATAATGTATATCCAGTAAGCACACACTCTGAATGATTACACTGACATTTACACTAAACCTAGAAAAGACTTTCACATTTTCTATTCTTGCTGTTCCGTATTCTGATTACTACATACTTCATATTAAGATGTTTATGCTCCCATTAGTGGCCATGTAGAGAATGTTATTTGCATTTTCTGCCTAAATGGAATCTAAAGTCCACATTATTGTTTTATATGCTTTAGATATACACAGAAAAAGGTCAATAGTGAACTTAATGTTAGCAGGCTTATTAATCTTTTTATTATGAAAAGCCAAGCTAAAAGGAACCCAGAAGGATAGTTACAAGTAGGACCAAGCAGCATAAAAAAAGGCTTTATTGATTAATTGATAAATAACAACACAAATAGGTAGCATAAACCTCTGAACCTTTATATATTATTACAGTGGCGTAGATACACCGCCACTTCTCTTTTTGTACAGAGTGCCTTGATAGCTGTGATTTTTCAAATGGCCTTTAGGCTAGGGGATAATATTGACCTTGAAATCCAGGCAACCTTCTCTTGGGATCCTCAGGTTGAAGTTTCAGGTAGTGAGACATTAAGAAACTTTTTAAAAATCATAAGCAATTGACAGTTTCTTAATAGGAAATGGGATATTTCATCATTAGAATCACATATAATTTGCAGGGTTATCCCTAGGGGATTGAGAGAAAGAGTTATTCCCTCAGAACATTTGCACACCTCCAGGTTCCTTGAAAAGTGGAAAAAAAAGTTGTATTGAACATGGGTAATCTGTTATGATATTAATTGCTGAGGTGGAGAAAGCCCAGCTGCAGGCAATCCAGGCAGAATTAGAAGAAAGTACTAAGTCTTTGGAGTCCTTAAAGGAGGATGCCAAATTGAGAGACAGAACAAATTGTTTAAGAAGGAGGTAGAGAAGGTCCAAAGAAACCTGAAAGCCACTACACAGTAGGAGTTTAGTCAATATTTGGAAGACTGGGAAAAGGTGATATTTTTGACCTTATGGCTCCTAGGGGGAGATGTAGATCCCAACAGGGTAGATTTAGGTCTCACACATCCTCTCAAAATACCCAGTCTTCATCTGAAAGTGAGAGTACTTTCAAATTTGTGGATTTTTTAAAGGCAGTGGAAGTAAGAGGTTGATCAGGGTCCCAGGAAGGGGACAATCAAGGGAGGCCCAAGGGTAAGAGGAAAAGAAAAACAAGGAGAAGAAGGAAAAACAAAGGAATCCAAACCATCAAAGGGTCAGCATCAAGGGAGTGGAAGTGATGAGAGATAGTGGGGAGGAGGTCCCATTTAGTGGTTATTATCTACCTGTGAGAGACATGAGAGCTCTATCCTTCTACCTTGTGTCCTCTCTGGATGGATCTGAAATTTATAAAGATCTTAATCTTTTCTCGTGTAAGGTAATGATTTGAGGGGTCCTATCCAGCAAATATCTCCCTTTGATCAAGCGGATATTGATGCCTTGAATAATCCTATTTTATTACTGGAAGAAAATGCAGAGAGTGATGAACAACAATCTACCATACAAGGAAGTCTTCCAATCTATATGTCAGATCTATGAAAACACACGGATAAATCTCTGGCCTGGCATGGTATTGATAACCTGACCAAGGAAGAGTGGGTGGCCTTACGTAAGCTAGAAGAAGAACCCAATCTTGTGATTAAAAAGAATGACAAGGGTGGAAAAGTAGTTCTCACGACTGAAGTAATGTATGGAAGAGAAGTCCAGAGACAACTGAAAGACACTACTACCTACAGAAAGGTGTCATACAATCCATTTCCAGACCTTATCGTTCTATTTTCAAAAAAGGAACAGGAGTTTATCAGAGTGTGAGAATATAATACTCCCATTTTCTATATCATACCTAAATTGCACAAATCCCTTGATAACCCAACAGCGAGGCCCATAGTGTTGGCCATCAAGGGCTCCCTAGAGAAAGTAGGCAAGTACATTTATGCCTTAATAAAGGAATTGGTTCCTTCTTTTGTCCACGATACACGTAATGTCCTCTGTAAACTACAGGACACTGTGGATCCTCCTGGGGTCCTGTTGGTCTGTAACAATGTGGAATCTTTATATACTTCGATTTCATGTGACTGGGGCCTCAAGGGGAACTTTCACTTCCTTGAGGTTGAGTTTACAAGTTTGGGGCCACATAACGAATTTGTTCTTCAGTTATTAGAGTTCTCTTCTCAGACTGAATAATTTCTTCCAATTTTTGGGTAGCTACTCTCAGCAGGTGAGAAATAGGGGGCGGGGCCGAGCCACGGCTCCATGTGTGAATGGACACACAGAGCAGCGGGTGCTCCCATAGCAAGCTGTTTGCTCTGGGGGCACCCAATAAAAGAGAAGTGCCATGGCCAGACTGCGGGGGAACTGAGAAGAGGAGAATCCAGGCTGCTCTGTGCAAAACCACTGCACACAGCAGGTAAGTATAGACATGTTTGTTATTTTTTCTTAAAATAAAATAAGCCTTTAGAATCACTTTAATATGAAAGAGCTCAACATCAGACCGACCTATAATTTTGATCCCATAACTGTTTCTTTCCTGGATTTGCAGATCTCTATTTCAAATACAAAATTAGTAGCCCAGACTTTTCATAAAAACACAACAGTTAATACAGTGCTTCAGGCGGGCAGCCACCCTCCAGTATCCCTGATTAATGGCAACCCTGTGTGACAGTTTCTGTGAGTACGCAATAACTGTACTCAGGAGGACTTTAGGTCCGAGGCTGAAGAGGTGTATACCAGATTTAGAGAACATAAGTATCCTCACAAAATTATTAGGAGGGCCAAAAGGAGCACTTGGAACAGTAAAGAGAGGATTTGGTTAATCCATCCCCCAAGGGGAAAACCCTGGTGACACTATGGCCCCTGTAAGGATTATCACAAAATATGGCTTCCAATGGAGTCAAGTTAAAGAAATTCTCATCAAACATTGGCATGTTCTTAATAAATCTCCTGCACTTGCCAAAATTGTAGGCCCACATCCAGGGGCGGACTGACAACTCATGTGGCCCCCAGGCAATAGGGGATCATGGGGCCCCTGTGTCCTTGCTCAAACTCAAAAAAGCCTATGAAAAAGGTACCAGGGGCATCTCATGGGGCTCCCTACTGACCCCAGGCCCTTGGGCAGTGCCCGAGTTTCCAAATTGTCAGTCTGCCCCTGCCCACATCCTATGATGGTGGCCCGGAGAGCATGCAATATATGCAAGTCCCTGGTACACCTGGAGTTCCACAGAAAAGCTGCAGGTAATTGGTTAACAAATTTACCATCTTTGAAATGACTGTATTCCTGTGGGCACTACCAGATATGTCAACATGTAGATAAGATGGATGTGTTTGTCAATGTGGACCAGTCAAAAATGTATAAGATCAGAGATTTCATCATTTTTTCCACCAGCCGCTTGGTCTATATGCTTGAATGTCCATGTGGCAAATACTAAATTGGCAAGAACACATTCGTAGTATTAAGAAGAAAGATGATGAGCATCCTCTGGCAGTGTATTTTGTGGAGTTCCATGATGGAAAATCTGATGGACTGCATGTTAAAGGGATCTGTATGTTGAATGTAGAGGAGATTTCAACATGGTCCTGTTGCAGAAAGAGAAAATGTGGATCTTCAAGTTAGGTACACTTGAATGTTACATATTTCCTTATTAATATTGTGGCTCACTAATGTTTAAGAATTCCTCCAAACCTTGGTTAAAGGGCTATACAAGGACAAAGCCTGATTACCTTAAATGACAAAGGAATGTGACTATATGGACAGACCAATTCACTCTCCTTTCTTAGAAGGTCATCATGTTGTTTGCATGGGGAGTGGGTTGTCCATTTCCTTTCAGACAAGTCCAGTATATAAAACACAGCTAGGCTGGAAATATCTGTCTCGTGCCAGAGCTTGCGTTAAGCAAGTCTGTTCTGATCATTGGCCACGCCATATAATGGAGGGACCCATGGTGAAAACAGCATCTTTAGTTAAGTTTTCTTGTTATATTTTCTTTATTGTTATCTGAATCTGTCATTACTTTTAATGAATGTTATATGTACTGTATAAGTATTTGTGTGATCTCTCTTTGCACATGTTGAATACAACCCCAAAAACATAACAAAACAGTTCCCAGGGCTTTTTTTCAGCTGGAACATGGTGGAACTTAGTTCCACCACCTCTGGTCCCTGCTCACCACTATCACTTGTAAACACAGAAGTCCAGCTTCTGTGCTTACAAGTGACAGCTTGTCTCCCAACAGCTCCCACAGATCTGATCTCTTAAATGGCTCCCATTGAAATCAGGTTGGGGACAAGAGAGATGCATGTGCCCAGAGTGCAGTTCAGATGCCAATACCCCCACTGAATTATCTCCCTGCAAGTGAGAGAGGTGGTGCCACCTACAGAGAGCAAGGAGGTGCTAGAGCAGGCTGAGTGCTTCAGTTTAATACAGCAACAAAAGTAAGACACGTGGAAGATGGTGGAGCTTTTTGGGGGAGGGAGAAGATGAGGGCAGTGGAGAGAGGTTGCATGCAAAGGTCAGACCTGAAGAGGGGTGAAAGTAAGATGTGAATGGGGATGCAGAGGTAAGCAGCTGTGGAAGAAGGCTGAACTCTGCACTTTGTATGTAGCACACCCCTGAACGCTGCACTCTGTATGCAGAGCACCTCTGAATTCTGCATTATGTATGCAACGCACCCCCTGCACTCTGTGTGTGACTACCCCCAAACTCTGCACTCAGTACATAATGTACTCCTGGTATTTAATGCCCCTGTAAAACGTGCTCACTGTTAGTGAAATTTGACCACGCTCACTATTTGACGCAGTTTGGATTGTGTGTGTGTGGGGGGGGGGGGGGGTTGAGTGGTCGTGGTTAAGTTCTTGCACCTATTTTCTGAGAAAAAAAAGTCCTGTTTGTTCCACATTGACTCAATACAGTCTGCAACTTACAGGTTTTTCTTGAACCATGATCCTGCCCTTTTGTTGCCCTATATTATTGTTTTCCTTTGCCATAACTCTATTACCGTCTTAATTAGTGGGTCTTCTTTTTGCTTCCACTGTTATCTGTTCCACTCCTATATACCATTTCATTTTTTTTCTCCTTTTTTCCTTCTTTTCTTTCTTTGTTTACTTACTTTATTTTTCTTAACCTATTATTTTTTATTTTTGTTTATTTTTTCCATTTTTTTCTATTTACATATTCTTTTCTACCATTTTTTTAACTTTTTTATTTATCACGGCTTTACACTAGCCCCTGGTGAGGTTCCTATCTGGATTTCTTTGAAATGTTGGAAGTGCCACCTTTATTCTCCTTTTTTCTAACTTATTGAAGCTTTAATCAAGGTTTTTGATGATCAGTGCCCTGATGATCAGTGTAGCCCCAACAGTGCCACCTGTCAGTGCCCATCAATGCCATATATCAGTGCCTACCAGTGCACATCAGTGCCACATATCAGTGCCCATCAGAGCTGCCTTTCAGTGCCACCTATCAGTGCCAATCAGTGCCCGTCAGTGCCGCCTAACAGATCTAATCAGTGCCACCTATCAGTGCCAGTCAGTGCCGCCTATCAGTGCTGCCTATCAGTGTCCATCAGTGTTGCCTATCAGTGCCGTATATGAGTGCTGTCTTACAGTGCCCATCAGTGCCACCTATCAGTGCCAGTCAGTGCCACCTACTAGTGCCTCCTCATCAATACACCTATCAGTGTCCATCAGTGCAGCCTATCAGTATCTATCACTGCAGCCTCATTAGTGCACATCAGTGAAGGAGAAAAATTACTTATTTACAACATTTTATACCGGAAACTAGGAAAAAACTTTTTTTTTTTAAATTTTCAGTCTTTTTTAGTTTGTTTAGCAAAAAATTAAAAACCCAGTGGTGATTAAATACAACCAAATGAAATCTCTATCTGTCTCAAAAAAAGTATAAAAATGTTTTTTTGGGTACAGTGTTGCATGACCGCGCAATTGTCATTCAAAGTGCGACAGCGCTGAAAGCTGAAAATTGGCCTGGGCAGGAAAGGGGTAAAAGTGCCCAGTAGGCAAATGGTTAAAAGGAGGGTGGTGCTTGAAATCATTGTTCTTCCATGGAAACACATGCAGCCATCATTGCTTTGCACAAAAAGTGATTCACAGACAAGGATGTTGCTGCTACTAAGTGTGCACCTAAATCAGCCATTTATCGGATCATCAAGAACTTCAAGGAGAGAGGTTTAAATTGTAAATTGTTGTGAAGAAGGCTTCAGGACATCCAAGAAAGTCCAGCAAGCACCAGGACCATCTCCTAAAGTTGATTCAGTTGTGGGATCGGGGAACCACAAATGCAGAGCTTGTTCGGAATGGCAGCAGGCAGGAGTGAGTGCATCTGCAGGCACAGTATAGTGAAGTCTTTTGGAAGATGGCCTGGTGGCAAGAAGGTCACCACTTGGCTTTATATTACACACAGGATTGGGACTCTGTGATGCATCATATATTGTGGAGACTGTGGGCTTTATTTTGCATTCTACTGCCACAGGACAAGCTTGAGACCACTTGAATACAACTCCTTAGCAACTACATCCACCTGTACCGGATGGCATACACCCACGGGTCCTTAAAGAATTGAGCTCTGTCATTTCAAAGCCATTGTTTTTAATTTTTAGGGACTCTTTAATGGCTGGCATAGTACCACTGGATTGGCGTAAGGCCAATGTGGTACCTATATTTAAAAAGGGGTCAAAATCTTTACCAAGTAATTATAGACCTGTTAGTGTAATTTCTATAGTTGGGAAGATACTGGAGAGTTTAATAAAAGACCACATAGATGAGTTCTTGCTGGAAAAAATATTTTAAGCAAAAGACAGCATGGATTCATGAAAGACAGAAGTTGTCAAAAAATCTGATTTCTTTTTATGAGGGGGTGAACAAAACCTTGGACAGAGGGGTGGCGGTGGACGTGGTATACTTGGATTTTGCAAAAGCGTTTGACACAGTTCCCCACACGTGGCTAATTTGTAAGGTAAAGTCTATGGGCTTGGAAAAATCCATCTGCAAATGGATAGAAAACTGGCTAAAAGATCGTATTCAGAGAGAAGTGGTTAATTATTCATACTCTGAATGGCCTGGGGTAATCAGTGGTGTACCCAAAGGTTCAGTGTTCGGAGACTTACTTTTTAATATATTTAGAAACGATATAGGGTCTGAGATTAAAAATCCCATTTCAGTCTTTGCAGATGATACCAAGCTGTGCAGTGGAATAACGTCCTTACAGGATGTCTTCAACTTACAAGCCAACCTCAATGCACTGTGTAATTGGGCAACTATGTGGCAAATGAGATTTAATGTTGATAAATGTAAGGTTATGCACTTGGGGGTTAAGAATATGCATGCATCATACATAGTGGGGGGGGGGTACAACTGGGGGAATCAATGGTGGAGAAGGATTTGGGGGTTATGGTAGATCACAAGCTTAATAATGGCATGCAATGCCAAGCTGTGGCTTCTAAAGCGAGCAAAATCCTCTCTTGTATTAAAATAGGTATAGACTCCAGAGAGAGAGATATCATATTACCCCTGTACAAATCATTAGTAAGACCTCATCTGGAATATGCCGTTCAGTTTTGGGCACCAATTCACAAAAAGAACATTGGCGAACTGGAGAAAGTACAGAGAAGGGCAACCAAACTGATAAGTTGCCAACGCGTAGATACGCTGTGACGTAGCTTCAGTCCGCAGTGATGTACATCCAGCACTGCCACCATCTTGGCACACCTAGAGTAGCCTTAAACCCATGCAGTACACCCGTGCATGCGGCTTGTGATGGAGGACTACTATTTTACTATGTGAGTGAGCTTTTTTTTTACAATAAAAGCACCTTACTACTTCTGAATACTACACTATGAGAGATTCTTCCTTTACTTATCATGGTCTGGATGAGTGGCATACCTAGCTGAGATCAGGAGCCAGGGAACCTTGAATACTTACCTACCTGATGAGGGGTCCACGGAAGGTCTGCTGAGGATACCCAGCTTTATTGGAACAAGATCCTGCAGTGATCTTAAAGGCGTGTTGGCCCATTGGGTCACTGAGTGAAGGTGAGGGGGCAATCTAGCCACAGGAGGAGTGTGTATACACCGTCACTGGAAGTTACCTGTGTGATCACTTTTTGCATAAATGTATCCAGAGTGGAGCACCATTATCTACTATTTGTGAACTTTTGCATTAATCTTGGTTGGTGACCATCTTATACTCACTTATCACGCCCCTAGAGTGTGACTGAAGGGGGCCACATGTGCAATGATTAGTTCCTTAGCAGGAACAGTAATATACTGTAGATCACCCACCTACTGTCAAGGTCCTACCTTTTCCCAGAGGTTATGTTACTCCATGTGCTAGCATCCATCTTGGATTTCTGCTGAGCATGATGGGAATCTTTTATGCCTTCAGGTCTCTGAGGTCCATCCCCCAGAGGGGTGTGGCTGAGTACATATAAGCCTGGGATCTGCACATGCTCTTTGCACTTGTGTCTTGTGTCTTTGTCTTGCTACAGCTCTGTGTATACGCTCGTGACTCTTCTGGTATTCTGACTCGGCTTGTGACTAAGACCATTCTCTGTGTTTCCCTTTGATCTGACCTTCCGTTGCTGAACCCGGCCCGTGACCTGTGATTCTCTGTCTACTGTTCTGTACTGTTTTGTCCCGTTGTTATTGACCCGGCTTGTCTGACTACGCTATTGTCATTCTCACCAGCTACACGCCATTGGCGGCGGCCATTACCGCAGCTGGGGTGTCTCGGGGGCCGCGACCTGGTCCCTGGTTGCGTCAAGTCCATCCCCACCATCAGGGGCCCTGGTGAAGGGCAGCCTGGGACTTGGACTCCGCGCCCTGAGGGACTTCAGTCTGTTGGTGGTGGTTGTCGTCAGCCAGTGCGTTACCCTGCCACTAGGCCTACCTGTCCGTTCCACAGCCCTGCCCTGACACCTACCTGCATATGTATATTAAGAGCACGTGTGGCATATATGTTTTGATTAATTCATGTATATCTGTATTGACTTTTTTATTACAAAGAGCTATGGCTTTTGGATTTTAACAGCGCTGTTTTATTTATGTTTTCACTGTGTAAGGTATCAGTTTGAGTGCTAGCAGCTTGCGAGTACAGGTACTCCATCAAGCGCAGGAGGAATATTCATTTATTTATCTATTTTTAAGGCCCTCATTTAGTAACCTCTGTAATTCACATTATCAAAGTCACTGCAACCCAACACTAATGCTTATGTACTGTGCTACTGTAGGTGTCAGGGCCTCTTTAAAGTTTTTTATCACCAATGGGTGTTTTGGGGCAGCTTTGCAGCCAACCAGGAACCCATGTCAACAATAGTGAAGCATGTTCTTTGGTTGAGTGAGTCTCTGGAAATGATGCCAGCCACCCATATATTTTGTTTTGTTAGTCTTACTGCTGACATGTAGAAGAGGAGACCACACCCCCATGTGCATAGGAACTGGCTCTAAAGCTAGGCACCACCCTGCGAGAATTGAATGAGCTTTTGCAAGACAAAAGGTGTGTTTGAGTTCCCCCGAGGTTTTTGTTGTAGAGGATACTTGCCCAGTTTAGTGGTTTGGAACACTACTGTGGGAATAGAGCAGCCTTTCTCAAACAGGGTTGCATGAAACTCTAAGGTTCCTCCAGTGGTTCCAAGGGGTTCCTTGAGCAATAAGCAACTTCTGTCTCAGATGAGTAACCACTGGCAGCAATGTTCTTTTTATGTATCTGTAAGTAGGTGATTCTTCCCAATGACCACAAATTAAAGGAGCATTCTCCCCAGTGACCACCACACTAATGTACCAGGAGCTGTAGATACAGTAATTATTAGCAGGGGTTCCCTGAGACCAGAAAGTTAATTCAAGGGTTCTTCTTTGTTAAAAAGATTGAGAAAGGCTGGAATAGAGCATACGGCCTGTAGCAATCATGCACACAGAGATGGACGCGGTCATCCATTTTGCTTCAAACCCCTCCATATTGTATCTCTCACTCCCAAATCAGTTTTCCTCATCCCCCCTTCCTCTCTGTTGAGTGACATGTAGTCTGTTTGATGACAGAGATCACAGGCAGCAAACTTATTGGGAGGGCGTCATGGCTATAAACCTCACTAGCTGGTGCCCCTCTGTCTCGGAAACTCTTGCTAGCGAAGGGCTCGTAAAGCCATAAACTGAGCCCTCACCGAGCTTCAAAAGACATTCCGGGGGGTTATAAAAACAGACTTACATTTAAAAACTCACTTTTCCATATAATTTTATATCTTCAAATAGGACATAATTACATAAACATGGAGCCCATATTCGGACGACTCACTTTAAGAACAGTCTCCTGGTATATTACACCCCCTATCTGACACATACAGGAGAGCAGAAAATTATATCTCCTGAACCATTCAAGCGGATATTTCATATTTAATCCTTCATCAGATACGTCTGCATATTAATCTACTGCTAAATGCACAGAGAATAAGTTATGAACCATAATATAAGCTATGAGAGTTTTTGGTCATAGCTGGGGTCTCCACCTACAACTCCCTCCCCAAATGAGGCAATTGGTTTACTGCTCCAGGGAGACACCCTGTGGAGTTGCTAGAAAAAGCTAAGCTAAGCTGAGTTGGAAAAGTTGAAGAATCTCCCTTTTTTAACATCGGAACTAACAGTGGGAGATAAAAGCATCCTTTTGGCTCTGAAACTTGGAATCTGCTTAAACCAAGGCTGACTGCCAAGTACTTTATCTAAATTCCTTTCTGTTATCTCTTTGCTGTGCTATTGTTTTCTGTATATTTATATATATATATTGGCTACATATTTTTCTGTAAATATTTTTATTGCACCCTTTTGACCTTTTAGTAATAAATCTTACTTTTTGAAAGTGCTGAACTGTTTCTAAAGCTCTTTAATGCAAACTAAAGCACCCCTGCCTCTGAAGAGCACTACTGTGTGTGTTTAAACCTCTGTATAACCCACCTGCGGTGACAGTGGTATACAGACAATTATCGTACCATCATAGTGTTATTGCTGATATTGCCGAGTTTCCTCTTTCTCTGTACAAAAAGGAGGTGGTGGCAGTGTGAAGGGTTAATTGCGTAATTAACCTGACCCAGTAACAATCGCCTTCAGGCTGCAGATACATAGATTGTGGTCCATTAGCTGGAAAATCTTTGTGCAGAGTGCAGCTGGGCGTGGCATTGTTACGCACGTGACAGTGCAGTTTTACATTGGCTAGTCCTTCGGTCACGAGTTTGGTGAGAAGGGCTGGGGTCTGACGCCACGATCGTCACACGCCCCACATCATCCAAGTGTCAGGGCAGGGCTGTGGAACGGACAGGTAGGCCTAGTGGCAGGGTAAGGCACTGGCTGACGACAACCACCACCAACAGACCAAAGTCCCTCAGGGCGCGGAGTCTAAGTCCCAGGCTGCCCTTCACCAGGACCCTGATGGTGGGGATGGACTTGACGCAGCCAGGAACCAGGTCGCGGCCCCCGAGACACCCCGGCTGCGGTAATGGCCGCCGCCAATGGCGTGTAGCTGGTGAGAATGACAATAGCATAGTCAGGCAAGCCGAGTCGACAACAACAGGACAAACAGTACAGAACAGTAGACAGAGAATCACAGGTCACGGGCCGGGTTCAGCAACGGAAGGTCAGATCGAAGGAAAACACAGAGAATGGTCTTAGTCACAAGCCGAGTCAGAATGCCAGAAGAGTCACGAGCATATACACAGAGCTGTAGCAAGACAAAGACACAAGACACAAGTGCAAAGAGCATGTGCGGATCACAGGCTTATATGTACTCAGCCACACCCCTCTGGGGGATGGACCTCAGAGACCTGAAGGCAAAAAAGCTTCCCACCATGCTCAGCAGAAATCCAAGATGGATGCCAGCACATGGAGTAACATAACCTCTGGGAAAAGGTAGGACCTTGACACCAAGGCAGGGCATCCAATGCACAAGTTACAATGACTCACACAGTGATCAACGACCCTAAGTTGATGGCCCTGGAGAAGAGATAGAACCCCAAAATGTGATAGCTCTTTTATAAATACTGTTAACAATAAATTCTAAATTGTCTAACAATGGAAAGTTTTGAGACTATTTATTATGGTGCTCCTAATCCACCATAATGGTGAGGTAAATCCACAATAGTGGTGAGTAATTTTTCATTTTGTAGACATAGAATCTACTATTAATCTATTGTATATTAGTGTTTTGGCTCTATTTAAATCTTTGAAAACTGCACAGATCTGGAGCATTTTAACTGTTTTATAACTGAATTGCATGCATAATCTTTATTGCTGGACCCACAGTGAATTTTCTGCTACTGACTGTTGTAAAGTACAGTAATTCTTAATATCCAACTGGTTACTATAGGCAAAACAGATTACTTTTATTCTCCACTGTGGAAAACTGTACAGCAATGAAATGATCTTTGGAAAAATGGCATCCTTCTGGGACTTCCTATGCTGTATAATATAAATACATTAAATTCTGATATTGAGCATATGTATAGACAGAAAATATGATGATATGTGTCCCAGAAAGACAGATTTCCACTCAGAAGTATCCTATTCATACGGACATAACTAAAATTCCACACCAGTAATGCCGTTTTCCTGATACTAAAAGGACACACCTTTATCAAAACAACAGCAATACATTTCCCAGACATAAAGCAAATGCCAACCTAAAAGTTCAACTGTTGATGATGATAAGGAAATGTCTTCTGTATTAGCACATCTCTACTATAGAGTTTTAAAGTTATAGAAAATCATCACAGATGTTGTTATTTAATTTTGCTTTTTGCTAAACATGCTGGAAATCATTTTTTTTCTTTTCTTTTTTTACAGTTAAAGCACTTCTAGAATAGTAGAGTAGAGAAAAAGGGTGAGAGAGATAGACCGAATGAGTATGATGATAATGCATTTGCAAATTAAAAGTATATCTAAAGCCAGGAGAGGAAATGCTAAAATTCCTGTTTGCCATCTGTGTCCCATTTTACCTTCTACCTGTGGACACGACAGAAAGTGAGTGAAAATGCTCTCTTCCACAGTTGACATTAGACAAATGTCCCCATTTGAAGATTTATCCTGTTCTGGTGACAGACACTTTCAGTCCTGGTCCAAACAGAGAGTACATTTTCATGATGGGGATGTAGGTGGCAATAAAATGCTGGCAGGGTTTTAACTACTTGTTTTCTGCAAATCTTTGGATTTAGATACGTTTTTAAAAGGTTATCCTCTACTTGGAGTTACAAATTGCTGGCTGGCAAATAACAAAGTAAATTCTGAAATTTGAGGGGATAAAAGGTGTAACCTTGAAAACAACAAAACGTACAACTGTGAACATAGAAATATAGGATACACTTCAAAATGAGCCTGACTCTTCAAACAGATACAGAGTATCTGAAGCTTGCGGTTTACCAAACAGAAGCAATAATTCAAACCAGGTTCAGTATGGCAAAGAGCATGCATACCCTGGAGAATAATACTAAACAGATCATGAAAGTTGTACAAACATGGACTCTTCACTGCAATGTCTTTGTGACTCAATCAGAGTAACATGGCTGCATAGCATAGTCTCTAGAAGACCTTATAACTAGAGATGAGCGAATTATTCAAAAATTCGATTCGGCTGATTCGCTGAATTTGCGGAAGAAATTCGATTCGATGCGAATTTATTCGCTGCGAATTTAACTTATTTAAAGGGTTTCTAGGCTTCAGAGAGCCTTTATATTAGTGCAGAACACTGTACCTTTAATTTAAATGCCCTTGGAGTCTGCTGGGGAAGAGAAATAACACTGTCAGTCAGTATGACATGCAGATGAGTGCCGTCGATCTTAGAATCACCGCACACTTCACTCATTTGGGCAGTCACGGGGCACGACGAAGAAGAAGAAGAAGAAGAAGAAGAAGAAGAAGAATGAAAAGAAGAATGAAAAGAAGGAATTAAAAGAAGAATGAAACGAAGAAGAAGAAGAATGAAAAGAAGAAGAAGAAGAATGAAAAGAAGAATGAAAAGAAGAAGAAGAATGAAAAGAAGAAGAAGAAGAATGAAAAGAAGAATGAGAAGAAAAATGAAAAGAAGAAGAAGAATGAAAAGAAGAATGAAAAGAAGAAGAATGAAAAGAAGAAGAAGAAGAATGAAAAGAAGAATGAAAAGAAGAAGAAGAAGAATGAAAAGAAGAAGAAGAATGAAAAGAAGAATGAAAAGAAGAAGAAGAAGAATGAAAAGAAGAATGAAAAGAAGAAGAAGAAGAATGAAAAGAAGAAGAAGAAGAATGAAAAGAAGAATGAAAAGAAGAAGAAGAAGAATGAAAAGAAGAAGAGTGAAAAGAAGAAGAATGAAAAGAAGAATGAGAAGAAGAATGAAAAGAAGAAGAAGAATGAAAAGAAGAATGAAAAGAAGAAGAAGAATGAAAAGAAGAATGAAAAGAAGAAGAAGAAGAAGAATGAAAAGAAGAAGAAGAAGAATGAAAAGAAGAATGAAAAGAAGAAGAAGAAGAATGAAAAGAAGAATGAAAAGAAGAAGAAGAAGAATGAAAAGAAGAAGAATGAAAAGGAGAAGAAGAAGAATGAAAAGAAGAAGAAGAATGAAAAGAAGAAGAAGAAGAATGAAAAGAAGAAGAATGAAAAGAAGAAGAAGAATGAAAAGAAGAAGAAGAAGAAGAAGAAGAAGAATGAAAAGAAGAAGAAGAATGAAAAGAAGAAGAATGAAAAGAAGAATGAAAAGAAGAAGAAGAAGAATGAAAAGAAGAAGAAGAAGAATGAAAAGAAGAATGAAAAGAAGAAGAAGAATGAAAAGAAGAAGAATGCAAAGAAGAATGAGAAGAAGAATGAAAAGAAGAAGAAGAAGAATGAAAAGAAGAATGAAAAGAAGAAGAAGAAGAATGAAAAGAAGAATGAAAAGAAGAAGAAGAAGAAGAAGAATGAAAAGAAGAAGAAGAAGAATGAAAAGAAGAATGAGAAGAAGAATGAAAAGAAGAAGAAGAAGAATGAAAAGAAGAATGAAAAGAAGAAGAAGAATGAAAAGAAGAAGAAGAAGAATGAAAAGAAGAATGAAAAGAAGAAGAAGAAGAATGAAAAGAAGAAGAAGAAGAATGAAAAGAAGAATGAGAAGAAGAATGAAAAGAAGAATGAAAAGAAGAATGAGAAGAATGAAAAGAAGAATGAAAAGAAGAAGAAGAAGAATGAAAAGAAGAAGAAGAGGAATGAAAAGAAGAATGAAAAGAAGAAGAATGAAAAGAAGAAGAAGAAGAATGAAAAGAAGAAGAAGAAGAATGAAAAGAAGAAGAAGAAGAATGAAAAGAAGAAGAAGAATGAAAAGAAGAATGAAAAGAAGAAGAAGAATGAAAAGAAGAAGAAGAAGAATGAAAAGAAGAGGAAGAATGAAAAGAAGGAGAAGAAGAATGAAAAGAAGAAGAAGAACGAAAAGAAGAAGAATTCCAGTACAGCAAAAAGTGTATCTGCAGAGAGCTCCGCTATTTCTGACAGTTCTCTGACAGTTCCTTCACATTTACAGCGGTTGAAACATTGTATCTATTTGTTTCCGAATAAAAACATTTGTATCCTAAATGGAAACAAATAGATACAATGTTTCAACCGCTGTAAATGTGAAGGAACTGTCAGAGAACTGTCAGAAATAGCGGAGCTCTCTGCAGGGACACTTTTTGCCGGCTGTAGAAGGAATGAAAATCGGCCGATCAGGAAAAATTCGATTCGCGCATCCGAAGTTTGCTAATATTCGGATTCGGTGCGAATCAAATTTTTCCTAATATTCGAAACGAATTCCACTTCGCCAAGTTCGATTCGCTCATCTCTACTTATAACAAAAGATAGTATAGCTGAGAACCTTCACTAAAACAATTCAGAACACAGTTACTTGTGCTTATCCTCATAAATGCATAACTAACAGTGAAGTCCAGGTTAGCTTTTGTAACACAGGTGAACAACTGGAGGGATCCAAGGCCCAGGGTGATAGGGCCACCCTACAGAAACTGAAGTACTCTGTTAGCAATCTTATAGTGACCCCACACAATAACTGTGTCTTCCAGAGAAGTTGCGTGCTATTAGGCTGTGCCTTGACTGCCTGCTCCCTGGTTCTGACAGTGGAGGACTGCTCAACTTGCTATAGGTCACTTGTCCAGCTAACTCTCCCCTATCAGGTGTGGCCTCTCTGTGCTGCTGAGCAAAGGAATCAGGGACATATCTTCCCTGGGACTGTCCAGTAATCCAAAGAGTTATGGAAAATTGAGTCAAAGGGGCCTGCACCTGCATCACAGCACACCGCTACATATTAACATTAAAGAACTTATAAACAAAATGGGCTGAAATCACACTGGATTGAGCAAAGACTAGTACATGCACTACTGTTAAAAAATGCACTGCACCAAATCAAATGGTACTGCACTATCATGCACTCCAATGCAGGAAAATGCACAACCCCTGCACTCTGTGTTTGGGGTGTCATTAGGAATATACAGTTGTGACCAAAATTATTCAACCCCCAATGCTGTAAAGGGGTTTAGGGACTATAGTGTACATTTGGAATTGTATTCAGAATCAAATCCTACAAGGACGTTGTAACTACCCAAATGCAACTAAAATGACATCAATTGTTTATGTAATACAGTAGTAAATGGTTCTTATGTGGTTTCTTCATTGCCACAATTATTCAACCCCTTAAAGACTACCACTCTGAAGAACAGAGGTTCATACAGGTGCTTTCCATCAGGTATTGAAAACACCTGTGGATGTCACCGAGCAGCAATCAAGCATAATAAGCACCAATTAGGCAGCTTTAAAATGACTGTGATACTCAGCTCCTTCTAGACATTTACTGGTGTGGTTACAAACATGGTGAAGGCAAGAGAATGGTCCAGGAAGACAAGAGAAGAGGTGATTTCTCTTCACAGGAAGGGCAATGGCTATAAGAAGATTGCAAAGATGTTAAACATACCAAGAGACACCTTAGGAAGCATCATTCGCAAATTCAAGGCAAAGGGCACTGTTGAAACGCTACCTGGTCGTGGCAGAAAGAAGATGCTGACTTCGACTGCTGTGCGCTACCTGAAGCGTAGAGTGGAGAGAAGTCCCCGTGTGACTGCTGAGGAACTGAGAAAAGATTTGTCAGATGTGGGTACAGAAGTTTCAGCCCAGACAATAAGACGCACACTGCGTAATGAAGGCCTCCGTGCCAGAACTCCCAGGCGTACCCCCTTGCTGTCTCCAAAGAATAAGAAGAGTCGACTGCAGTATGCCAAAAGCCATGTGGACAAACCACAAAAGTTGTGGGATAGTGTTCTGTGGACTGATGAAACAAAATTAGAACTGTTTGGGCCCATGGATCAACGCTATGTTTGGAGGAGGAAGAACAAGGCCTATGATGAAAAGAACACCTTGCCTACTGTGAAGCATGGTGGAGGGTCAATCATGCTTTGGGGCTGTTTTGCTTCTGCAGGTACAGGGAAGCTTCAGCGTGTGCAAGGTACCATGAATTCTCTTCAGTACCAGGAGATATTGGATGGAAACGTGATGCAGTCCGTCACACACCTGAGGCTTGGGAGACGTTGGACCTTTCAACAGGACAATGATCCCAAGCATACCTCCAAGTCCACTAGAGCATGGTTGCAGAGGAAAGGCTGGAACATTTTGGAGTGGCCATCGCAGTCACCAGACTTAAATCCGATTGAGAACCTCTGGTGGGACTTAAAGAAAGCAGTTGCAGTGCGCAAGCCTAAGAATGTGACTGAACTGGAGGCCTTTGCCCATGAAGAATGGGCGAAGATACCCGTAGATCGCTGCAAGACACTTGTGTCAAGCTATGCTTCACGTTTAAAAGCTGTTATAACTGTAAAAGGATGCTGTACTAAGTACTAAGATTGAATGTCACTTGGGGGTTGAATAAAACTGATAATGCTGTGAGCACAGAAAAGACATTTGTGGTTATTTCATTATAACTGTTATGTTATATTTGTCTGACCTACAAGTGCCTCTTTAATGTAAATGTAAGCAAGATGACTGAATGATCAAAAGCAATGTCAAACTGGCCAAAACACTCAATTTCAGTGGGGGTTGAATAATTTTGGTCACAACTGTACTGACACCAGCAGCAGAACGCACTCCCAGTAAGTTTTGAAACCAGTGCTGAAGGCATGCGTGGAAAGCGGGTTTCCTGCACCACATTCTGACATGAATGAGCCCTCAGTCAGGTTCTAATAGTTTACAGCACTTGGTGTTTGCTTACAGTAGAAGGCTGGCAAGCTTACAAGTTTATGCTGTCCACAGAAAGTCAAGGGGATAAGAGCTGGTATTTCAGTACATCTTCAGTATTGTGAATTTTGAGGATGGACTACACCACAATGCCTATAGCTATAGAGGTGAATGGGGGATAACTTAAAGTGCTTTTACGACTTGCTCAGAATATGTAAGTACTTAGTGAACATAATCTGGGCACAAATTCACTTTAACTGTGCCTTTGTGGAATGCATTTATTATGTTTACAGTTTAACTAAAACCACACATCTCTTTAGCTTTGGACATAATATGGATTATAAAATCTGTTGGGTCTTTATCTCTATCAATTTCCCCACTAGGGAGCATTCCCCTTGCTTTGATTTGGTGGCTAGGTGTCACAAAAGTAAAATGTGGTGGAGGTCTCCCCTCAGTGGACACATGGATAGCGATGAAAAATCTGCAGTTCTAACTATTCTACATTGTAATACAAAATGTTAAGGTTGAGTTGTACAATACTGTCACTGTGTGCTTTTACTGGTTCTGCCAATATATTATGTAATAATTTTGACTTAATTCCACAACTATGTTGTCCATGTACTGTATTCTGTGTACTTAAAGCCCCCTCCAGCCTTGAGATCCCCTTCTGCTCTTCTATCCATTGAAGAACTCGTCCCCCCAACCCATTTAAAAAAAAAAAACAACTTTACCCTAACACTGATGATACCCACTGTTCTAACTTTCAACCGCTCATTGTTGAACGTGGACATCAAGCTTTTAGCTAAAATCCTATCTATCAGACAAAATCAAAGCATTGGAGGTCCTAATCATCAATTTCAAATGGAACGTATGCCTACTAGACAGGCAAGTGATAACATACGAAAGTTTGCTCTATTAATTGAGGCCTACAAATGCCAACACACTCCTCTCATGCTCCTATCTCTAGACATTAAAAAGGTGTTTAGTACTGTATCCTGGCCCTTCCTATTCTACACTCTGTAAAAATGGGGCTTTGGCCCTTATTTTCTTAAACGGATGATGTGAAATACACAGGTTTTAAATCCTCTACCTTCCTTATATTATAAGGCTTAAGACAAGAGTGCCGTTGTCTCCCCTCCTCTTTGCTCTGGTCATAGAACCCCTCACACAAGCTATACGGGTATCCCCAGACACAGCATATCAGGTTTACCATTTACTAACCACCATTATAAATTAAGCTTGTTCACCGACAATGTTATCTTGAGTATAACCAAACCACTTATCTCTTTACCCAATTTGCATGCCCTGCAAATGCAGGTCAATCCTATGAAATCTCCAACAAAACTTTTGCAGGGAGCCCTAAAAACAGCCATACCTGGGGATCTTCTTGACCAGCATTGACTCTGCACTGCACAAGGTCAACTATTCACCCCGTATTCATAAACTACATACCCTGTACTAGATACTTAGGATATCCATTGCATTTGCGGTGCACTGTTTCCTTCCATGAGCCAGGCTCCCCCTCACCCCACCTTTGACAACTTTCCTTTCCTTCAGCAGCTGCAGAACTTCTTGGAGGGGGCAGGGCTGCTGGGTGTTGTAGTGGGGGGTAGTGATTGTAATCTCTCTACCCTCAGCAATAACTCTGAAGCCTCAATTACCCCACTTTCTGTCTCTCTCCGCCCTCAACAATAACCCCCCACCTCTCCATCCTCAACCAAAAACCCTCTCCACATCTCTCCATCCACAACAATAACCCCCACCTCTCCATCCTCAACCATAAACCCTCTCCACATCTCTCCATCCACAACAATAACCCCCCACCTCTCCATCCTCAACAATACCCACTCCCACCTCTCCATCCTAAACAATACTCCCCCACCTTTCCACCCTCAACAATACCCCCCCACCTCTCCACCCTCAACTACACCCCCCCACCACTCCATCCTCAACAATATCCCCTCCCACCTCTACAATACCCCCCCACTTCTCCACCCTCAACAATACCCCCCACCTCTCCATCCTCAACAATACCCCCCACACCTCTCCACCCTCCACAATACCCCCTCCCCACTTCTCCACCCTCAACTATACCCCCCACCTCTTTACCCTCAACAACCCCCACACCTCTCCACCCTCAATGACTCCCCACCAATCCACCCTCAACAATACACCCCATACTTCTCCACCCTCAACAATACCCCCCACCTCTCCACCTTCAACAATACCCCCACACTCTCCACCCTCAACAATACCCCACCCACTTCTCCACCTTCAACAATGCCCCCCCCCCCGCTCACCACCCTCAACATGCCCCCCCCCCACCTCTCCACCCTCAACAATACCCTCACACCTCTAGACCCTAAACAATAACTTCCCCAGCTCTCCATCCTCAATAATACCCCCTACACCTCTCCACCCTAAGCAATAACCCATCTCCACCCTCAACAATACCCCCCACACCTCTCAACTCTAAATAATCCCTCCCTTCCCTGCCTCTCCACCCCTGGGGTCCTGTGTAATGATGGTGGTAGTATGGGGGAGGGGTCCTGTGTAATGATGTGGGTAGTATAGGGTAGGGGGGTCTTTGTAATAATGGGGGGTGGTGTGGGGGGAGGGGTCCTGTGTAATGATGAGGGTAGTATGGGGGAGGGGGTCTTGTGTAATGATGGGGAAGTATGGGGGAGGGGTCCTGTGTAATGGTGGGGGAGGGGGGCCTGTGTAATTATAGAGGCAGTATAGAGGAGGGAGGTCCTGTGTAATGATGGGGGGGTGAAATTTCATGAGGGGGCAAGAAAATGTTTGCCCAGGGTCCAATCAATATTAAAGATGGCCCTGTTTAGACGGCAGACCCATGAACTTAACACTCTTTGAATCTAAATGCAAAAATGACCCCTACTCAGCGGGTCTGATCTCTCTCCTTTACAATCTTTTACAGGCAAAGAACACTTGATCTTTTAAATTATGTCTCAACCTTTGGATAAATCTCAATTGGACCAGATCTGGGTGACTATGATATCATTTTTTAGATGTGTACAAACCCTGGTAAGTGTCTATCACTCTCACTGTCAGACAACCCAAGATTTAAACTACTGCGCCCATAGACTTCAATAAGGTGTCCACAATAAAATGAGAGCTGCTATTAAATATTATCCAAAAATGTGACACAATTATATATAACTCAATATAAAAATTGACCACAAATAATAGCGCTACCCTCAAAACAAAATATCAATACATAAATAAATCAACCACCAAATGAATATGTGCAATATAAATTAAATAAATATAAAGAATCCTCATAGAGTCCATTCAGTAAAGTCCACACATCAATATTGCATATGATCCTCAGTAAATGAAGCTATGAAGTCTTCCATCACCAGTGCAAAATCCAGTGCTTTAACACCCCATCAGAATGCACACTCACCAGAAGCTGGTGAATAACCAACATATCTTTGTGTATCCAATGATAACACTCCGCAGCTTAGCTCACTCCAGCTTAGAGATATCCATAAACTCCACAGAGCACATGTGGGTAAGATAAAAGACACTCGCCATAGTGCAATAACGTATAAAACAATTTATTCAAAATTTTCAAAAATAAAATTAAAGCATTGCATATATGTTTCTCATCACATAAGAGCTCATGGCTCTTCACATCAGCATCCCACCAGCCTGCCTGCAACCAAGATGGCGTTGTTGCAATCACATGGTCCGGACATGTGGGGCAGCGTGCGTGATGGCGTCACTGCTTAAACCACGCACTAACGCGTTTCTTCACACAACTGGGGACACCTGATGTAAGAGGGTGCTTTGTTGGGGATTCCTGATGTAAGGGAGAAATCTGATGGACATCTGATGTAGGGGGCACTCTGATGGGGAAATCTGATGTAAGGGGGGACTCTGTTGGAGACCCCTGATGTAAGGGGGCACTGTGATAGGGACATCTGATGTAAGGGGGCATGGTGAAGGAGACACATGATGTAAGAGGGCATTCGGTTGGGGAAGCCTGATGTATGGGCGCATTCTGTTTGGGACACCTGATGCAAGGAAGCACTCTAATAGGGACAGCTGATGTAAAAGGACATACTGAACCTCTAAATATATTATAGAGGTGCTATGGAAATTGGGCACTGTTTTTTTGTTAGACATAAAATGGTTGCAAATATACAGTACTAGGATCCTAGTCATGTCACATACATGAGCTTTGGACCTGACCGCTCCTCCTTGAATTTTAATTCAATACTCTTGCACTAGATCAAGCATTCTCTGTAGTAGTTTGCTATCAGCATTACACACTGGATTTGGACTTCTGATCAAAGTCCCGCTTCAAGCAAATGATTATTAATTGCTGTAAGAGTGACTCACATCATAATGATGGATTTTTATCTTGAATGCATTAAATGTAAACTGAAATGTCAAACTCAAACTCAGTTAAATGAGTATTACCTTGAAATAGGATCAAAGATGCTAAAAAGTGATAAATAATTAGCCAACTCGAGAACACATTCTGACAATATCTTTTAGCTGTTGTGGATTCTATTCCCGCAGTAATATAAATAACATTTATACTTAGTTTTTCCCTATTTTGTAACAAATCTCTGGATACCAGGTTTCCGAGAATCTTTTAGCTGTATTGTGAATGCCTGATTTCCTTTAAATTGCATGAATCATTAACAATGAGAAGTTCCTTGTCAGGTCAGAATTCCAATAGACAAAAGTAAAATGAGACAAATCAGGGACATTGGTGGAAGACTTCTATCATCAGAAAGTGATTTCTACATCCCACTGAAGAAAATTACCTTGGGCTAGAAAAGAAGACTAAGAACTTTGCTTTCTTTCCTGCTAGAGAAACCCTACCATTATTTCCAGGTATTTAGACTCCGTAAGAGTTTTTTTCCCTTTTGTAGCAATATTCAAACCATAATATACTGTCCCAAGACTATCAGCAAAGGAAACACAGATCGCTTCCTAAAACATTTCTAATAGGTTGGGCCCCCCAAAAATACTTAGTGTCATTAAACCCACAGCCACAACATTCAATATATGCATAGTACGAGTTTTCACTAAAAGCTGTATATATCACCTCATTAGAATGCAGCTAAATACCCTTTTCCCTCTTTTTATTATCAATCACATGATCTATATAGTGTAATGCAGTAATTCATATACGCTACATACAGTTGTGGCCAAAATTATTCAACCCCCACTGAAATTGAGTGTTTTGGCCAGTTTGACATTGCTTTTGATCATTCAGTCATCTTGCTTACATTTACATTAAAGAGGCACTTGTAGGTCAGACAAATATAACATAACAGTTATAATGAAATAACCACAAATGTCTTTTCTGTGCTCACAGCATTATCAGTTTTATTCAACCCCCAAGTGACATTCAATCTTAGTACTTAGTACAGCATCCTTTTACAGTTATAACAGCTTTTAAACGTGAAGCATAGCTTGACACAAGTGTCTTGCAGCGATCTACGGGTATCTTCGCCCATTCTTCATGGGCAAAGGCCTCCAGTTCAGTCACATTCTTAGGCTTGCGCACTGCAACTGCTTTCTTTAAGTCCCACCAGAGGTTCTCAATCGGATTTAAGTCTGGTGACTGCGATGGCCACTCCAAAATGTTCCAGCCTTTCCTCTGCAACCATGCTCTAGTGGACTTGGAGGTATGCTTGGGATCATTGTCCTGTTGAAAGGTCCAACGTCTCCCAAGCCTCAGGTGTGTGACGGACTGCATCACGTTTCCATCCAATATCTCCTGGTACTGAAGAGAATTCATGGTACCTTGCACACGCTGAAGCTTCCCTGTACCTGCAGAAGCAAAACAGCCCCAAAGCATGATTGACCCTCCACCATGCTTCACAGTAGGCAAGGTGTTCTTTTCATCATAGGCCTTGTTCTTCCTCCTCCAAACATAGCGTTGATCCATGGGCCCAAACAGTTCTAATTTTGTTTCATCAGTCCACAGAACACTATCCCACAACTTTTGTGGTTTGTCCACATGGCTTTTGGCATACTGCAGTCGACTCTTCTTATTCTTTGGAGACAGCAAGGGGGTACGCCTGGGAGTTCTGGCACGGAGGCCTTCATTACGCAGTGTGCGTCTTATTGTCTGGGCTGAAACTTCTGTACCCACATCTGACAAATCTTTTCTCAGTTCCTCAGCAGTCACACGGGGACTTCTCTCCACTCTACGCTTCAGGTAGCGCACAGCAGTCGAAGTCAGCATCTTCTTTCTGCCACGACCAGGTAGCGTTTCAACAGTGCCCTTTGCCTTGAATTTGCGAATGATGCTTCCTAAGGTGTCTCTTGGTATGTTTAACATCTTTGCAATCTTCTTATAGCCATTGCCCTTCCTGTGAAGAGAAATCACCTCTTCTCTTGTCTTCCTGGACCATTCTCTTGCCTTCACCATGTTTGTAACCACACCAGTAAATGTCTAGAAGGAGCTGAGTATCACAGTCATTTTAAAGCTGCCTAATTGGTGCTTATTATGCTTGATTGCTGCTCGGTGACATCCACAGGTGTTTTCAATACCTGATGGAAAGCACCTGTATGAACCTCTGTTCTTCAGAGTGGTAGTCTTTAAGGGGTTGAATAATTGTGGCAATGAAGAAACCACATAAGAACCATTTACTACTGTATTACATAAACAATTGATGTCATTTTAGTTGCATTTGGGTAGTTACAACGTCCTTGTAGGATTTGATTCTGAATACAATTCCAAATGTACACTATAGTCCCTAAACCCCTTTACAGCATTGGGGGTTGAATAATTTTGGCCACAACTGTAGACACCAGACTATCATACCTGTATGAACTTGTTATCCATCTCATGTCAAAACCATAGGAATTAATGTCTGTGAAGCTTCTCATACTATATCCTGGTTGTGCTATACGTTTGTCAGGGCTGGGCTCCTACTACTTAATGAGTAGCTTTTTTCTTTCAGTGCTCAGAAGCTGCTCAGCTCTCGGTTAATTACCAGCTACTTGTTATCTTCACAGTGACCCATCTGAATACCATTACCTGTCTCTTAATCCAGCCTACAGCCATCCCTTTTTGCTATTTTAGAAGCTTAGCTCATTTCCTCCTTGCCCTTGTGTGGTCTATGATCTCCAGTGTGTTCCTGCCTGTGTTCCTGTGTACAGCTCTGTCTGGCTGACTTATCTTCCAATTCTTGTTCCTGATTTTTAGTTCCTGTCCATGCTGACTTCTGGTTTCCTGACTCTCGCTCATCTGGATGCCTGTTCTGGCATCCAAACCAGTGGTGTATTTTGGTTCTGTGCTTCCCTAGGCAAGACTAAAAGCGGGCACCCCCCCGCATCTAAATGTGTCCCACCCTTTCATCTGCAAACTCCACCCCTTCCTCTTTAGGCTCCACCTCTTCCTATTAGAGCTACTGACAATGATGGGGCACGATTCCTCACACTGACACTAATGATTGGGCACTATTCCTCCCACTGATACCAATGAAGGTGCCCCATCATTAGTGTCAGTGTGTGGGGTATAGTGCCCCATCATTAGTGTCAGTGGGAGGAATAGAACTCCATCATTAGTGTCAGTGGGAAGAATCGTGCCCCATCATTGGTGTCAGGGGGAGGAATAGTGCCCCATCATTGGTGTCACTGGGGGGAGGAATAGTCCCCATCATTGGTATCAGTGGGAGGAAGTGCCCCATCATTGGTGTCAGTGGGAGGAATAGTGCCCCATCATTGGTGTCAGTGGGAGGCATAGTGCCCCATCATTGGTGTCAGTGGGAGGAATAGTGCCCCATCATAGGTGTCAGTGGGAAGCATAGTGCCCCATCATTGGTGTGAGTGGGAAGAATAGTGTTCCATCATTGGTGTCAGTGGGAGGAATAGTGCCCCATCATTGGTGTCAGTGGGAGGAATAGTGCCCCATCATTGGTGTCAGTGGAAGGAAAAGTGCCCCCTCATTGGTGTCAGTGACACCAATGAGGGGGCACTATTCCTCCCAAACTGACACTATTGAAGGGGCACTATTACTCCCACTGATACCAATTATACTTACATCGCTGTGCTGACCCCTGCTCCAGCCCGGGCTCCCTCCTTCAGGCACAGACACTTACCCATCAGCTGTCTTCCTTCTCCAGCTACTGTACTCCTCTTCACCGGCTCCAGCTGCTCCCTCACTCGATCTTCAATCTTCGCGCTGCCGCTCAGCTCCTCCTCTCCAAGCTCCGCCTCCTCACCTGTGATTGGCCGCATGTGTGCCTTTTCTGAGCTACAGATCTGGCAGCCAATCACCGGTGAGGATGCGGAGCTTGCAGAGGCAGGGACAGGCTGCCATAGGCTGCCCAGTGATCCCAGGGGTGTGGCCAGATTCGAGGGGTGGCTTGTCATCCCGCCCACACCGCGATCAAGATCCAGGAAGATAAAGACACCGGACGGACACTCTCTGCACCCCTCCTCCAGCAGTGCCTTGTGGACCAGATCGACATGGGAAACGGAGTCGTGGATACAGGTAAGACACAGCAGCCCCTGTCCCTTTCCCACGGAAGTGTCCATTCCATGGGAAGGGGGGGCGGTGCTGCCGCCGTGCCTCCCCCCTGAAAAGTGCCGCCCTAGGCAAATGCCTTGTTTGCCTCGCGGCAAATACGCCCCTGATCCAAACTCTGGAACCCTGGCTTCTGTTTTTACTACGTTCCTGATCTATGTTATATTTGCTATTTCATTAAAGGTGTGATTTTAACTGCACTTTCTGTCTCTGCCTGGTTCATGGTTCCTGGCATTACACAAGGGCCATGAATTCAGACGATGCAGGCAATGCACCTAGTCGCAATATTTTTCCAGATTGGACAAACAGGGCCACCACTTGGACTTTGCCATAGCATTACAAACACTCCTAATCTGAACTGCTCATCTGGATCTTCCTATCCCCACTGCTCCAGTACAACCAGTGTTGCAAGCCATCCCTGCTGCTGTTCCTATCTCGGTTCAGGCAGACGCCTCTGATACTAGCACTGTAAGAGGTATGACTGGAACCATGTCTTTATGCACAGAGGTATAGTCATGCCAGAACACGTTTTCCTAGTTTACCTAGTTTCTGACAGTGGGATAATGCAAGAACACAACTGGATGACTCCTGTCATCTATAACAAGAAGTGTGTGAAAAAACTTTCATAGCAGGATGACCAAAGAGTGTATTTATTATTTATTATATAAAAAGCAGAGACATTGATTCTCTGAAATTCCATGTTCATTTGTTCTGAGCAAATAGAGGCAAAATCAAATGTAATTAGGCCATTTTTTTTTCCAGGTTGACTGTGATTCATTCATTAAAAATAGACTGGTTTAAAAAATATTGCATTATGCCACTAGATGGGACTAACAATCAGTAAATATTTATGATCATCAACACCATCTACTGGCCAAAATGAGGTATTTTCCTGATTCTCTCTATTCAGTTTGACTGAAAAATATTCAACCTGTAGAGAAAATAGCCTAATAGCACTTAATTTTGCTTCCATTCACACAGAACAGACACCCATGCAGTTTCATAGGATGAATAGATCTACATTTTTTTTTTATAAATACACACCCAACTGTTACATTAAGGAAGGCTTTAAAGAATGTTGAAAGTTACTTTGGAAATGACAGCAAGTTAAAGCTTATAGATTTTAGTGATTGGGTTTAGACTTATTTTCATAGACTGAAGTAATACAACACTGCTCCAGGCTCCCTCCAGTACTGCTTACATGGCCAAAAGCCAAGGAAGGATCTGCCAATCAGGACTATGATAGAATGGGTCAGAAAAATATTGCATTATGGCCACCAGATGGGGCTGACAATCATTGTATATATGTTTCCTATGGTCACCAGCTCCATCTAGTGGCCAAAATGAGTTGTTTTCCTGATGCTCTCTGATTAAATGGCCAAAAGCTAAGGGCGGATCAGCCAGTCTTGACTCTGAACCATCTGTAGAACAGCTTAGATCACATGACCAAGTGCCTAGGCTTTTGGGTATGTGAAGGAACACTGTTAGAAACTCGAACATGAATGTTGTATAATCTGTATTACATTTATAGTACAGCACTTGTCCTTCCTTCTTTTTTCCAAGAAGAAAAAAGAAAACTCTTCTATGCAAAAGCAATTTTATTTGAAGTATTTGATTATTGTAATTTGTTTACACCAGAACACATGTGGCATACGAGGCGAGTGGTAGATACTGGAGCGTTCAGCACAATGGAGTGTTCTATCACAAGATGTTCCTGTGCTGATAGAATGTTCATTGAACAATAGAGGAACCTTGACTGGCAGTAAACATGCATCAAAACAGACACACTGGAGCAAAGCAATTAGTCTTTTCATATTGCTAATCAGGCGAGAATGTCATCTTGTTAATGTCTCGCATGAAAAGCCGTGTAAATAACACTGTTGACAAAATAATACCGCGGACAATTCCGACCAAATACAATGTAGCATGTCAGTTTTTTTTACAATATAATACTGACTCTTACGGGATCTACACAGTCATATGGGTAAGAATGCCAGATGCATCATACATGTGTTCTTTTTTTCTTTTGGCTAATAAAGTAGACGGAAACCGCTAGGGTCGAATCACACTTTTGAGAAGTGATGCATTGACGCATGCATTACCGCAACATATTAACGCACATTACACGCATTGTGGTGCCATTCATTCACACTATTCAGCTAACCCAGGGTGGGTGCTTCCACTAGACAAACTAGGCAGCTGTCTAGGGTGCACTGCCACCTAGGGGCACCTGGGCGCAGCACAGGCTGGCACTTTCTCTCTACAGCCTATGGACCTCTTGTATGAAGTCTTCATTTCTCTGCAGAGTCCCCCTCTCCTCATACACAGGGAATGATGAGGGAATGATTTTATATTTACTCTGCACAATTGTCTCACAGCCTGTCCACACATATGGGCAATAAATATATATATATATATATATATATATATATATATATATATATATATATATATATATACGACAGTGTCCATAAAGCAGTGCAGTGTCAGCTCCCCCTAGGATGAGGAGTGATGACATTAGTCCAGGACCCCAGCAGTCAGAAGTCTCTGATCTGAGGATTGGTCCATACATCTCCAGTACACACACTGTCACACACAATCCTCCAACTGTAACAGGGAGCCGGCTAGTGCCTGAATGGGGCATGTCCAGTGCTGGCTCCGCCTATTTATACAAAGCTGGAGCCAATCAATAGATGGGGTGTGCTCTGGTTGCAGGGTTAACAGTATAATGCTAGGAGGCTGCCTGTTCTCACTGAGAGTCGCAGCCTGGACTCCACACCGCGGCAGGAGCCATGAGAGGTGAGCTGAGCCTAGGAGGATGGCGGGTCATGGGGGTGACAGGAGGAGGAGAGGGGTAGACAATGGTTGGGGTGAGGGGAGCAGATGCTGATTGATCATGTGGAACGTCGCCACATCATGAATGATCCTTCAGCTGGGGGGAGGGGGGGGGGAAGGACAGAGGAAGATGCTGGGTGTCTGGGGCCAGTGTAGCAGCTGAGCTGCTGCTCCTTCCAGTGTTCCTCTCAGACTCAGTCCCTTACTACAAGCTGGCTGGTGGCTGCTGATCATTGTGGAGTTTTGTAACTCTCTCTTTTTTTTTTTGTTTCTCTGTATGATTGGGTAATACAGTTAATTTATTTGGTTAATATATATTTTGTCTTTAATATTGATGCTGGTGGCATCTTATGGCTCTTATTTTTGCAAATTAGAAGAAATTTAGCAGTTTCATGTTTTGCTGATTTAATATTTTCTACTGTTTTTAAATAATTTTTTTTTTGGGGGGGGGGGGGCACAAGTAGCTGCCCTTGCCTAGAGCACAAAATAGTCTAGCACTTGCCCTAATTACACCCCAACTCTAAGAATTACACAAAATTTCCCTTGCAATGGGGCCTCCTGTACTGCACATGGTCATAATGTAAGACCGTATATTTTTTTCTACGTTGTATTTCAATTATTTCTAGCCTACTCCTATTAATCTAGATGATCTTGATGTTTGTACATTTATTTTGTGAAGATCCCCAAGCATTTACTTCCTTTAATTCTGTGCACAACAGAAAAATTTGTTTTGTTTCCTTTCGGATTCGTTAATAATTCTGTTTTTGGTCATGTTCGTTATGTCAGAATGATTTGTTTTCAGAATTCATTTTGTATATTCAGATTCATTTTGTATATATGCTATTCTTAAATTGATTCAAAATTTTACTTTGAATTCAGTATTTGAAATTCAAATTTAAGAAATTCAAATTTAATCTATTCCATTCTTTTCTCTTCTATTCTAATCTATTAATTTCTATTCTATTCTATTTTGTTTTATTCTATTTTATTCTATTCCTTTATTTTCTGTTCTATTCTACTCTGTTCTATTCAATTCTATTCAGCAGCCCAAGTAGGAATCATCACCTTATTTCATATTTATACATTACTGTATTTATTGCAATGTTTCCATTCAAATTCAATTTCATTTTCGAATTCAAATTAATTTTCAAATTTTAATTTGGATAATTCATTTAGTTATAATTTATTTCTGATTTGTTTAAATTCGTTACTATTGTTATTCAAAAATTTGGATACAACCAAATCTCCAAATAACGAAAAATTTGTCTGAATTTCAATTTGTAACAAAACTATTTGCACATGTCTGTCTGTGACATGTAGTCACTATGCCTTGTGAGAAGGCACTGCTGTGTCACACATTTCACAGAGCCTGCCTTCTGATCTCCTGTACTGTGTCTGCAGTCTCTGGTCATCTCCTGTACTGTGTCCGCAGTCTCTGGTCATCTCCTGTACTGTGTCCACAGTCTCCGGTCATCTCCTGTACTGTCCGCAGTCTCTGGTCATCTCCTGTACTGTGTCCACAGTCTCGGGTCATCTCCTGTACTATGTCCGCAGTCTTTGGTCATCTCCTGTACTATGTCCGCAGTCTCTGGCCATCTCCTGTACTATGTCCGCAGTCTCTGGTCATCTCCTGGTCATCTCCTGTACTATGTCTGCAGTCTCTGGTCATCTCCTGTACTGTGTCCGCAGTCTCTGGTCATCTCCTGTACTGTCCGCAGTCTTTGGTCATCTCCTGTACTATGTCCGCAGTCTCCGGTCATCTCCTGTACTATGTCCGCAGTCTCTGGTCATCTCCTGTACTATGTCCGCAGTCTCCGGTCATCTCCTGTACTATGTCTGCAGTCTCCGGTCATCTCCTGTACTGTGTCCGCAGTCTCTGGTCATCCCCTGTACTGTCCGCAGTCTCTGGTCATCTCCTGTACTGTGTCCGCAGTCTCTGGTCATCTCCTGTACTGTGTCCGCAGTCTCTGGTCATCTCCTGTACTGTGTCCGCAGTCTCTGGTCATCTCCTGTACTATGTCCGCAGTCTCTGGTCATCTCCTGTACTGTGTCTGCAGTCTCTGGTCATCTCCTGTACTGTGTCTGCAGTCTCTGGTCATCTCCTGTACTGTGTCTGCAGTCTCTGGTCATCTCCTGTACTGTGTCTGCAGTCTCTGGTCATCTCCTGTACTGTGTCTGCAGTCTCTGGTCATCTCCTGTACTATATCTGCAGTCTCTGGTCATCTCCTGTACTGTGTCTGCAGTCTCTGGTCATCTCCTGTACTATGTCTGCAGTCTCTGGTCATCTCCTGTACTGTGTCCGCAGTCTCTGGTCATCTCCTGTACTATGTCCACAGTCTCTAGTCATCTCCTGTACTGTTGTTTGCATTTGTTCATAGTTTTTTTTTTTTTTAAACTATAGTCCGGCCCTTCAACGGTCTGAGGGACAGTGAACTGGACCCCTGTTTAAAAAGTTTGAGGACCCCTGGTTTTTACAATTCTGATGTTATAAAATAAAAGCGTATGTCATGACCATAAATCTCCTTTAAATGCTTGTTAATTCAAGTCTAGGGAAAAAGAAATATGGTATAATGCTTGTTCCTTGCTCCATCAGGTTCATGTGCGCCTCTTCGCTCAGGCCCTTGGGTGGTCCTTCACCATTCTCACATTCAGCATAGGGTATTGGCCCTTTATTGTACTTGTGATGTCAGTGTGTGGCCAGGGCAAGGAGCACCGGTTACACAGATGGAAGCCTGCTGGAGCGAGGAACAAGGTAAGTATTGCACCATATTCCCCATCCTCTGAATTAAGAAGCATTTGACATTGCAGTGCAGGGCACAGAAAGTGTAGTTTATTTTGCAGTTCCCAAAGTTGGGCTTTAACCCAAGTCAATTTGAGTGGACCTATATTGGATGACATGCAGTTTGCTAAAGCATTTGGTATCATAAATAATTGTCATGCTTTTATTTTCTAAGTGCTGCTGATCTCCTCCAGCCTCTTTCAGCCACTTTCTGTTTGGACAGGCTTCCTGATAGTGATGGATAGTGGACCAGGTTTGTGTAATGTGTGACAGCATGGCCACCTGTAGTCTCCACCAGGGGGACATGTGACAGGATGATAGCCAAAGGCACAATTGGACGGTACTTGTCACTCTAGAACAGAAAATGCCTGGAAAAGGATCTTCATAGCAGGATGGTAAAGTATTATTTTAACAACTTTGAGTCTGGACACTTTCACCCCAGTCTAGTCCAGGCCAATTTTCAGCTTTCAGCACTACCACACTTTGAGAGACAATTACTCAGTCATGCAACACTGTACCCATATTAAATTTTTAACCATTTTTGGAGTCAGGTAGAGCTTTTGTCTGGTGGTATTTGATCACCACTGGGTTTTTTTATTTTTTTGCTATAAAAAAATGAAAAAATACTGCAAATTTAGAAAAAAAAATGTTTTTGCTTAGTTTTTGTTATAACATTTTGCAAATAGATAATTTTTCTTCATTCATTTAGGCCAAAATGTATTCTGCTACATTTTTGGGGTAAAAATAACCCAAACAGTTTATAATATTTAGTCTGTGTGAAAGCTATAGAGACTACAAACTATGGGGTATATATTTGAAAATTGATCAGCTGAGATCCTAAAATGCCGGATGCTGGTATGGCATATGGCAGTGATCAGGACATTAGCATGAGGTATGGCGGTGATCAGGACGCTGGTATGGCAGGAGCCAGGACCCTGTTATGGAGTATGGCTGTGATCAGGACGCTGGTTTAGGGTATAGCGGTGATCAAAACACTGGTATGGTGGTGATCAGGGATCAGAATGCTGGTATGGGGTATGGTGGTGATCATGGTGATAGTATGGGGTATGGCAGTGATCTGGAAGCTAGTTTGGGGTATGGCAGAGATCAGGACGTTGGTATGGCATATGGGGTGATCAGGATGCTGATATGGGGTATGGCGGTGATCAAGATGCTGGTATGGGGTATGCTGGTGATCAGGATGTTGGTATGACGGTGATCAGGGCGCTGGTATGGTGTATGGACGTGATCAGGGTGCTGGTATGGTGTATGGTGGTGATCAGGGTGTTGGTTTTGGGTATGGCGGTGATCAGGACACTGGTATGGTGTATGGGGTGTTTTGTGTGCACTGGGACAAATGGCAGGACCTCTCTGCATTATTTATAACTGATATTGTAGGGCAGTGATCAGGGACACAGGGTCACTAAACTGGGGCACTGGGGTGGCTGGCACTGGTTTGTGAGTGTATATGAAGGCTTCTGTACACTCACACATTGCAGGATCGCTTCTCTCTGCTTTCACACTGTGAGGAGAGAGAAGCGATCTTTACGTTCAGTTTCATTGTTTACTATGTGAGTGCTGTGATTGGTCACAGCAGTCACATAGTAAAACACCATGTGATTGCCCAAACACAGTGGTAATGTGATCCGCTGTGACCGGGCGATACGCTGATCACCGGCTCTGGGGTGTGCTTGCTCTGTGAGCTGTGCAGGAGCCATCGATGCAGGCTGACGTACAGGAATGCTTCCCGTCTGACATTCTATGTAGAATAGGCGGACAGAAAAAGGTTAAAGAAAACGGTGGATTTTAAAAAAGTTTGAATTGCTTTGAAATCACGTTCACATTAAAGTATAACTAAAGGCAAACCCTTTATTTTTATTGGATAGACTGGTGAGGGATTCAAGCCGCTCTCAGGTTTTTATTGCTTTTTATGTCCCTGTTATGGAGATTTACTCTCTAATTGTCATGATCACCAATGTCACTGGGAATGAATCTGAGGGTAAATCCAAAATTTCGAGTTGGCACCAGAACAGGAATAGAGGAGGGGGGGGGGGATCCTCCAATAGGAACACCTGAAGGTGCAACATGCCCAACTACCCCCACCATGCAGGAGTGTGCAAAACCACTTATATATACGTGATTTTGTGCTTCCGGGTATGTAAAACACTCCCTGCACACAATTAACCCTTTGATCACCCCTGATGTTAACCCCTTCCTGCCAGTGCCATTAGTACAGCGTCAGTGCTTTTTTTTTTAAGCACTGATCACTGTATTGGTGTCACTGGAGATGTCAGTGACACCAAGTCATGTTTAATAGCAAAAAGTAAAAAATATTGTTTTTTTCTGATAATTGTCGACCTATTTTTTATAGCACAAAAAAATAGAAAATGCACAGGCGATCAAATACCACCAAAAGAAAGCTCAATTCGTGGGAAAAAAGGACGTAAATTTCATTTCGGTGCAGCGTTGCATGACTGCACAATTGTCATTTAAAGTAACGCAGCACAGTGACACAAAAAAATGGACTGGTCAGAAAGGGGAGTAAATCCTCAGGAGGGCAAGTGGTTAATATTCTGCACATCAGAAATACACAACATGGATGTCTGTTTGTGGCCTTTCTGTTTATATCTGTTATATTACCTTAGCTTGTGGTGCATCAGAACTGCACAACACTGAAGTTTGTCTGGGGGGTAAATCCTCTGGAGGCAAGGGGTTAAGACTGAAAAAAAAATACTTCCCCATCTCAGTTTAACAAACAGTACAAAGAAATACAAATCTCTTTGGTCCATGGAGACTATGCAGTGACGGGAAGTCCCGCTTGCCAAATGCGACACATTCAATTGCAATGCATGCAGTTGCGGTTCAGTGGTGCAGGATCTTAGGGGTTAAACCACCAGTCAAATGCCCTCTGAAAAGCAATCCACTGCGGATCACTCTTCAGTGGGCAATGCTTATGTGAACGAGCTGTATTTACTATTTTTAGATGCTAAGAGCAGAGTTTTCCTTTGTAGCTTTCCATAACCCCATCAGCATAGGGTGACTTTTACCTTAATGTCACCTGTAGTAACATACAAGAAGGTGGAAGAACCACAGCGGCCAGCGTAGAGAACAAGCTTTCAACCTGACAACCAAAAGCTTCAAGTGGCTGGGGAGGAGGGGGGGCGCCAGCGTTTCCTTACACTGGTTGCAGGAATATACAGTATGTAAATAGATGCTCCTTTTACAGGTGGACCTTTTTTTGTGACTTTGTGGTGACAGGGACAATTTAAGTTTTAACATAATTTCAACATGAACCTTAAATGGAATTAAATCTAAAAAAACATTGACAGGTAATTTTTTATTTAACAGAAGAGACTCTTTGGTCTCTTGCACTTGGTGACTAAAAGCTTCCTAAGCCATTTTTCTCATTTTTGCAAATGTTTAATTCTGCTTTAGTATAATAAACAATAATGTAATAAAATAATCAAGCATAAATTAAAGTATGAATAAAAGATAATATAAATGATAGAAGTCTACAGAAAAGCGCAGGTAATCCACCTGAAAATCACAGGTACACTGCATTGCAACTGTGCTGTAGGGAAACCGCAGTGGATCTGTGGGAAAGGGGCCTAAATTCTACAGGAGTCTCATATACTTTGTGTCTTTTTTTAGCAATTTTTATCTTAAATACAGTAGGCTCATAACAAGATTAATGAACTTTTCTTGCAATCAGGGGCTTCGATATCGATAAGGGGGGGGTCAGTGGGGTTAAACCCCAGAGCATCTCTGGGAAGCCCACCTTACAGCAGTACCTGGAGTTGGAGAGATGTAAAGAAGAGAGCTCTGGGGACCCCGATGCAAAGGGGGAGTCTCTAAAGAACCTGATGTAAAGAGGGGGCTCTGAGGATCCTGATGTAAAGAAGAGGGCTCTGGAGACCTCAATGTAAAGGGGTTGTCTCTGGGGACCCTGATGTAAAAGGTGCATCTCTGGGGACCTTGATGTAAAGGGGGTGTCTCTGGAGACCCGATGTAAGGAGATGGGCTTTGGGGACCCCAATGTAAAGGAGGAGGCTTTGGGGACGCTGATATAAGGGGGTGTCTCTAGAGACCCCGATGTAAGGAGGGGGGGCTCAGGGGACCTTGATGTAAGGGGAGTATCTCTGGGGACACTGGTGTAGAGGAGGAGGCGCTCTGGGGATCCTGATATAAAGAGGGGGGCTCTGGGGACCCCAGTGTAAAGGGGTTGTTCCCGGTGACCCTGATGTGAGGAGGGGGGATCTAGGGACCTGGGTGTAAAGTGGGGTGGGACTTTGGGGAGCCTTATGTAAATAAAGGGGCTCTGGGGACCCTGGTATAAGGAGGGGGCTATGGGGACCATAATTTTAAGGTGTGGTGACTCTGGGGATCCTGATGTAAGGAAGGAGGCTCTGGGGACTCTAATGTAAGGGGTTTCTCTGGGGACCCTGATGTAAGGAGGGGAAGCTTTGAGGGCCCTGATGTAAGGTAAGGGGAGCCAGCTCGTGGGGTGTTTGGTCAAAAAGAAAAAGCAGACCATAGTGTCTTTGACGTCACGACATTGCACTGGAGAAGTGAGTTGATCCGAGCACAAGCGCAGACAGACAGCACTGCAGGGGCAGCTGCAGAGTGGTTTCTTTTTACCTGTTGATTGCCACCTATGCTTGTTTGGATCACATATGAGCTGTATGCCATTGAGCAATACCTTAAATTGGCAGAAATAAATCCATTTTGTGTACAAGGATAAGACACTATGGTCTGCTTTTTCTTTTTGACCAAACACCCCACGAGCTGGCATTAGGAGGAGTGAACGAGGAAACAACCCCAGGAGGGGAATTAGGAGATCCCAAGAGAGCTGATCAGTGTACTCATTGATACACAGGGAGACAAAGGAAATAACAGGAGGATCCATCTTTATGCATGTCCACCTTCTGGGACGGCTAGAGCAAGGTTATCATCCCATTTCATCTATCCTGGAAGGATAAAAAGCGTATTTGCCTGGATTCATTCAGGCAAATATAGAGGTGAGCATATAGGGAGACCATCTAGCACTCGGAAAGAAGGAACAGAAAATTTATTTGCACATTCATTTTGAAAGACTTTAATTAACATTTTGTTTATTATAAGCACGTGCACATCCGTATATGTTTTTGCACTATAAGTATAGAGTGCACACAGCAATATAGAGGTGCACTATGGGTTTACACCATGGCACCCATTAAGGCACTATCACTTTAGGATTATTCATTATGCATGTTATTTATATGTATATTTATATATATGTTTAGTGTTATAGTCACAATTCACTATTGTTGATATTGCAATTGATATTGATATTTACTTCAGAAGTATAAATTGAATATATAAATATAGAGGAGCGCGGCGCAATCCATCCTTTAAGGTCCATAAAGACTTGGATGAGCGAGTTTTGGGTGGAGGAACTTGACTGGCCTGCACAGAGTCCTGACCTCAACCCGATAGAACACCTTTGGGATGAATTAGAGCGAAGACTGCAAGCCAGACCTTCTCGACATCAGTGCCTGACCTCACAAATGCGCTTCTGGAAGAATGGTCAAACATTCCCATAGACACACTCCTAAACCTTGTGAACAGCCTTCCCAGAAGACTTGAAGCTATTATAGCTGCAAAGGTGGGCCAACTCAATATTGAACCCTACCTACAGGCTAAGACTGGGATGCCATTAAATTTTATATGTGTGTAAAGGCAGGCGGCCCAATACTTTAGGCAATATAGTGTGTGTGTATATATATATATAACTTTTTTTAACTTATTTTTTAATACAGTTTTCATTGCAAACTATATATAGCAATAACCAAAATAGAATAGAAAAAAAAGGGGGAATGCAGAATTATTCTTAAAGTACGATGAAAAAGGTATAACAGTGGAACTGAACTCAAATAGTGAAGATTTGCTATGTTAGACCATTTAGAAGTGTTAATTGTGTTTAAGCAGAATGTTGAAAAATGTATATATGAATATGCACACACATACTGTATAAATACACAAGCATATACATATAAGCACTCACAAACTAAAAAAGATCTGACAGTTGTGAATCAATCTAAATAATCAAGCAAATACTTAAAGTACATTTTTGACAACATGCAACATTTGGCCCATTACTGAGCAAATAACCAGGGAGTACTGGAAAGCCAGTTTGCATTGTTCCAGACACTAGAATGCAACACAGACAGATGAACTGGAACAGTAGGAATGGATTATTAGCACCATCATGTGGTGAAGGTAATAAAGACAGCAAGACCTGCATGTAAAATACCATCACGGTAATTAATAAATAGTTTCGTTTCTTTCACATGATCTTATTTTTTTCCTTCCTTCCTTTTTTTCTCTTCCGATTTTTTATAATAGATCTTGCTGAGAGAAATGTGTCACATATAATTTATAGGGGTCATCACTAGAGAGATCACCAACAGAAATATCTGAATCACCTATATAGATCTTTAATCACTAGAGGGATCACCAGCAGGAAAAAGAGGTCCCAAACACTGTATGTAGATCTTTAATTATCACTAGAGGGATCACCAGTAGTAGGAATGAGGTCCCAATTCCTCTATATAGATTTTTTGTTATCACTATTGTAGAGGGATCCCTTCCAGGAGGAAGAAGGTCCCAATTCCCCCATAAAGATCTTTAGTTATCACTCGAGGAATTACCAGCTGAAGGAAGGAAGTCCTGATTTCACTATATCAGGGGTGCTCAATCTTTAGAAAAGTGAGGGCCACTTAAGTGATTTTGTAACTGGACACGGGCCACAATGAAATGAAATAGTTCAGAATTTTATATTTTGAATATCATAATGAACATTTTCCTCCTGCAGCTACTAAATGCCAGCAAGAGGGAGAGGAGGAAAATGCGGCTTTCAGCGGTTGCAGGAAGAAAATGGAGATGATCGGTTCTTGTACAGTATATGCCACCCCTCCTGTCCAAGTGTAAAACAGAATGTGACAGGGAGGCCGCACAGGCCCTCCGGAGCATGGGGCAGGGACCCCTGACGCTACACCAATGGCTGGGGGAGTGTTGTAAAAAACAGGTTCCAACTATGGTGATATACTGCCCCTTAAACTGCAAATGTAAATGAGTTCTTACTGTCCTGATCCCCCTATAAAACTGCTTTCATGCTGCGGTTTACTGCAGTGAAGGTGCAGCGCAGTGCACCTGCGGCTTTCCTGCGGGTTAGCTATCCTTTCCCACAGACTTCTATTATATCATGAGCATGTGATGCACATTCAGAAAGCGCATTAAACCCACATTACATAATAAAAGTCTATGGCTCAGTGCAGCTAACCCTCAGGAAAGCCGCAAGTACACTGCGCTGCACCCATGGATCGGTGTGAAAGCAGCTTAATAGATGTTAACCCTTTTACAGATAAAATCTGCAAAAGCGCAAAATAAGTGTTGTTTAATATACTGACCTTTTCCTCTCCCATCTTCTGTTGGCATCAATCTCCAGGCTGCTAGAACAGTTCTGGGTGAAGTGCACTTGGTATGCCTGGGACAGGAACTATCATTACAGAGGAAATATCGGCTTATGTGGCTTCTGCTCTCTCTGCGGCTGCTTGCTTCCTCCAGTGCTGGCGCCACCTCGATGCACTCTGATGCTCTAGGATTGCAAGTCGACAAGCCCAGATCACGATTTGGTTTGAGGTCAAAGGCCACATCCAAGGGCTCCAAGGGCCACAGGTTGAGCACCCCTAGAGGGTTCATCAGCAAAAGGAAAGAGGTCCTGATTCCTCTATATAGATTTTTCATTATCACTAGAGGGATCCCTTCCAGGAGGAAGGAGGTTCAGATTCCCCCATGTGGATTCCTCTGCATAAATCAGGGGTTTGCAACCTGCGGCCCAAGACGGCTATGAACGCTGCCCAACACAAAATCGTAAGCTTAACAAAAATGTTGATTTTTTGGGAATTTTTTTTTTAAATGTGTTTACACTTAGTGAACATATGCAGCCGAAGGAAAATGTGACAATGTCTCTACTGGACTTTTATAAGTTTTATCCTCTCAGAGAAAAATATCTGGTGAGCACCCTAAGAATACATTGAGAATAGCTACTACATCCATCAAAGCAGATATTGATAGGCTAGTTCAGGGGTCTGCAACCTTTAAGACATAAAGAGCCACTTGGACCTGTTTCCGAAGGGGAAAAAAAGACTGGGAGCCGCAAAACCATTGCAACATTTAAAACAAATCCGACACTGCATATATTGCAAAAAGCGCTCTGGTCATGAAGGGGGTTTAAGGGCCCAGTAAGCAAAGGGTTAATCAGGGCCACAGTGTATCGTCATAATCACAATCATAGCCTTAGGTCAGTGGTGGGCAACCTTTTTTTTCAACTGAGCCAAATCTCGCCAAAACCACGATTGAAATTTATTTTGAGAGACACATTTTTAAAACTGAAAATACATCCCCCATATAGTAATTCATCCCCCATAGTAATTCATCCCCCATATAGTAATTCATCCCCCATATAGTAATTCATCCCCCACATAGTAATTCATCCCCCATAGTAATTCATCCCCCATATAGTAATTCATCCCCCATATAGTAATTCATCCCCCATAGTAATTCATCCCCCATATAGTAATTCATCCCCCCTATAGTAATTCATCCCCCCTATAGTAATTCATCCCCCATATAGTAATTCATCCCCCATAGTAATTCATCCCCGCTATGGTAATTCATCCCCCATATGGTAATTCATCCCCCATAGTAATTCATCCCCCATATAGTAATTCATCCCCCATAGTAATTCATCCCCCACATAGTAATTCATCCCCCATAGTAATTCATCCCCCATATAGTAATTCATCCCCCATAGTAATTCATCCCCCATATAGTAATTCATCCCCCCTATAGTAATTCATCCCCCCATATAGTAATTCATCCCCCCTATAGTAATTCATCCCCCATATAGTAATTCACCCCCATATAGTAATTCATCCCCCCTATAGTAATTCATCCCCCATATAGTAATTCATCCCCCATAGTAATTCATCCCCCATATAGTAATTCATCCCCCCTATAGTAATTCATCCCCCCTATAGTAATTCATCCCCCATAGTAATTCATCCCCCCTATGGTAATTCATCCCCCATATGGTAATTCATCCCCCATAGTAATTCATCCCCCATATAGTAATTCATCCCCCATAGTAATTCATCCCCCACATAGTAATTCATCCCCCATAGTAATTCATCCCCCATAGTAATTCATCCCCCATATAGTAATTCATCCCCCCTATAGTAATTCATCCCCCCTATAGTAATTCATCCCCCCTATAGTAATTCATCCCCCATAGTAATTCATCCCCCCTATGGTAATTCATCCCCCATATGGTAATTCATCCCCCATAGTAATTCATCCCCCATATAGTAATTCATCCCCCATATAGTAATTCATCCCCCATAGTAATTCATCCCCCACATAGTAATTCATCCCCCATAGTAATTCATCCCCCATATAGTAATTCATCCCCCATATAGTAATTCATCCCCCCTATAGTAATTCATCCCCCCATATAGTAATTCATCCCCCCTATAGTAATTCATCCCCCATATAGTAATTCATCCCCCATATAGTAATTCATCCCCCATATAGTAATTCATCCCCCATAGTAATTCATCCCCCCTATAGTAATTCATTCCCCATATTGTGTCAATTCACCTACCTTTGCTCCGCGCGTTCCTCTCGCCGTGTTCCCGCGCCGTTCCGGTCTTCAGGGTGGACTGTGAGAGGAGAGGAGTTCGTCACGCTGCCCCGCCTACATCCTGACAGCCAATGTTTGGAGGAGGGAGGGGAGCGGGCGCCCGGCACACAGAAGAGCCGCATTAAAGAGTGTAAATAGCCGCAGCTTGCCGACCACTGCAGCTACGGCAACCCTATTGCCTGTCACCTGGTGGGCAGTGTGCTCCGGAGCCGCAGCAAAGGTGAAAAAGAGCCGCATGTGGCTCTGGAGCCGCGGTTTGCCGACACCCGGGCTAGTTAATCAAAAACTGTGTCAAATATCGCACTAGTTTTATGTTGCCATCTTGAAGTTATATTACTCAGATTGGTACATTATCTTCTATAACAGTGATCATTAACTTGTGATCTGCCCAACTTTTCTGCTCATCAGCTATCCTTTTTGTTAGTGTATTTTAAGTGTGGCCCAAGACAGTTCATCTCCTTCCATTTTGGCCTAGGAAAGTCAAAAGTTTGGACACTTCTGGTATAGATCTTTAGTTATCACTAGAGAGATCACCAGCAGAAGGAAGGAAGTTTTGATTCCACTACATAGACCTTTTTTTCAATTATTATTTTTATTGTGAGGATGCCATTCACTGCAACATTTGGCCAACAAGTCAAATCAAGAAGGATAATATACAGTATGTTAGTATAGGCTGGGAAAGATCTAACAGTGCTGGGTCTAATGGTGAATGGATGGTGAATGGATGGTGGTCAGACTTGTAGGTAGCAAGCAAAAGGAATAGAGAGAGTCCTCAAATTTTAGATTAATAAATCCAATTCAATTCAGTGGTTAGGAGTCTAAGTAGATACCATTGATTATATTGAAAGCATTGCTATGTAAATTATTGAGTTCCTACTGGAAAGGTTTGAAAGAAAGATTACCAAATGTTAACATTTTTCAACATGTAATCCTTATGCAAGGAGGTCTCCATTCATTCCATGCGAAAAACATAGGACAATTTAGCTATGAATAAAGATAGTAGGGGGTTCCAGGTAGCACTTTATATATCTTTATGAAGAAACAACAAATATATGCTTTCTATGAGCGTATAACTATGCGCTTATGTGTTGGCGAATTCAAAATGTTTTTAGTTGACAATATTGATAAGCAGCCGTTATTGTAATAAAAATATCTATATATATGGAATATGAATGAATAGGAATTCTTCATAAAACAGCACTTATCTTCCATGAAATAATAAATATACTCATTCAAATAATAACAGACGACAAAAAGGATTATAGCAACTATTGGAGAAATATAGGAGCAGTGACTATCCGTGACGTCAGCACGTTTGCCGGCAGTGACTTATGCCCCATACACACGATAAGAAAATCGTACGAAAAATTTAGCGGAACCACTGATCGAACAATTTTCTCTTCGTTGTTGAGCAGGATATTTGAACTGATAACCATATTGTGAACGAAAAAATCTGGTTGAACAACAGTGAAAAATTTTGTCTTTTCGAATACGAACAACAGATTTTCTAAGCGGTGGTATGGCGGTCATACGAAAAAAAATCTATCAAGCGCTATCACACATGGGCAGAAACAGAAAATGACCCGGATGTTTATGTCCAAGGAAATTTCGTAAACACGAACGAAAAATCCAAGTGTTAAAAGTAGATTGGCCTAATGGGATAATGAAACCAGAATTCTGCATATTATATTTTTATGTATCACTATTTATGTATATAGATAATGTAATAAACTATATTATACTCATTGCTTTTAATTGTGTATATTGTTTGTTCTGGCCGGAATGGCGTGGCTACAAGGTCACACGCATACTGCATCACTTCCACTTGTACGGAAGACGTCAACACTACATATTGCCCAACGAACGATTTTTTTTAGATTGGTTAATGTGGGCCATGATTTTGACCAACGTATGAACGCCTATTGGTCGTCGGATGACCAATCGGTCGATTTTCTAATCGTGTATTCCCACCTTTAGAGGTGGACTGGACTTTTTGTGACGCACACTATATTGCACTTTGGTGGAAGAACTGCTCCTGTATTTCTCCAATAGTTGCCTTTTTGTTGTCTGTTATTATTTGAATGAGTATATTTATTATTTCAAGGAAAATAAGCGCTGTTTTATGAAAAATCCCTATTCAATCTTTTTCCATATATATATATATATATATATATATATATATATAGATCTTTAGTTATCATGAGACGGATCATCAGCAGGAGGTTCTGATTCCACTATATAGATCATCAGTTATCACTGGAGAGATCCCCAGCAGAATGAAGGAGGTCCTGATTCTTCTATATAGATCTTTATAGTTATCACTGGATGTGTCAGGAATGGACTCACCACTGGTGGTGGGACTCACCTGCCATGTGGGCTGCAGTACCAGGGCTGGCCAGCGGGTGCTCTCAGCAGCCAGAAGCTCACTCCTGCAATCAAGTCATCACCTGAGGCTGATTGCAGGAGGTGTATTTAAGGAGTGGCCAGGCCTGCAGTCAGTGCCTTGGTGTATAGTTTCCCTTGGCCGCTGTATCCTGATCCTGCCTGCTTGAATCCTGACTCTGCATGAACTCTGCCTGTACTGACCTTGGCTATTCCTGACTACTCTTACGCCTGCTCCTTGTACCTTGCCTGCCCATTTGCTACCAACCCGGCCTGCCCGACTACGTTTAGTATTGTTTTTATTGTTATCTGTTGGAGGTTTGGTGTTATGATCCGCAAGGTGGTACCTCTGGCAGCCCACCGGACGGGATTTCCCAGAGCGTGGAGTCTAAGTCCCGGTCTGCGTATTCACCAGGGCCCCTGATGGTGGGGATGGACTTGAAGCAGACCAGGATCAGGTCACGACCTCTGAGCACTCCGACCCGTGGCAGAGGGGACCACAGGGGATGGTAACAGGAGAAGAGCCTGATGTGAAGAGACCAGCAGGCCCAGGCAAGATGGATGGATGGTAGTCAGACAGACCAGTCGTTACCGTGGGAGCAGCGAGGTACAGAATCGGCAGGCAAAGGATAGTCAGTCCGCAGAGAGGTCAGATAAGCCAGGGGTCAGGATAGGAGAAGGCAGCGTAGTCAGGGCAATCCGGTTCAGTATCAGCAACAGAATTCAGAGTACAGGAACGCAGGAATACAGGAAAGACCTTACAGCAATCTGTGACAGCGCAGGGCATCTTTAAATACCGCGCCCTTCGCTGTCATTGGTTGCCCAGCGTGTACTCGCGGCGCCTAATGCGTATGCGCGAGTCTCCTTCAGCCGCGGCCGGCTGGGACCTAGTGCCCGTATCCCGGCGCGAGCCGCCGAGACTGCGCATGCGCCGGGACAGACGCCGCGGCGGACCCTGACATTTGGTTTGTTTGCACTGTGTTTATGTTTAGTTTTGCACTGCGTTTATGTATTGTTTAGTCTTGAATAAATTGTATTGTTTATACTATACCTGAAGCCTGCGTTTCCCTGTGTCAGTCCACACACCTCTGGTCATACCTGGAGCCCTGACAGGATGGATCCCTGTTCACCTATCTTTGGTTATCATTAGAGGGATCAGCAGCAGGAGGAAGGAATTCTTGATTCTTCTATATACAGGTAGACCTTCAATTAGTACTAGAGGAATCCATGGCAGGAGGAAGGAGGTCCCAATTCTTATATTATGCCGTATGGATCTTTAGTGAGACCTCATTTGGAATACTGGGTCAATAATATTGATAAGATAGATCAAGTCCAGAGATGGGCAAAAAACAGTGGCAGGTCTGAGGGACAAAGTATACCAGGGTAGACTTCAAGAATGTAATATGTACAGTGCTGAAGAAAAAGGAAATGGGAACATGATTTTTAAATACATGAAGTGTTTGAGCAAGGTTCAGGAGGGTAGTATTTTCATCATGAAGCCAAGATCAAGAACACGGGGACATGACCTCAAACTAGCAGGAGGAAAGTTTGAGACTAATCTTAGAAAGCATGCTACTAAAACAGTAGCTGCTGCTTGGAATAGACTTCCAACAAGGGTAGTGAGGCAGTCAACAGTAAGTGAATTGAGACGTGCTTGTGACAAATATAGATCTATACGCAGACAAAAAAAATGATCAAACAAGGAGTAGATTCAATAGACCACATTTGCAGCCATCGCTCTTCTACATTCTATGTAATTATACTGTACATTTGCAAGGCTGGGTCACAAGGCTGGAAAGGGATTGGCCCATTATGGCTACTTGTTGACAATCCTCTAGGATAAACAAAGCTGTGTTGCCTTGGCAACATCAGCAGAGCTCAGAAAGTAGGCCAAACATCACTTCCCATTTACTCGTATGGAAGAGATGGCTCCAAGACAGCGTTAACATGTAGCCAAATCCCACACCAGGTTACAGCCTATGGAAAGTAATAAACAGTTACTTGCCTACTCTACAGACATGTTTTCATATAAAATACATTTTTGAAAATGGTTGAGCAACAAATTATAGAGATTTCATTCTTCATTTCTAGCAAGTGTGGCACTGTAAAGAAGTATAGGAAAACAAACAGTATTTAAATAAACTGTATTCATATTGAATAGTTCATAAACATTTTTATTTACACAATTATGTAGGTTTTAATATGGAGCAAAAGTGAACATTGCTCCTTCTAGGTAACTGAACCGAAAAACAAAACAAAATAAATAAATAAAAACTGCTCATCCATCTTCTTCATGATACAAAAAACCATCTTAGGCAAATTTATACAACCCAAATGCTCCCCTAGATTGCAAAGGCAGCCATACTGAGGTATACACATGCCATGGCCGTGATTATTTGCATCGCAGCATGGCTAAAATATCCCCTCTCATTCAGTGGATGGGGGGGATCTGTTATTTCTTTATTCACTCTGCTGGCTGAATGGAAAAAGAAAACAAAACAACAACCCATCTACTGTATACCCAGCTTTAGTTGTCATAGCCACTTTGACAGGTTCCCTTGATCCTTGTACATGGCCATGGTACTTTGTGCCAAAATATCCACAGTAAGGCCCCTTTCAAATGGGCATTCCATTTTTTTCATCAGCTCAGTCACGTTTTTTCCAAGAAAAAACGGATCAGTTTACATCAGTTATGCATCAGTTCACGTCAGTTTTTTATCACTTTACATGTTTTTCATCAGTTTACATCAGTTTATATCTGTTTTTCATCAGTTTACATCCGTTTTTCATCCATTTACATCCATTTTTCATCCGTTTACTTCCGTTTTTGTCCGTTTACTTCCGTTCCATTTTTTTTAACTGAAGAAAAATAGAGTTTTTTCCATTTAAGAAAAAAAAAAAACAGATGTTAACGGATGCGGACATTAACTAATGTAATCAAATGATCCTCTGTTTACATCCACTAGTCCATACAAATACATGGGTTTCCATTTTTCATCCGTAAACGGACAGATGAAAAACAGACATCCGGAATGCCCGTGTGAAAAGCGCCTAATTCTGATATAGCATGTCACTTTTTTCTTGTTATAACAAATCAACATCTAGGCAACATTGCTTCCTAATAACCTTATCGTAACAATGACAGTTTGGTCATTCCCACACACATACAGGGACATATTTATGGTTCTCAGCTCCATTTATCAAAATGGTATTCAATACAGAGCAACAATAGTTCAGAATAACAAACCATGTAGAACAAAAGTATATGAGCACATACACATAAGTAGCTGGATTGTTAGGAATACCATGAAGCAGGGTTTACTGCTGTCTATGTCCCCTGCTTACTAAACTTCAAGGATGGCAAATTGTTGGTGCGGCTTAGCCATTGAAGTTGCCATTTTATTTGCCGTGTCACAAGGTACAGTATCAAAAGGTTATGACGGCATATACAGTTTCCAGGAAAACGTTGTCTGATTAGTATAAGTGCAGTCAACATGGTTAACTGACCAAAAGAGACAAAAACACAACAGGATTGAGACCCGGAATAAGAAAACATTTGCTGCAAAAGTGACTGCAGAGCTCAATCTCAGTCCTTTGAAAACTGAAGGCACCAACAATTTGCCCTCTTTGAAGCTCAGTAAGCTCTGACATGACTGTATTACTAGCAGCGCAGGCAGTGAATGATGCAAGTGAGGCTTCCCACGTGCTAGCTAGGTGTCTCATCACACAGCAGAAGCAAAAATGTTACATCACTTCCACCACAAAACATGTCACTTTCACCCCTGCAAATCATATAGGGTTTCCATTTATTTTGCCCAGCTGCTGTAGATTCACCCTTTTGGCAACCATCCAAAAAAAAAAAAAAATGTTTGGGCTATTCACCCACTTTCAGGTTCCAAAGAGAAGTGAGGCCAAAGCTTTTTTGGCCATACTTCTCTTCTGGGTCACAGGATTGTACATATTTCTGCACTGCTGTGATCCAGATTCGGCTGACAACTGGCTAAAGGCGACTGTCAGCTGATCTTATGGAGCTGGTCCAAGACTTTGGAAGGGCCTGGACTTTAAGGTCAGGATCCACCCAGGTGCCTGACCACCTGCTGGTTTAGCCTCTCAGCATGCTGCTGAAAGCTTGTGCTAGCCACTCCCACCCCTCCACGGCCAGTGGGTGCTGGAGGGACAGAGCAGAGATCAGTGACTGACAGTCACCGCTCTCTGCTCAGTGAAGACCAAGAACTGAGCAATCAGCAGTCATGTGATCGCACAGTTCTTTGTCTTAGGACCAATGCTGAAGCTATATAGGTGAGCATGTATTGTATATGTTAGGGTTTTCTTTTCCACACTACCCCTTTAAGACCTACCTCAATCGGATGTAATTTTAATACTAGCTAGGGATGCATCAAAATGTATCGTATTGGACAGTGTTATTGTTAGAAAAAAAAAGGTGCTGATAAAGGCCACTGAAAATGCATGCTTTTCCCAAGATTTTACGTTTAGGGTGCTTTTTCATAGGTCATGTGGCTCAAGAAACACAACGTGTGCATTTTTGATAGGTTTTCAATGCATTTCAGGCCTAGTTCACACCAATAGTTCGCGTTTTGCAGTTTTGATTAATTTTTAACAACAATTTTGGCCAGCTTGTTGCCGGGCAGATTAGAATGCATCAAACATGCAATACATGTGTGTTTTAGCTGCATTATCAATGCATTTCAAGCCTGGTTCACACCAATGCAGTTTGCGTTTTAACTGTTTTGCAGTGCGTTTTTGACATTTTTTTATGCGTTATTTGATTTTTTTTTCTGGCCAACTTTTTGCTGGGCAGATTAAAAATGCAAAATGCATAAAAAACGCAACATGCGCATTTTTTATGCATTTTCCATGCATTTCAGGCTTGGTTCACACCAATGCAGTTTGCGTTTTGTCCGTTTTGTGTTTTTACACGCACATTATTGATGCGTTTTTGAAAACTACATGCATTTTCTGCAGCATCTCCATTGAAGTCTCTTAAAGGCAAAATGTTGCGTTTTTGGTTCAATAAAGTCCCTAGCCCTTTCCAAGAATTCAACAGCAAAACATAGATGTGAATGTGTCCCATAGGAAACCATGCTAAATTGACTGTAGTACATTTCTGCAAAAAGCCCTAAAAAACACATTATTGTGAACTAGGCCTCAATGGGGAGGTGCGTTTTTGGTACTTTTTTTTTTTTTTTTTAAACTCACCAAATATGCACCAAAAGTGCAGCAAGCAGGATTTTTAACACCACAAGGGAAGCGCAACAGACCAGTTTGAAGACATACTTGGAATATAAAGGGATGCATTTTCTTGAGCTTTTTTTGTGCTCAGTGTGAAAGCAGCCTATTGGCCAAAAGGAGCTGAAAATACATTCATATTCATTTAAATGCATATTAATTAAAAAGTTGAATATAATACAATACATATATAAAATTATATTATTTTAAAAAACTGTCCTTTCAGTTTTCGGCCAAATGAATCCTGGGCAACAGGTTCACTTTAAAACCAGCCCAACTACATCCATACAATTTTGTTTTTTGCTCCTCCGCTGCTCCATTCGGCCACCAGGTTGAAGAATGGAATCCCTGTGTTGTGTAAGGGAGTCTAAGGAATCTTTCCCCAGGGAAATCTCACACCTCTGGCTGTCCTAGTGTCCAAGCACCAGTCCCCAGCAGTGCTGTCACTAACCAAAAATGTTTTTGTGGACTCTTGTATTTATTAGATTAAAATAAATGTACAGTTGTGTTCAAAATAATAGCAGTCAGACATCACTAACCTGATCAATCACTTTTTTTGGTAGAAATTATATTTCTACATGGCAAATTATTTACTAGCAGGTGTAGTATGAGCAATAGAAATCCAACAGACCCAACAGTCATGACATGCATGCTGCTGATTCTGTGTAATTGAATCACTAATTGAAAGGGGCATGTTCAAAATAATAGTAGTGTGGAGTTCTATTAGTGAGGTCATTCATTCTTTGAAAAACAGGTGGCAATAATTGCCCTTATTTAAGGAAGGAAGGCAGCAAATGTTGTACATGCTGATTACAGTGCATTTCTCTCTGAAATTCTGAGGAAAATGGGTCATTCCAGACATTGGTCAGAAGAACAGCGTAAATTGATTAAAAAGTTGATTGAAGAGGGGAAAACATATAAAGTGCAGAAAACGATAGGCTGCTCAGCTAAAATGATCGCAAATGCTTTAAAATGGCAACCAAAACCTGAAAGACGTGGAAGAAAGTGAAAAACTACCATTCGAATGGATAGAAGAATAGCCAAAATGGCAAGGACTCAGCCAACAATCAGCTCCAGGAAGATCAAAGAAGGTCTAAAGTTACCTGTGAGTACTGTTACAATTAGAAGACGCCTATGTGAAGCCAAGTTATCTGCAAGAAGCCCCCGCAAAGTCCCACTGTTGAAAAAAAGACGTGCTGAAGAGGTTACAATTTGCCAAAGAGCACATTGACTGGCCTAAAGAGAAATGGCGCAACATTTTGTGGACTGATGAAAGTAAGATTGTTCTTTTTGGGTCTAGTGGCCATAGACAGTTTGTCAGGCGACCCCCAAACACTGAATTCAAGCCACAGTACACTGTGAAGACAGTGAAGCATGGTGGCGCAAGCATCATGATATGGGGAGGTTTCTCATACTATGGTGTTGGGCCTATTTATCGCATACCAGGGATCATGGATCAGTTTGAATACATCAGAATACTTGAAGAGGTCATGCTGCCTTATGCTGAAGAGGAAATGCCCTTGAAATGGGTGTTCCAACAAGGCAACGACTCCAAACACACCAGTAAACGTGCAACATCTTGGTTCCAGACCAACAAGATTGACGTTATGGAGTGGCCAGCCCAATCCCCGGATCTTAATCCAATAGAATACTTGTGGGGTGACATCAAAAATGCAGTTTCTGAGGCAAAACCAAGAAATCGAGAAGAACTGTGGAATGTAGTCCAATCATCCTGGGCTGGAATACCTGTTCACAGGTACCAGAAGTTGGGTGACTCCATGCAACACAGATGTACAGCAGTTCTCAGAAACAGTGCTTATACAACTAAATATTAATTAAGTGATTCAAAGGAAAGCAAAATCTTCAAACATTTTTCAGTTTATATAGTGAATGTTTGAGTTTGTAAAGAAGAATACAAACACTGCTATTTTTTTGAACAGTCTAATATTCACTTTTCTTCAATTTTTTTTAGAGGAACAACACAAATTTGATCTATTTTTCTTTATGTTTTGATTTGGAATAGAATGTGTAGTGTTCCCAATGGATTTGTGTGTATGGAAATAAAAGCTATTAGAAGGATTTTGAGCTTTATTCACTTTTTTCAACTCACTGCTATTATTTTGAACACAACTGTATATCTTAGACTAGCTGAGAAGAGCTGAGTTATAGGCTAGTACCCAGATATAAAAACAGGAAAAGTGACACTTGCACGGAGTTAATATACGATATACATTAACCTACAAATTTATATTTGCATTTCATTCTGTACCTGTTTCCATAGATAATGATGCCCTTCAGCGTGCAGTTCTGGATCTTTGGTTCTTCAGTAGTACGGTTATATTTACCAATGATAAAATGAAAAGACTTTGCATGTAGGTTTGTATTTTTATTACTACAGCATGCACAAAACACTGTCAAACATCATTAACCAGCAAAACAAAACTCAGATGTACCTCTTTATTAATACCAAGCATTGTGGTGGTATAGACGAAAATAGACAAAATCATGGAGAAAAAAAAAAAAAAGGGGGAAATAAACTAGTGTCCATAGTCGCTTAGTTCCTGGAAGTAGAAGTGCAGCTCCAGGTGTAGTGACCATTGTTTAGTTTGATGTTTCATGCTGCAGGGGATGCTCTACACAATGGGTCTCTCCATTGAAGGGCACATTCACTGAAACCACATAAACTCAGAAGGTTCTGAAGAGCTGGTTGGTCAGATAGCCCAGATGTAGGAAGGAGGTCTGAGCCTCTTTCTCCAAAGAAGCCAACTCTTGCACAGTAGGAGCCAAGATGTCTACATGCCCTTTATAGAGTCCACCTGAAAACAAAGAAAGAGGCTCTGGTGTGAAATGGCTCTGGTACAAAGAACAAACAATGTCTTTGTGCACCTGGCTGCAGTGCATAAAATGAATCTGTCACCAGATAAACATCATGTAATAACAAATGGTTAGGACAGAAATAAACACGTTCTAGGGATGATATCCTTGTTCTAGCATTATTTATTAGTAAGTCAATGACCCAGACAGGTTTGCAGAACAGGAGTGCCAACATTTCGCTGACTGCATCTTTGTTCCTATTATATGACTTTACCTAGTTGTATAGAGAGTATAGGGATAATAGTTCCAGAGCTTGTATCTTTACCACAAGGAAACAATGGCAGCTCCTATATTTCTACCTAGACAGGTTCCTTTCAGAAGGGTACATTAGCTGAACCTTTTGCTCCCAATATGTAGCAGAGATGTCCTACTTACCTGCTTTGCCAACCTTAAGGTGGTTGTGACCCTACCAGTGGTCAGTGACACTGCTTGGGTTTCTAACAGCACAAAAGTCATTGTAGATGGTGTTCTACTGGAGCAGAACTATGGGCTTAAAAATCTATGGACATTCTAAGGCCACCTAAAGGGCAGCTTTGCTAAAACATCTGAACAGTGAGGAATCCTGTACAGACGATTCAAAACGTAAAGTGATAGCAAAGCTTCCTTTTTTTAAAAATTTAAAAAAAATGTGATACTTGTTCTGTGCAATGGTTTTGCACAGATCAGCCCTGATCCTCCTTTTCTTGGGTCCCCCACCAGCACTCCTGGCTCTCACCTCCCCCCACCGAGTGCCCCCATATAAAGCCGCTGCTATCAGTCTGCCAAGTAAGTAGGGAGACCCGCTACTCTCATGCACAGTGCTGGATCAAGATCGGACTCAGGTAAGTATAAGGGATGCTGAGGGGGATCTTCTGCAACAGAAGGTTTTTTTTACCTTAATGCATAGAATGCATTAAGGTAAAAAACCTTAAGGCTTTAGAACCACTTTAAGCTTTCCATTGTAGCACATTAACTCGCACTGCGTTAGAGCAGCCCATTCTCTATAAATGAGCTGACAGCACAACCCAATGAACAAAAAAAATATTAATACACGTCCCTTTTTATTTTAACAAGACAGCATACCATGACCCATGGTATGTGTGTTGCTGTCTACTGTACAGTGCTGATAGGAGGCACAATAAGGTACCTGCATAAATACACTATGTTGCCAAAAGTATTGGGACGCCTGCCTTTACATGCACATGGACTTTAATGGCATCCCAGTCTTAGTCTGTAGGGATTAATATTGAGTTGGCCCACCCTTTGCAGCTGTAACAGTTTCAACTCTTCTGGGAAGGCTGTCCACAAGGTTTAGGAGTGTGTCTATGGAAATGTTTGATCATTCTTCCAGAAGTGCATTTGTGAGGTCAGGCACTGTTGTTGGATGAGAAGGCCTGGCTCACATTTTCCACTCTAATTCATCCCAAAGGTGTTCTACCAGGTTGAGGTCAGGACTCTGTGCAGGCCAGTCAAGTTCCTCCACCCGAAATTCAGTTAACCATGTCTTTATGGACCTTGCTTTGTGCACTGGTGCGCAGTCATGTTGGAACAGGAGGGGGCCATCCCAAAACTGTTGCCACAAAGTTGGGAGCATGAAATTATCCAAAATGTCTTGGTATGCTGACGCCTTAAGTGTTCCCTTCAGTGGAACTAAGGGGCCAAGCCCAACCCCTGAAGAACAAACCCACACCACAATCCCCCCTCCACCAAACTTTACACTTGGCACAATGCAGTCAGGCAACTACCATTCTCCTGGCAACCACCAAACCCAGACACGTCCATCGGATTGCCAGACAGAGAAGTGTGATTGGCCACTCCAGAAAACACATCTCCACTGCTCTAGAGTCCAGTGGCGGTGCACTTTACACCACTGCATCCAACGCTTTGCATTGCACTTGGTGATGTTAGGCTTGGATGCAGCTGCTTGGCCATGGAAACCCATTCCATGAAGCTCTATACGTACTGTTGTGCTAAGCTGAAGACCACACAAAGTTTGGAGGTCTTTAGCTATTGACTCTGCAGACAGTTGGCGACTTCTGCGCACTGTGGACTTCAGCATGCCCTGACCCCGCTCTGTCATTTTATGTGGTCTACCACTTGGTGGCTAAGTTGCTGTTGTTCCCAGTTGCTTCCACTTTGTTATAAACCCACTACCAGTTGACCGTGGAATATTTAGTAGCAAGGAAATTTCACGGATGAACTTATTGCACAGGTGGCAACCTATCATGGTACAACGCTTGAATTCACTGAGATCCTGAGAGCAACCCATTGTTTCACAAATGTTTGTAGAAGCAGTCTGCATGCCTAGGTGCTTGATTTTACACACCTGTGGCCATGGAGGTGATTGGAACACCTGAATCTAATGAGTTGGAGGGGTGTCCCAATACTTTTGGCAATATAGTGTATATACACTGCTCAAACAAATTAAAGGAACACTTTGAAAACATCAGATCTCAACAGGGAAAAATATTATGGTGGATCTCTATACTGATATGGACTGGATAATGTGTTAGGAATGTAAGGATGCCCCATCATTAGATGGAAATTAAAATCATCAACCTACAGAGGACTGAATTCAAAGACACCCCAAAAGTCAAAGTGAAATATGATGCAGCAGGCTAATCCATTTTGCTGAAATTTTATTGCAGCAACTCAAAATGGTACTCAGTAGTTTGTATGGCCCCCACGTGCTTGTATGCATGCCTGATAACATTGGGCCATGCTCCTAATGAGATGATGGATGGTGTCCTGGTGTATTTCCTCCCAGATCTGTACCAGAGTATCACTGAGCTCCTAGACTGTCTAAGGTGCAACCTGGCGGAGTCAGATGGACCGAAACATGATATCCCAGAGGTGTTCTATTGGTTTTAGGTCAGGTGAGCGTGGGGGCCATTCAATGGTATCAATTCCTTCATCCTCCAAGAACTGCCTGCATACTCTCGCCACGAGGCCGGGCATTGGCGTGCACCAGGAGGAACCCAAGACCCACTGCCCCAGCGTAGGGTCTGACAATGGGTCCAAGGATTTCATCCCGATATCTAATGGCAGTCAGGGTGCCATTGTCTAGCCTGTAGAGGTCTGTCCATCCCTCCATGGATATGCCTCCCCAGACCATCACTGACCCCCCACCAAAACAGTCATGCTGAAAGATGTTACAGTCAGCATAACGTTATCCGTGGCTTCTCCAGACCCTTTCACGTCTGTCTCATGTGCTCAGGGTGAACCTGCTCTCATCTGTGAAAAGCACAGGGCGCCAATGGCAGACCTGATAATTCTGATGTTCAATGGCAAATGCGAATTGAGCTCTATGATGCTGGGCAGTGAGCACAGGGCCCACTAGAAGCACAGCACAGGCCACCCTCATGAAGTCTGTTTCTAATTGTTTGGTCAGAGACATTCACATCAATGGCCTGCTGGAGGTCATTTTGTAGGGCTCTGACAGTGCTCATCCTGTTGCTCCTTGCACAAAAGGAGCAGATACCGGTCCTGCTGATGGATTAAGGACCTTCTACGGCCCTATCCAGCTCTCCTAGAGTAACTGCCTGTCTCCTAGAATCTCCTCCATGCTCTTGCGTCTGTGCTGGGAGACACAGCAATGGCACGTATTGATGTGCCATCCTTGAAGAGTTGGACTGTCTGTGCAACCTCTGTAGGGTCCAGGTATCGCCTCATGCTACCAGTAGTGACACTGACCCTAGCCAAATGCAAAACTAGTGAAAAACAGTCAGAATAGATTAGTAGGGAGAAAAATGTCAGTGGCCTCAATCTGTAAAACCTAGGGGGGTTGCCTCATTGTCTCATCTAGTGCACCTGCTAATTTCATTAACACCAAAGCAGCTGAAATGGATTAACAACCCCCTCTGCTACTTAACTGACCAGATCAATATCCCAGGACTTTAATTGGCTTAATACTATACTCTGATTAAAAACTGTCCCTTTAATTTTTTTTGAGCAGTGTATATTTTTAACAAATCAGACAGACACTGCAGAGCTCAATTGACCCCTAAATGAGTGCACTACTACTCACCAGAAGTGTCAGACTTTGACCAACCTTTCCGCCCAGCTCCTCCATTCGTAGACCGTACTACAGCTTTTTTGAATGAAACGTGATTTATGAATAGAGGATGGGCAGATGATTAAAAGATCCATGCCCTCCATTCATGGATCATGTTTCATTCATAGAAGCTGTAGTAATGGCTTCTATGAATGTAGCAGCTGGATGAAAAGGACAGACATAGATGAACACTTTTGATAAGTGCCTGTCAGAGCTGCCTCAGTTCTATTAACCCGGCTGCACCGGAAGGTTAAAGCAGCATAATGGGGAGGCACTGCAGGAAGAAGATTTCTGCTAACCCAGGATACAGCGGCACGAGGGACACATCACACTAAAAAGGTAAGCAATATCCTTTGTGCTGATTTTTTATTTAAACTTCAGTTTTAAGTGCAAAAGCCTGAAGCAAGGTTCAATGTTAAGGTTTACTTTAGGGAGTTATGTTTTAGGGTTTGGCGAGTAAGTGTTAGGGTCAGTGGGTCAAGCTTATTTTTGTTTCCAAAAGTCCCACATACATCTCACAGTTTTCAATATGACCTATAGGCACATGTTTTGAATTGTGTTATGCCACATTACACCATTTACATAACCGTACAAAATAGCCTCATATGTAATAGAATGCAACAGTTTGATAAATGAAAACTACAAATCAGTCTTACCACCAGCAGCTCTCCGTTGTCCATACACTACTTTTCCATCAAATTCATCCAAAGGCACCTTTATGTCAGGCTCTACATGTGATATAGTGCAAGTCAAGTGCTCCTCAATTTCTGACAGCAGCTACAGAGGAATTACAGGTACACAGATCAGTGTCAGCCATTGTCAGGGGACGTATTTCGCACAGCAAGTATTAATATTGTATTACAGGAAAATATGGAATTTTCTACACTAGAGAAATACCTAAAAAGCAAGAAGGAAATTTACTGGAAAACTGAATATCTAGGAAATAGGATGGATTATATTTATTTCTGCAGATAATGTTCTGTCTTACATCTTACTGGAAATGTCCAATTTAGTACATTCAGATGAATTTATTGGAATAATAAAAGCTACACATCAGTCCTGCTTCACAGCTTCCAACTAATCCATAAACCTGAAGGTCTCCATATAGGGAACATGCACATGGGCAGTTTGGCTCATAGAACGTAAAAACTGAAAGTTCTTGGGTGCAAGGGAGACACAAGTGCAGAGTACACCCGCTGCCAGAGACCTGTCAAAATGAATGATTGGCTTAAATACGCAGCTGGATACTGTTCTGAGTGATACTCGTGGTTAATGGTATCCATCCAGGGAGGATGTCTCCAAAACACAAAATGACTGTTTGGGGCATATGCCCCTAAACTCAAACAGTATTAAATGGAAGTACCGCTCAGACCAGCGTTCAGCCACCACATATTTACAGCTAGTCAGATTTTGACAGGCTGCTGGCAGTGGGCTGTTCGCTGCACCTGTCCCACCTCTGTCCAAAAATGTGCCATTTTTTATGTTCTAAATGTCCGTGTGCATCCACCTTCTGCCAAAAAGAGACTAGTATTGTAGCTGATAGAAGGTGTAGCTGCTGCCTACTTAGCATAACAGAATGGAACATACCTGCACCTCATTGTACCATATGGTACAGCCGCCATCATCCTTCAGCCTGGTATTATAACAACCTTTACCACGACTGCTGCACACATGATACCAAACCTGCGGCCAGAACAAGGAGGTGATAAGTGATTACACTGAAATGAGAGGTTTAAACACAGAATCATGCTAATCAAAGATGGATTAAATCATAAAACCAGAGGAAAGGGGATTGGTTTATGCAGGGAAATGCCAATGGTGTGCATGAGGGGTAAATGTATTTCTTTTAGATGTTTTTTTTTTTAAACGATAAAACGTCACCTTTATCTAGTCCAGCCTCTCTCAACCAGGGTGCCTTGGCAAAATGTCTAGAAATTGGCCAAAACTTGTATACAAGCCAGCCGGTGGGACAAGCCTGCCTTTTAGTTACACAAAGCCATAGGTTTTCATTGTGCACTATTAGGACCTACTAGACACCGGTGTCCTGACAACCAATGACATCATCAGTTGATAAGGAGGATGTCAGCTGCCTGCACAGCATCCTAGTTTGACCCTCCCCTGGCCCTCTCCATCAGTGCTGGGGTCACATTAGCTCAGTGATGAAAAACTGAAGGAAAAGACTGGAATAGTACTCAGTACCAGTGTGCAAAAATGTATTTGCTTGGGAAATATAAATCACCTCCAATGTTGGGTGTCCTACATGTGTGGATATTGATGCGTTATATAAACCTATTAGAATAGCTTTTCACATTTTAGAATGGGGAGTCCTTTTAAAATTATGGGCAGTCTAGAGGCACCCTATTTCAAAATGGGGTGCCTCAAGACTGTCCATAATTTTAAAGGGTGCCGCAGGACCGTCCATAATTTTAAAGGGTACCTTGACTGAAAAAAGGTTGAGAAACACTGATCTAGTCAAATGCTAGAACTACTCAATCTGAACCAAACAGCTTTATTTTATTTTTTCAGTCGAGGTTCCCTTTAAAAATATACATAGGCAACCAAAAAACATTTGTAGCAGTTGTCTAATATTAAAATATTCCTCTTAAATGTAACAAAATTATTTGCAACTTTCTGCCACCCCCTTATATCTATAGACGTTTTGTACTCCCCCTGTAGAAACATGCAATCATTACAACACAATCATTCCTTCATCAAACTCCTTACCTTCTCTTTTTCCATTGCCACCAGAGAAATGGCCAATCCCATTCTGAAAATAGAAACATCAGTAGTAAACCAGTATTAAATACGCTCTAACCATTAAATAAAAGGTGTTCGTTTCTGCTACATTTTCAAGCCCAATGTTAAAGGTTAAAAAAAACCTGTAAAGGTGACCCAACACTGGACCCCCCCCCCCCCTCACAACCCGCACCCACCCCTGTCCCAACTGTACTTACCTCCCACGATCATGAACTGTCAGAGCTCCTGCAAGCCGCTTCACCGGTTCGGGGATTTAAAATTCCCATTGCTTTCTCTCCTCTCTATCCAGTACTGCCAGAACGAACCACACAGATTCTAATTGGTCATCACTATGTCATTTTCTCACTGCCTTTTTAAACCCCTAAAAACCTTCCACCACCATGCCATAACAGCGTGCATTGCACGCAGTTAGGCTCAGTTCACACTAGCTTTGTCAGCAGGCGTCAGACAGGCGTTTGGGAAGCGTTTTTAATGCTTCTCAAACGCCTTTGAAAATTCTGCACATGGCACCACGCAGTGCTGTTCACACTGAAGCGTTAGCGTCGCAGCAAAACTGACGCCTCGTGTCGAGTCAGGAGGAGTTGAAGCCTTCCATTCAAGCCTATGGTGCCGCTCCGCAAACGCCTGGCAGACGTTTGCAGTGTGATTGCGATGCTGATGCAGAGCGTTAATACCATTTAACTTCATTATAGGCACTTGTGGTGCGGTTTTATCGCTTGGCAAACGCCTATCAACCGCCTCAAAACCGCGCATGGGGAGTGTTTGAGGAGCGTTGAAACCGCTTTCCAAACGCCTGTCAAACACTATAGGGGCGTTTGGCAAGAGTTGGAAATAAAGTCAAGTGTGAAAGAGCCCTTATAGTACAGCCCCATTTAGGCGATTATGACAGGGAAGAGCGTGGATCATTTTTATAGCCCACCAACCGCAAGTTTAAACAAGACCTAAAAAAAAAGCTTCCAACAATTACCGAAAAACAAAAGTAGAGCATAATTCATAACTGTACAATACCTCTCAGCTCTGCCGACTCTTCCAATGCGATGGACATAGTTCTGCTTCTCATCAGGAAGGGTTACATTGATAACTGAATGATGAACAGATATCATGATGACTATTCAGTCGGATACAAAAAGAGAGAAGCAAATAACAGGAAACCAACTCACCATAAGGAACTCCATGGATATCAATACCTCTGGCAGCCACATCTGTGCAAATCAGGAATCGAACTTCATTTTTCTAAACACAAAGTAATAGGAGTATAAAAGTGAATAGACAGACCTGAGACAAAGTGTTAAGGCAATTCAATCTCAATGTTTGTTGTTTCAAGATGAGAAGAGGTATACTGCAACTAAAATAACAGATTTTAGAAAGGGAAGACTCCCTGTTGGAGTTATTTTGTCTTCCGTCTTGTGTTGTATGTACAGCAAGGAGGGGAAAAAAAACCTGCTAAATATTTTCAATAAAACCTTTGTGACTCAAAAAAAAAAAAAAAAAAAATGGCACAGACTTGAAGGAAAATCATAAAACACAATGTGAGCAGAAGCAAGGCTGGAAAAATCCAGCTCCTGACTATTGCTGACCTGAGCCCAGTGCTCCAAATTTAATTTTAAACCTCAGCACAACACCTACATCTTGCCTGTACATCAGGCGTGAGAAGGGTCAGAGATCCCACACCAGCTTAAAAAATTAAAATGCCTATAAAGCTTTGATGCATCTCCTTATTAGGGCCCATTCACACTGCTCGTATGCTAAATGCTCAGTTTTAGCGTGCAGGCAGTTGTCAATTTTGGGAGGGTGGTGTGATGAGCATTTAAGAGCATCATACAGTTCACTTCTTTTTCTCAACTTTATCAGAAGTGTACAAAGTAACACTTCATTCATGTCACCACACAGTAGTGGCTCAAATTTGAAATTTATGTATCTATACAAACTATCCTTGAAGCTGAACTCCAGGCAAATAGTGGCTGTAAAGGCTCAAGGTTTATTTTAAAAATTCATGCATTCTATTCATGAAGGTAAAAAAACCCTCTGTGTGCTGCAGCCCCTTCAATACTTACCTGAGCCCCATCACAATCCAGCAATGTGCACACGAGCCTTGACTCTCCGGGGATTCTCCCTCCTCACTGGCTGAGACAGCAGTGGGAACCATTTGCTCCCACAGCTGTCAATCACAGTCAGCGAGCCAATGAGGAGAGAAAGATGGCGGGACCGAGCCACAGCTCTCTATGTGAATAGACACGCAGAGCAGCAGTTCGGGAGCTTGCTGTAAAGACACTTGGCAGGAGGAAGGGGGCAGGAGCACTGGGGAAGAACCAAAGAAGAGGAGATCGGTGCTGCTCTGTGCAAAACCACTGACCAGAGCAGGTAAGTATGAAATGTTTGTGATTAAAAAAAAAAAAAAAAATATCACTTTAACCATTAGCCGCCCGGCCAATGGCCGTTTGGCGGCTTGAAAAGCGCTGCAGCTTTCCGGGTGCACGCCATTTGGCGTGCTCCCGCACATGCGCGGTTTGCGCGGTTGCAGAGCGACGCAGCAGTGCGATCTGTCACCACCCGTGCACCTCGGACACGGCCGATGACAGATCCGAGTACCGGCTCCCGTTGCTGGTACCATGTGACCTGCTGTGACCAATCACAGCAGGTCACATGACAGTTGTATACAATGGATGGCTTCATTCATGATGCCATCCATTGTATACTAGTGCCTAGCTGTGAATGGTCACAGCTAATCACATGCACATGTCATGTGATTAGCTGTGACCAAATCACAGCTAAGCACAAAAAAAAAAAAAAAAAAAAAAAAAAAAGCTGAATGAATCGATTTCATTCAGGTAAATGCTTGCTTATAGCAAAGTAATTCTTTGCTATAAGCAAATTGTGTAAAAAAAAAAAAAAATACTGATCACTTCCCCAAAGTAGTACAGTGTTACTATGGTAACATTGTACTATTTTGGTCATAGTAAAATATGAAAAAAAATCTTAAAAAAAATAAAAAAAAATGTAATAAAAAATTAAATATAATAAAAAAATTAAAAAAAAATTAAAAAAAAAAATATATATTTTTTTTTTCATACTGTCACCAGTCAGTGTCGCTGTTCACCGCCATGCCAGTTATATGATGACGCTGTACTGCACTGGTGACAGTATGTAAAAAAAAAAAGTGAAAATAATTTTTTTAATTTTTTCATTTTCCGAAAAATTATGACAAAAAAATACAACTTCAAAAAACTCGCCATGCCTCTTATGAAGTACGTCGGACTGTCTACTCTGCAAAAAGGGGTCATTTGGGGGATATCTGTACTGTTCTGACATTCTTGGACCTCAAGATATTAGATTGGCTGTCAGTACTTCAGGATTGATCAATATTCAGATCTATACCATAGTTTGTGAACTCTATAACTTTCCTACAAACTAAAAAATACATCCTAATATGGGTTATTTACACCAAAGACATGTAGCAGAATACATCTCGGCCTAAATTTATGAAGAACAATTATTTATTTGCAAACTTTTATAACAGAAACAAAGAAAAATGTGTTTTTTTTTCAAAATTTTTGGTCTTTTTTTTGTTAATTTAGCAATAAATAAAAACCCCAGCGGTGATTAAATACCACCAAAAGAAAGCTCTAGTTGTGTGAAGAAAATGATCAAATTTTAGTTTGGGTACAGTGTTGTATGACCGCGCAATTGTCATTCAAAGTGTGAGAGCGCTGAAACCTGAAAACTGGCCTGGGCAGGAAGGTGTAAAATTGCACGGTATTGAAACGGTTAATAAACAGATAAAGAACAGGGAAAGGAGCCGCTTTACCTGCCAAAGGATTTGTATTACTCTTCATCTGGCTCTGCCACACCATACAGACCTGTGGAACCTTTCTCTGCTGCAGTTCAGTAATACCTACAGATTATCTCTGCACCCAAACCCTTTGACTGAAAAAAGTGAAAGGAGGAGGCGGAGGAGAGCGATTTTCCTATCTCTCCGCTCTCTCCTATCTGCATGTTTCTTGTACTGCAGCACAACTGATTGCCTTCCTATGCTGCTTCTTCATACCTGAGCTCTGCTGTACAGGAACTTCAACAGGCTGATACCAAGTCAGATTAAGCTGCTCACACTAACTGCATTTAAAAATACATGTAAGGGTGCAGAGAATCTGCAGATACCACGTTACATATATGGTGGTCATGCCTCCAAATTACAACTTTGGGTTCCTTATCTTTCAAATCTATGATTTAGTCATGGATTCCAACAACCCTCCATCTGCAAACATAGCCTGGCGTTCCATACTACCAAGCATTATCTCATCAGCCAAGAAGGGCTTGCTTTTTTTTTTTTTTTTTTCAAAGGCTGCTAGAAATATGATCTTTCTTGAGATTGACCGCCCCTAGAATTGCTAAGTGGTTTACCGAACTCTGCTGCAAATAGCGCTTGAAGGAACTGGTGGCACAGTACCATACTAAATACTCCTCTAATACAGCTACATAGTCTGGATAGTCTTTCTGGACTCTCGTTTCCACTCCAGCCTTTTTATAGCCATAGGTACCAATCACATTGATGTTGTGGTACCTGCTCCCACCATACACCCTACTTCCCCATCCAACCCTTCTCCCCCTCTTCTCTGATCTATTCTGCCAATTCCCTTCCCTCTATTGGTTGCTCTCTCCCCCCATTGGACCACTGAAAACACCTATCGCATTCAGTCGAATGCATTTTCGACCTACTACCTCACAAACTTCAAGGCCTTTAAGAGGATTTTTGTTTCAACCAAACCCAAGTGTAGGTTATTCTCTCATTTTTTATTTTACAGGCTCCAACGTCTTATATGATATAATATCTGATATGCTGGTAATATGCTCCATGCCTGGAAGCTGAGATATAAATCTTCCTGCACTACATTTTTCTTTGCGAAATGAATGCATCAGGAGAGGGAGTGAATACCTGTCAAAACTAGGTTCCCAAAACGACATGCCAAAATATGGAAGAAGAGGGGGGAGGAGGACTTAAAACAGAACTTCCCTTTTGGGTGATGTTCTGCTTTAAGTACATGTGATATTTCAGTTTTTTCTTTTTAATAAATTCACAGACATTTCTAAAAATTCTGTTCTCACTTTGTCATTAAGGGGTACGGTGTATAGATTAATGAGAAAAAATGAATTTAAACAATTGTAGTATCAGGCTGCAACACAACAACATTGAAAAAGTGAAGGGGGTCTAAATACGTTGCACAGCTAATTGGCAAAGTAGTTGTTCAGAGTTTCAGGTCAGGTTTACATCAGGATTTGATTCTGTTCACAACTGAATGATAGGTGCTATTCAAAAGTGTTCCCATAGAAATCAATAGGCATGAATTCGCACCAGAGCCTAACTGCACTTTTCAGAAAAGGACTCTTTTTCAATTCGCACTGAGTTTGCACTCCGACTGAATCAGACATATGCGAAAATGCACAACAGAAAGCAATATTAGTTCACAGGTCATGCGAATTGGATGCGGCTCAAAATGCATCCAATTCGCGTATGTGTAAACCAGCTCTGAGGATGTAGGATTGTGCCTATTAGTACTGTGATGGAAATGAGAATCCATGGGTACAATGTACCTTTAGGAGGTAACAATCAAAATATATCTGTGTAACCAAAGAATTGCTGTTGCATTTTTTCACTGCTAAACTCACTGCCAGAAGCAACAAAGGAGCAACACTGACATCTGTGGGCTATACCAAATAATGCATGGTTATGTAAAGAGCAAAATAACATCTGCAGGCCATATCAAATAATGCACTGTTCTCGAAGGCAAAGCGATCAGATACAGTATCTATCACCACAAAACATTAGAGACACAGAACAGCAGCAGCTCCCAGCACATACCTTAAATCTCTCCAAGTTTTGCTTCCTCTCCTGTGGTTTCCTGTCACTATGCAGACATACACATGAGAACTGGTGTCCTTTCCTATCAGGCCCTGAAACATTTCAATAAAATAAAATGAATTGAATGATCTTTATTTTATTCAAGAGTAAAATGCCAGAATGAATCTCCATATTGACAACATAGACAGTAATTAAAAAAAATTAAACCTGACAGAAGTTTTAACCCTTCCATCTAATTTACTCAAAACTAGTCCCTAACCTCAAAGAACTAAGGTCTCTAAATCACATACATATACTAGGGCAATTTTAGTCAGGAGCTAATTAACTATCACTATGTCTTTGGAGTGTGGGAGGAAACCAGAGTACCCAGAGGAAACCTACACAGGCATAGGGAGAACATACAAACTCCATGCAGGTAATGTCATGGTTGAGATTCGAAACAATGAGCATAATAGTGCAGGCTACCTAGAGGTGGACACTGGCAAAAAGATGTGTAGGGCCGCCCCTAACGCACACATTCATAACTTAATCCACTCCATAGAACTTCAGTTTTTATGAAATAGGGGGTGACCACAGACAATAGATTGGATGGCCTGTGTCCTGCACTGTACTCCATGAGGAATTTAGCAGGCATGTCAAAATTCCTATAAATCGCTCAGTACAGGACAAACTTGTATTCAGAGACCATGGGACATACCATAGAAATAAACTGAGGGGAGATAAACAGGCACAGAGAAAGCAAGGGTTAAAAAACCCGAAAGCACCTCGTGGATGAAGCTCACATCAGCTGGATACTGAACATTCACCTTGAAAACATGTAAATAAATGATCAGGTCGTGTTTATGCAAATCTGGAACACAGATACTTGATGCTAGAAAACCCAAGAGACACTAACAGGCCTGGTGGAGTAAGCTCTGATAGGGAAGAGGCAATCTTTTTTTTTAAAGGCTTAGGTGTGACGATTGTGCACAATAGAGGCATGGACGCTGTACATGACAAGCCATCTTGACCATGTTGTCTCTCCTGTTCTCCCTCCTCCCTCTTAAATGGAATGAGAGTCTGTAAGTGAACAGAGTTCAAAAGGCCACTTATACTAGAGGGGGGGTGTTTTCTTTGAAAAACCACTTTTCGCTGCCCAATCGTAAAACAATAACTCAGTCAGTCATGACCTGTTAGGCCATTATGGCTAGAGAGTGCCATAAAACGTACATTCCACATGAGTCATTTTTCATACAATTCATAAACTTCAGCAGGAACTGGGCACATTAATATGAAGTATATATTTGGATATGTCATTTTAACACTTTAATATAAGCCACGACACCTTACAGCCCTATGTTAGCACCTACAAGAGAGTAGAAAGCAATTTCTTTTATCTGGAGTAGAAAAGATATGCTAAGTGTGGTATCTGTGCGAGCGGAATATAATTCTAAATATTAATCTGCCAGTGGCTAGGATGCTACCTGTACCTATTGAAGGTTATTGACTGTAGTATGAACTTGTAAGGGATTTGGTCATAACCTTGGTTACCGCCTAACATTTGTTCTCAGGAGACACCCCTTTGAGATGATAGAAATAGACTGACAGCCTGGAGAAAAAGGAGCTCTCATTTTAACATCGATCAGGAACCATCTTGAGAGCAAAGGCAACCTTTTGTTCGGACGATTGAACTCTGCTCAGACCAAGGACTTTTGCAAGCCTTCTGAACTCCTTTCTTTTATTTCTCTGTTGTTTTATTGCTTTCTTTATGTCTTTGTTACCGTATTTGCCGGCGTATAAGATGACTTTTTGACCCTTGAAAATCTTCTCAAAAGTCGGGGGTCGTCTTATACGCTGGTACACATGTTTAGGGGGGCTGCGGCATTAAGTACAGGGGTTTGCAGGGGCTGATGTCTCTTACCTGGATCCAGTCCCACGACGATCCGGTCCAGGAAGCGCGGCGTCTCCTTCAGTTCGGCCACTGGATGTTTGTGCGGCTGTTCGGCTCCGCCTCCTCACCGGTGATTGGCCGCCAGAACTGTAGCTCAGGAAAGGCACACAGGCGGCCAATCACCGGCGAGGGGGCGGAGCCGAGCGGCCCCGCGAAAATTGAGTGCCGGAGCAGCAGGTAAGTGTTCTGTGTAGAGGTGCTGCTGCAACCACATATGCTGGCTGCAGCAGCACCATACGAGAACAGGGTCAGCAAGTCTCAGTGGGAGGAATAGTGCCCCATCATTGGTGTCACTGATACCAATGATGGGGCACTATTCCTCCCACTGACACCAACGATGGGGCACTATTCCTCCCCCCCACTGACACCAATGATGGGGCACTATTCCCCCCCCCACTGACACCAACGATGGGGCACTATTCCACCCCCCACTGACACCAATGATGGGGCACTATTCCACCCCTCACTGACACCAATGATGGGACACCATTCCTCCCACTGACATCAATGATGGGGCACTATTCCTCCCACTGACACCAATGATGGGGCACTATTCCTGCCACTGATACCAATGATGGGGCACCATTCCTCCCACTGATACCAATGATGGGGCACTATTCCTGCCACTGATACCAATGATGGGGCACTATTCCTCCCACTGACACCAATGATGGGGCACTGTTCCTCCCACTGACACCAATGATGGAGCACTATTCCTCCCACGGACACCAATGATGGGGCACTATTCCTGCCACGGATACCAATGATGGGGCACTATTCCTCCCACTGACACCAATGATGGGGCACTGTTCCTCCCACTGACACCAATGATGGAGCACTATTCCTCCACTGATACTAATGATAGGGCACTATTCCTGCCACTAATGCCAATGATGGGGCACTATTCCTGCCACTAATACCAATGATGGGGCACTATTCCTCCCACTGACATCAATGATGGGGCACTATTCCTCCCACTGGTGTGCATTGGAAGAGGGGTAGTCTTATACGGCGAGTATAGCCCAAACACTACATTTTAGCAGGAAAAGTAGGGGGGTCGTCTTATACGCCCAGTCGTCTTATACGCCGGCAAATACGGTACATCTTTTTCTGTAACTATTTTAATTGCACTATTTTGACCTTTTTAGTAATAAATCCTATTTTCTGATAAGTGTTGAACTGTCTCTAAAGCTTTTAATGCAAACTAAAGAATCCCTGTCTCTTGAAGAGTGGTACTGTATGTAATAATCCTCTAAATACATCTGTCTGTGGTGACAGTGTGTATTACAGACACTTGTGCTAATATCATAGTGTTACTGCTAAGATTTGTGAGTCTCCTCCTTCTCTGTAAAAAGGAGGTGGTGACACTGTGAAGGGTTAATTGCGCAATTAACCGGACCCAGTAAAAATCGCTCTCAGGCTGCTGGCACATAGATTGTGGTCCCACGTTTAGCAATCGTGCCCACAGAGATGGACGCGGACCTCCATTTTGTTAAGAATTTTCCATGTTGTACCATTTCTCACTCCCAAAACAGGCTCTCCTCCACTCATCCCCCCCTCCCTCGCTGGTGAGTGGCATGTGGTTGTGATAACAGAGGTCACAGGCAAACCAGGCACAGCAGGAGTACTCCGAGCTTTGAAACCCCCAATGGAGCTGGGGCCTAGCTGTCTAGTAGCTGTGCAATCTGGGATATCGTAAAAGCGTAAACCAAGTCCTTCACGGAAGTTCAAAGACATTCCACAGAAGGCAATAAACTAGACACCACATTGAACATCCATTTTCCCCTATGATTTCATATCTTGAAATATGAGGGACTTACATAAAAACCAGGCATATATTCCGATTGGTCACTTTGATACAAGATTCCTGATAGGTTACACCCCTTAGCTGGCATATATAGAAAAGCAGAAAATTATATCTCCTGAACCATTCACGCGAATATTTCATATCTAACCGTTCCGCAGATGTGTCTGCATATTAATCTACTAGTGGCACGGCTGCTAAATGCCCCAAGGAAAAGTTATAGGCCATAATATAAGCTATGAGGGATTTTTGTTCTAGCTTGGGTCTCCGCCCCAACACCCCTCCCCAAATGAGGCAATTGGCTCTCTGTTGTAAGGAGACACCCTGCTGAGATCCTAGAAAAAGGCTGCTATGCTTGAAGTGGTTTGTGAGAGAAAAAAGAAGAGTCTCCTGTTTTAACATCGAAACTGACAGTAGAGACAAGAAATCCTTTTGACTTATGAAACTTGAAGCTGCTTAAACCAAGGCTGACTGGCAAGTACTTTAACCCTTTAAACTCCTTTCTGTTATCTCTTTGCTGTGGTGTGTGTGTGTGTGTGTGTGTGTGTGTGTTACATCTTTTTCTGTAAATATTTTTTATTCCACCCCTTTGACCTTTTCGCAAAAAAATTTTACTTTCTGAAAGTGTTGAACTGTTTCTAACGCCTTTAATGCAAACTACGAATTCCTGCCGCTGAAGAGCGCTACTGTGCGTTTAACCCTTTGTATAATGTATAACCTGCCTGCTGTGACAGTGGTATACAGACGATTATTTCAACCATCATAGTGTTATTGCTGATATTGCTGAGTTTCCTCTTTCTCTGTACAAAAAAAAGGTGGTGGCAGTGTGAAGGGTTAGTTGCGTAATTAACCTGACCCAGTAACAATCGTGCTCAGGCTGCCGGTACATCGATTGTGGTCCATTAGCTGGAAAATCGTTCTGCAGGGTGCAGCTGGGCATGACATTGTTACGCTCGTGACATCATGGTTTTAGATTGGCTAGTCCTTCGGTCACGAGTTTGGTGTGAAGGGCTGGGATCTGACATCGCGATTGTCACACCACGAGCTGGAAAATCTTTGTGCAGGGCACAGCTGACAGTAGCATTGTTATGCAAGTGACAGCACAGTGTGAGATCGGCTGGTCCTTCAGTCACAAGTTGGTGAGAAGGGCTGGGATCTGACACCGCACACCTTCACATTAGGCTCAGGAAAAAAAAAGCTGTCTGTCCACTTGGCAATGGTAAAGCAGGAGACAGAAAGGCCTCTACAAAAGTCTACAGGTAAGACATAAAGGACTCTGTTTTGAAGGCTGGTTCACACAACGCCTGCATCCGAATCACACAGGAACTGTTCAGACATAGTGGTAGAGAAATCTGCTTTTGTGGATATGGTGGGCGAAAATTTTTCAGCCATGAGACATGTCGCAGTTATGTCATCATTCTGAGTAGAGATAGAAGGGGGGGGGGGAAACGTCAGATTTAAAAAGAAGTTAATTGTGCCAAGCACTGTGAGCGACCTGTGCAAGTGAAGGTATTTAGTGTAGAAATACTACAGCAGCACAGTGGCTAAATGGTTAGCACTTTCACCTGGCAGCACTTGAGACATTGACTTGAATCCCAACCACGGTACCACTTGCCTGAAGTTTGCATGTTCTCCCCATGCCCGCGTGGGTTTCCTTTGGGTACTCCGGTTTCCTCCCACACTCCAAAGACATGCTGGTATGTTAATTGGTTCCTGTCTAAATTGGCCCTAGTAAGTGTATATATGAATGTGAGTTAGGGACCTTAGATTATACGCTCCTTGAGGGGTAGGGATTGATGTGAATGTACAAAATATGTAAAGCGCTGCATAAACCTACGGTGCTATACAAGTACTTGTCATAAATTTCCCTATTTGAATGTGCAAGACGGTAATAGCCAGGAACAGGTCCCAAAATGCAGGAAAAGCCTGTCTTATTATAGACATTGTTGGACCTTTCTAGGCTTCACCCATCATGCCGGGCATACTTGCAAAATCTTCAGGGTCTGAGATCCATCATGATGGGCCACAACCCTGGATCTGTATAACACCCTATGGCTACCTACACACGTTGCACACGGTCCAAGGTGAGCATCCAACACAGGATCCAGGCCTTGAAGCAAACATTACAGTCTGTCCACACAGGTCCAGGTACATTCCCCAATTAAAGGGGTACTGATCAGAAAACCGCTACACAGCCCAGGGCAATAAGCCATCAGGTCTTATCAGAATGGTCAAAAAAAAAAAAGAATGGTGAAAAAGAGAGAAAAGGAAGATGTCCATCGGCTAAGGACTAGAGCAAACAACTGTCTCACAGAGTGGGTGTGTATTAGGGGCAGCCACAGTTTTGTCTGGCATTCCGCTTTAAAGAAAACCCTCTAGCCAATGGGAAGGTGGTATCCATGTGACGGAACAAACCTACAGCCTCAGTTATCTTTACAGTGCCCCAAGAACTGCCAAACCTGTGGCGCTTTACTACGCAAATGCTGAATTCAACTAGGAAGTTACATTTTTGGATTCACCACTTCCCATGCAATATACCACTGGCCCACCAATGTGATGGACAGCTACCTGATCAACTATGGAGCAGGAAAGGCAGGAGGAGGAGGGACTAATTAGGGGTTTCAAAAACATTAACATCACGAGAAAATGACTTTTAGATGGAAATTAAATTAATCTGTAAACTGTGTTCTGGCAAACTATTCCATAGTAAGGATTTAATTAGATTATAAACATTTTCTGCCATTCTCTATATAGGAAACGCTAACAGTGCAGTAATTACCTCCTCCATACTGTACAAAATATTGCTCCAAGTTGTCACAGTCCAACTTGGTTCGGCAGAAAATGATGGCTTGATCCATGTTATGTTCTTTGATGGCACGAACTATGTACTCTCCTTTCAGGATTTTAATAGCTTCTGACATGGTTTCTGGAAAAGAGAACAGAAAAAACAGTTATGGATTCCAGTGAATGTTCCCCAATGTACTGCTGCATAACAAAAGGGGGCTAATTCACTAAGCTAGGACAATTGCGATTCGTCATACCAGTTTTTCAGTTGTAACAGCAGTCACGTGGCTAACATTAAATTGCTATGACAAACACAAGTTATGGCTTAGTGAATTGTGGTTATTGTGTTATGGTACTTGACATGTCACATTACCTGGGGAGATTCCTCCGGGTCTAGTGTTATCTTTATCATGGACTCCATCAGTCTATGCAACAAGAAGTATTTAAAAAAAAAAAAAAAAGAGAGAACTTCATTTAGAAGAAAAATTAACAGTGAACACATATTAGCTTATGCCCACCTGGTATTGCTTTATTTTAGATTGCAAGTCTTAGAGATTCCTGTACAGAAGCCCAGATCATATTTAGCAGCTTTAGCATGCATTGATTAATATGACAAATAATTATGACTAACTTGCTTGCCTGAATAATTTAACTTTTTCTAAGGACATAAATAACCACAAAAGTTAACCAAGTGCCACAACTTTTTTTCTTAGTACAGAGTTAGAAGGCATGTGGGGGGGGGGGGGAGAGTGGGTAGGAAGATAAAGATTTGGGGTGTGGGATATTGAAAGAGCTGGAAAATCAAATCAGGACAAGACCGAGGAGAGGAAACTGTGCCACTGGTGTGACCAAGGAGTCCTTGAAGATAAGGAGCACAGGAATACTGTGCCCCAGCTACTCAGCAGTGAGAAGCACTCACTTTCAGAATCTTAGCTCTCATTCCAGACTTCACTTTTATATAAGAGACTTTGACTTTCACTAACAGTTAAAGCAGTATTAAACCCAAAGCCAAAAATGTAATATTGCAGCTTATCAATCAGACATGATGACTGCATTAGTTTTCTTTTTTTAGGCTTTTTCCTCCGTTTTAAAACCACTTCCCAGAGCAGGTAAGTATAACAGAAAAAATAAAAAGTGAACCTTTAATATGACTTTAAATTTGAATTTAAGAATGGGGAGAGAGACAGGATGAAAGAGACAGATAGGAAAAATGGGGAGAGATAGACATACATAGAGGGTCTTGGGCTCTTCTTGGGAAATTCCCAACAGTTCTGGTTCATATAATGCTTTACTACCTAGTGAGCCCCTGAGCTAGATGGTAAAGCCAGAAGCAGGATGACAGCCCCGAAGATTACACAGATGAAATCATGTCAGCATTGACAGATCACATGTTTCTATACTAACAGGCTCCATTTTGTAAGAGAAATTTATATAAAACCACCATTGTTCTGTGTTTCGTATTTCAAGAGTCTAAATAAATTATGCACAGATCTCTAGGAACACCGCACTTACACGGACATGTTTGTTGCCCAGTCGCTCCCACAGTTTATCTTTCTTTGGATTGACTGGGACTACAACATGGTGAACAGTTTCAGGGACAGAATCTTCTCCTTTCAGATCCACCCAGGTAGGGAAGTGCATGATTTTCTCAGACAGTTTCTTCACATCGAACGAATGCAGAGTGGCTGAACACACAATCACCTGAGCAGAACAAAAGTCAATATACAGTATGAACTCAGCCTATACATCCCTGTATTTAGTCAGTTCTCTTGATTACTTTTGTAGAGAACAAAATAAAACACACATCTTTATTTTTCTTAAAAATTCCCATTCAGATCTCAGATGTGTGCATAATAAAACTATACAGGAATCCAAGCCATCGCAATTCATTTGTTGTATGATTCTTTACAGACTAGACAAGTCTGCATAAATATATTTAGGAGAAAAAGAGAATTTGCCATCTGTTAATCTATTTGCAGATCAAGCAGTGCTACTCAAGCTGGGTACACTCTATAGGAAAATCAGAAGAAAAATTTAGTAGAAGACCGCTCGTTCAATTTTCGTAAAGCGTGTACACAACTTTTGACATCTGATTCAAACTTTCCAAATAAAATTTCTGAAGGGAAAAAAAACCACCATGAAAGACTGTACATGTTCAGACACAATAAACAAAAATCAATGCTACAATTTGTCTACATCAAACAAAACAGACAAGAAAAAAAAAAGCATTTGTCGAATGAGAACTTTCGTACAATTAGCACCAATCTCGGGTCTGACTTGCTGTGAAACATCAAGGAAAACTGGACAACCGTTCGCTGGAATCTCCTATAGTGTGTACAGGTTTAAAGAACTTCGAAGCAACCTCAGAATCACTTTTCAGTGAATTTCTAAGGTCAGGCTCTGGCAGCCCACATTTTTTTTTTTTAAAAGCATGAAGGTTTACTTACAATGATCAGCTATAACATTATGACCACTGACAGGTAACATGAACAACATTATTAGCCCATGACAATGACGTCTGAAAGTGGTTGGGATATATTGAGCAGAAAAGTGAACATATTGACTCTAAAGTTGATGTGTTGCAGGCAGAAAAAAATGGGCAAGCATAAGGATTTGATCGACTTTGAGGGCCAAATTGTAATGGCTAGATGACTGGGTCAGAGCAACTCCAAAACTGCAGATCTTGTGGGATGTTCCTGGTCAGCAGTGGTCAGGACCTACAAAAGTGGTCCAAGGAAAGAAAACCAATTAACTAGACTCAGGGTCACAAGAGGCCAAGGCTCACCGATGCACGTGGGATGTGAAGGCTGGCCCTTGTAGCCCAATCCAATAGAGGAGCTACTGTAGCTCAAAAAAAGTTAATGCTTTTTCTGATAGAAAGGCGTCAGAACACACAGTGCATTGCAGTGTGTTGCACATGGGGCTACATAGTCCCAGACTGGTTAAGATGCCCATGCAGACCACAACCAAAAGCTCCTACAATGGGTACGTGAACATCACAACTGGACCATGGAGCAATGGAAGAAGGTGGTCTGGTCTGGTGAATTCAAGAATGGTTTAAGGAACAAGTTTGAGGTGTTTACTTTGCCTTCAAATTCTCCAGATCTCAATCCAATCTGTGGGATGTGCTGGAAAAACAATTCAGATCCATAGAGGCTCCAACTCATAACTTACAGGTTATTAAGGATTTGCTACTGACTGCTTGATGCCAGATAACACAGAGGTCTAATAGAGTACAGAATACTTTCACAGATCTAGTGGAGTCCATGCCTTAACAGGTTATGGTCGGTGGTCATAATGTTAAGGCTGATTGTTGTGTATAACAGATATTTGTCCCTCCTGTCTTACCTGCAGCCTTTTGCCATCGGAAGTGATCTGAGGGATTTGTTGATGAATTCTGTTGATGAAGTCTAAATATCCCTGAGAGAGGAGGCCATCCTACAACGCAACACCAGAGAGATCAGCAAGGAGAATACTAGACACCACCATGGAACAAGACATATCATTAGAGAGCACCAGGCATAAACCCTCTGGGTAAAGGAAAAAAAAACACAACTTACAGCTTCATCAAGCACCAGGAAGCGTACTTGTGACAGGTTTAGTTTTCCTGTTGAAATTAGATCATCAATTCTGCCTGGAGTGCCCACTACAATATCCACCTATTGGGAACACAAGTAAAGTTTGTAATACGTGTCAAAGTAATCAGACTATTCCTGACACAGGAACAGTACATCTGCAGCAATACAATCTACAGACCTTTGCAACAGCAGATGTTTGGCAAGTACCTACTACTGTGTCAGTTTATCTAAAGTATATTTACAGATCTATACTGTAAAAGTACTGAAAGTACCATCTAAATCTAAATGCTTGACAAAAGGTTCTAACCTTTTCTTACTTTACCAAAATAAATAAATAAATAAAACATAGGCCCCTTTTTCACGGAGCGGGCTCTGTTATGACCAGCAAGGCATCTGTTCGCTGATCCCCAGATTAGAGCAGAGCGGGCAGATGACAGGTCCGTGCCAGCGCAGTTTATGCAAAGTGGACATGGCAAGGGCCTGCTCTGATCTATGGACTGTCGGGTGTAAACGGACTCTGCTGTCCATTTACACCTGACTGCCATCTGCTCCACTTAGATCAAGGGTCTCCAAACTTTCCAAACAAAGGGCCAATTTTCTGTGCTTTAAACCCGAGGGGGCCAGACTGGGGCCAGTGAAAGTAAAAGATGTCCTAGTGTCAGTGGGAGTAAACAATCCCCCAGACATGGTGGTCAGTGGGGGAAGAAAAAGAACCCCATCTTTGGTGTCATTGGGAGGAATAGTGCCCTATCGTTGGCATTAGTGGAAAAAAAAGCAGTGCCCCATCATTGGTGTCACTGGCATGAATAGTGCCCCATCACTGGTGTCACTGGGAGAAATAGTGCAGCCTTGTTGGTAACAGTGGAAGGAATAGTGCCACATCATTGCTGTCAGTGGAATGAAAGGTGTCCCATCATTGGTCACAGTGGGAGAAATCGTGCCCTGAGGGCCAGATAAGTTCAAGCAGACGGCCGCATCTGGCCCATGGGCCACAGTTTGGAGACCACTGACTTAGATAGAGGGGGACAGATCCTCTTTTTTTTTTTAGCAGACTGGATCAGATTGGAGGTAGGTGGGTGTAAATGTGCCATTTACACCCACCAGTCCTTACCCTTGGTTCACATATGTGCGGGTGGTGCCGGTGCGGATCCGCACAAAAATCCACGCAGCCGCACTGGAAAATGCAACCATACTGGAAATCGAGGTTCCCGTACGGGCTGCGTTTTCAGAAGAAGTTCAGGGACTTCTTCCCTGCGTGTCATGGGGTACGGGAGTCCATTCAAATAAATGGGCTCTCGTGCAACCGCAAAACGCAACCCACACGGCCACCTATATGTGAACCAGGGCTTAGGGGTCTGATCAGGTCGACCTTAAAAACTGACAGGCAAACCTGATCAGACCCTTCATGTTAAAAGGGGCCTTATCTGTATGTTGCAACCAATGCTCAGAGCACCTAAAACTTTGGAAAAAAGCTACTTGTAAAGCATTCAACCAACATCTTAAGTGTCCATGGTCCACCACAGTCAAATGAGTACAGGAAAAACAAAAATCATTTTGTAAAACAATCATAAAGCAATTAACTAAAAAGCAATTAACTAATGCATTCTAGTAAAATGATTTGATAGCAGCCTATACTTTGCACCAATTTTGATGTTTATTCCAAAGCAAGGACCACTCATTCATGACCAGCCAATACGAATGTGTGTTTCCATAACTCATGTATCAGCCTAAAATGAGAAAACAAAACTGCACATGCACTTGCCTGGTTAGCTGTATGCAAGATCTATCATTGGTACTATAAAGCATTGGAATGTGCTAAGCTTAAAACAACTCTAGCAGAAAATACATGTACAGTTTTTGAATGGCCTGTAATATCTGCAGGGAGACTACCGAGTCCAAATTTACTAAACACCAGTGGACATAAAAGCCCTTCTTAGATAACAGAGGGCATTCTCTTTGTGAAATGACCAAACCTCCCTTTCATGATTACTAGAATTGTAATGTAAAGCTGAACTCCAGGCAAACCGCTAAATGCACAGATAAAATACATAGAGAAGAGCTGTTTCACCTCCCCAACTCTACAACTGATTGGCTCCTTGTACTGCATTCCCCTATCCCAGCATAAGCTTTGCTGTACAGTGAATTGCAAGAGGCTGATACCAGGTCCCAATCTGGTACATACACAGCTATGATTTAGAAAAACAAAAATCCATGTAACTATGTATTAATGAATATAGAGACTTTTAATCTGCCTGGAGCTCAGCTTTGACAAAAATATCACTCTGAAGAAGAAAAAAAAAATAAACATACTCCATTTTCCAGCGTTGCCAGCTGCTCCTTTGCGGCTACTCCACCAATAATCAGGAGCTCCCTGCACAATAAAATCATATTGTAATCAAAACAGTGCTCAGTCAATACAAATAAAACAAACTTTACCCGTTCCCTCAAAGTTTTCTCTTCATGTCTCAAATCCCAGTTCCAATACAAACAGTACAGACATTTATTCCCATCCGTTTTTCTTAAAGTGGTATTAAACCCAAAATCAAAAATGGAACATATTGCAGTTTACCAAACATTAGATGTGGTGGCTGCATCATACCGTGTTTCCCCGAAAGTAAGACCTAGCGGTACTTTTTGACGTACCGCTAATATAAAGCCATTTATAACTGCCCCAAATTACATCACCAATCTTGTCTCTAAATATCACTCAAACCGTACTCTCCGCTCCTCGCAAGACCTCCTACTCTCTAGCTCCCTTGTCTCCTTCTCCCATGCTAGTCTCCAGGACTTCTCCAGAGCTTCCGCTATCCTCTGGAACTCTCGACCCCAATTAATTAGACTATCGCCTACTCTGCTCACTTTTAGGCGATCTCTGAAACACTATCTCTTCAGGGAAGCCTATCCTGCCCTCAGCTAATAATGGAATCTTCTACTCTTCCAACCAGTCCATCCGCCACATTTACTACCTTTTGTACCACTAGCCCCTCCCTCCTAGATTGTAAGCTCCAAGGAGCAGGGCCCTCCTATCCCTCTTGTGTTGAACTGTATTGTTGCTGTATTGTGTCCCGTTATATTGTAAAGCGCTGAGCAAACTGTTGGCTCTATATAAATCCTGTATAATAATAATAATAATAATAAGCCCTCCCCTGAAAATAAGACCTACCTCTAAATTTTGCATGTGTCCTGAGAGCTGCCGTATTTAGCCTAGAAACATCCCTGGTTACAAGGTAAGGCCCTTTTACAAGAGTAAATGCGGTCTTTTGTCCAACATAACATCGGATTAATATTTTTACCCTCAGACAGCATGAGTGCAAAAAGAAAGAGCTACTCTGTTGAGTACAAAAAAGGGATCGTGGAAAACTCCCAGGGAAAGAATCTTACAGCTTTTTGCGAGGAGCATAAGCTGGATCTCCGTATGGTACGTAAATGGCGTGCAGAGTATGACAACCTCAGTCACAAGATGGATGAGGGACATGCTAAGAAGCGCAAGTGTGGATCAGGTCGGCAACCATTAATTATTGAGCTTGAAGACGTCATCTGTGAATAGATTGCTGACAGGAGAGCAAAGGCTTTGGTTGTTCGTAGGGCCGATATTCAAGCATATGCCCTTGCAATGGAACCTCACATATTGGTAGAATTAGGCTCAGCATATTTTAATGCATCACAACACTGGCTGGATGGCTTCCTTTGGCGATATGATCTGTCTCTAAGATGATCAACAACACTGTTTAAGCTGGAAGACACTGAAATTATTAAACGTGCATTAGCATTTAAGTCTTTTGTTGATAACATAGACTTTACTAAATACTCTCCAACATGATTGCTATGGATGAAACTGCAGTGTATATGGGTCAAGGATCTCAAATGACAATTGATTAGAGGGGCGCCTCGTCAATCTACATTCCCTCCACTGGTTACGAAAGTGCATGGGTGTCCTGTATTTTGGCAATTCGTCTGCATGGAAAGAAGGTCACACCTCTTATCACTAGGGGCAAGAAAGAGAAGACTATGTTTCACGTATTTATGTTCTTGAAACAGAGAAGGCATTGTGGACTCAAGCCGTTATAACAAAGTGGGTAGATTTAATGTTTCCACGTGTTTTGAGAGGTGACTAATGAGGTCTGCTTGTCTGGGATTCTCCTAGCACTCACCGCGCTAAAGACCTGAAGAACTTCCTTAAAGAGAGGAGAACAGATCAGATGATTCTTGCAGGAATGACAGCCTATCTCCAGACACTTGACATTGCAATAAACAAACCATTCAAGGACCATTTGCAAATAGAAATCAATGATTTCATTGAAAACAGAATGGATAGAAATCAGCGGGGGAACTTTGTGAAGCCTAAGCTGCAAGAGGTGGTGACTTGGGTGAATAATTCATGGGATAAAATCACTGAAAGCAGTGTTGCCAACGCACTATGAGCAGGCTACCTGGACAAGAAGTGTTCATTTAAGGAGAGCAGTATTGCTGCACATGAGAGATTGGGGTCATTAATTCTAAAGGAATTAGAGTCAAAAGAAATCCAGGAAGGAATTGCAGGTTCTGATATGGAGAGTTATGATGATATTCTAGAAGATGATGACATGATTGTATTTGAATAAATGTAGAAGCAGAACATAACATACGGTTGTTTGTATACTGTACATCTTGATTTGAACAGGCGTTAACGTACCAGTAATTTGTACTGTATACTTGTAGTTGAACTGGAATAAATGTACCATTTTTTTTTTGAACCTCAATAAAAATAAGACCTACCCGAAAATAAGCCCTAGTGCATTTTTTTTACCGAAAATCAATATAAGACACGGTCTTATTTTTTCCCCCCTCTGTTTTCACCTGCTGACCATCAACACACCTCCTGTATTAAAGTGCCCCCGCTCGGGATGAAGGAGTACAGGGGGCATACTTGGCACAAATGTCAGTCTGGGGGGGATGGGGAGTGTTTGATGTACTATAAGATTTAAATACACTAACCAACTGAAGTTACACAAACTGTTACAGCAACATGTTTTTCTTTTGGTATAAAGGTTTTACATGAATTAATAAAAGTTGATCATTGTGAGCACCTTGTCAGTAAATGGTTTTTGTCTCAGCACTCTAAATGCAAGATTTTCAGGAGAGCTTTTTCTACTGGATATGCAAACTTACTGGCTGGATCAGGAGAGGAAAAAGTAAAAAAAAAGAATAAAAAGAAAACGAATGCAGCCATCACATCAAAGTTTGGATGCGCTGCAATGTAATAAAAGGTTTACTTTTGGGTTTAATCCCGCATTAAATAATTATTGATACATGCCGTGCATTGTGCTTACTATTTTGCATATGGCCCTATCACAGCATGTATCATTCTAAATTAACGATACATACTGTGATAGGGCCATGTGCAAAATAGTAAGCACAATGCACAAATGTTCAAAATGTTGTTAAAAGGAGAAAAAAAGTAAATATAACAAAACCAGCTATTAAAATAGAAACCCCCCCACACTATTGGTACTCACATAAGAAAATAACTGAATTAATAAAAATTAAGTCAAAATTGAATCAGGAAAGCAGCTACCACCCAACTGTGCAATCACTCTACTGTGTTAATGAATTAAAAGCCAATACTGGTAAAGCGCTTCCAATATGACGTAAATCAATCATCATAACCTCATACCATAACCCTTTATCATAAACATATCCCCCAGTATTCAGTATCCTTTTGTGAATGTGCAAAAAATAAATAAAAATATATATTATGATAAAGGGTTATGGCATGAGGTTATATAAGATTTAATTTGTTATGTCACTTCACCAGTATCTTATTTTGCTTCAAAACCAGCAATTGCTTCGCTCAGAGAATAAAAGGGCAAGAAACAAGGAGATACCAACCTCCATCAGATACTTTGTGCTTACATATTAACCTCCCTAGCGGTCTGATTATGTCAGTATTTCTGTGCTCAAAGCGGTAAATTTTTTTGCATTGAAATATGTCGTTTTTTTTATTGTAGGCCTGTAATTTTTAGGAATAACTCACTGGAATCTGTCCGAACAAGAGTCTAGTAAACATCCCGGGTATGTTAAAATTTGAAACCCTAAACCATAAATTATAATTTAATAAATAATTATAAAAAAATAATAATACATTTAATTCAATAATATAATCAAACCAAAAACACTGAAATTTGAAATAGAGTGCCAAGTTCGCACATCACTGAGCAAAGTCGTCAGTGTCTGATGACGAATTTCCCAACGAATCATTATCACTCAATTCTGCAAGTGGTTCTAATTTACTATCGCTGTTCTCTAGCTGGTCTAAAACCGCTTTTGACCTAAAAAGGACGTTTTTTGGACGCCATGGACTTTTCTCAGTTTCCAGGCAGAAAGAACAGTAAAAATGCAGGCAGGGCACAGGACAAAGCACTAGGGACAAAATGTATGTGAAATGGTTTGATACAGTAATGTTTTACTATGTGATTTTAGTGTATTGAGTGAATGTCACTTTTTGACATTTTTTAATTTTCCCACCAGTTCCGTCCCCAAGCGTCCTGACGTCGCAGGGAACAGAACCCGGAAGACAGATGCCGGCATCGGCCGGAGGACATTGCAGGGGACACTGCAGGAGGGACATCGTGGGAGCGCAGGACAAGGTAAGTGCAGAAGGGATCCCGGAGCAACGCTGCAGGGTATTCCCGAGTGTAGCTCGGGGTTACCGCTTGTGGTGCTGAAACTTTACCCCAAGCTACACTCGGGAATACCACCAGGGAGGTTAAATGACTAGAAAGCAGTATATATCAATGATACAGGGCCAAAATCAGATACATCAAGCCAGTTGATGCATAGTCCTTAACAGTCGCTATCCACATATTGTGATCTAGTGAAGTAGGGGCAATCCAACATTGTGGTAGAAGTTTATGAGCCAGTAACAATATGATATCCATAAGTATTTGTACATCAGATACAATCTCACCACTATTCATCAGCCCTTGTAAACACAATTCAGGGTCATATGCAAAATTAGTGTGGAGCATGATTCATTTTTTAACTGAAAAGTGTAAAAGCATTAAAGTTCACAAGCCTACTCATAGTGATCACCTTAGCTTTGGACTGTCCACATATTTCTTGAACTGCTTGACGTTATTCAGAGTCTGCTCTGCCAGCTCTCGGGATGGTTCAATAATGAGGGCTTTTGGTGCATTAGGCATATTCTTTGCCTGACTCACTTGGGCACTTCCTGAAATAAAAAACACCACATAATAGCAGATGTTAGTAAAAGTGGTGGAACAACATTAAACCTAGTAAATGGTAAATGCAAGTGCAAAGGAAGGACCTGAAACCCTAAAGCTTGGTTCACACCTATGCAGTTTGCTGTTGATCAGTTTCTGCAGTGCGTTTTGCGCTTTTTATGCTTTTTTTGGCCATTTTGTTGCTGGGCAGATTAAAAATGCAAAATGCATTAAAAATGCACTACATGCTTCTCCATTGCAGTCTATTGAACCAAAAACACACTGTTTTGTGTTTAAAAAAGTCCGTGACTCTTTTTAAAAATGCAGCAGCTGAAAAAAAGCATAGATGTGAACGTGTCCCATAGGAAACTATGTTAAATGGACTGCAGTGCGTTTCTGCAAAAAGCTCCAAAAAAAGGCAAAGGTGTGAACCAGGCCTAAGTCTTATAAGAACTGCAATGATTCACAAAGCACACATCCCACCCATCCCCCAAGGACAACAGTCAAATGAACCTACCAGAGTCGGTGCATCCCTAGTTATTTCATGTTTATCAAATGTTTTTGATCCTTTAGTCTCATTATGTGAGATGTCTTGGTTAAATGTGGATAATTTTAAGATTGTGCTATGTACATATACTCTCTATACAGGCATGTGCTACTAAAACTTTTTGGAAAAATGGCAGGCATATGTGGTGTTTGTAGCTGCTGAAATCTGGCCTTAGAAACACTTATTTTCATGCTCCATAGAAGGAATGTGCTACAGGAAATCATCACTTTATGGATAATGAATCAACCAATTAAAAGGAGCAATGAAACATTTTAAATGCATAGCTACACTTATAGCTGAGCTTCAGGAAGATATAAACCAGACAAATGTATTAAGCTCTGTATTCATTAATATATCCAAAGCATTTTTAATGCAAATTCTGCAAGTACCTGAATCTAACTTTGTATCAGCCTTTTGCAATCCACTGTGCAGCAAAGGTCAAATGGGAAGAGGAAGCAGCAGCACAACAGTTATGCCACAAACCAATTAGCTTTCATTTCCTAAACTATAAATTTGACATATAGAATCTGAAACAAGCAGAATTTTATACGTACCAGCATTTTGAGATTTGACTGCGTGGCCATCTGGAGCTTTGCACAAAGCAACAAATCCATCCTTAGGTGGAAATTTGAATTCCTCTTCTCCAAAATTAAATTTCAGCTCAGCATTCTGAAATAACCAATTTGTGAACAGTCCTTAGGTTTCAGATAAGCTTTCCCTTGAGCTGTAACAGCAGCTGCCAGGGGTATATACACGCAAAAAATATTCCCCCTGTTGCGTTTAGCGGGCAGTACCACCCGCTGAGCGTAACCCATTCAAGTGAATGAGGTTGCACCAAAGCCATGTGCAATGCATACAGTTGTGGCGCAATGGTGTGGGTTTTTTGGGGTTAAAACAGGTGGTGAGGACACAACGTAATGCCTCATTGACTGTCAAAACCCCCCTGAAAACAAATTCACTGCAGATCGCTCTACAAAGGCCACCAATGAGCCATTAGAGAGCTATCCCCACACTACCTGTCCTGTAAACATTATACCAGACGTGAAGGGAACTCTCCAACACTAACAATAAAGTGCTTTCATTTAGGAGACTTGGGGAAGGCTTTTATTTATTTTTGTTTTTATTTCTGTACGTGTCCCTGTTGCAGATTGCTCCTTGCTTCCCGTCTAGTAAAACCATTGCCAGTAGGATAGAAAGTGAGGGAAAATCTCTCTAAAACCCTACAAGAGATCTAATCCTCTCCCACTCTATCCAAAGCCACAAACAGAAGTACTGAAAGACATTGTGCTTACCTTCAGAACACATGCTGCAAAGCATGCTTGGTTCTTCAAGTGCGCAGGAAGATCAAATGCATGTCCGAGGTCTTTGCCTAAATATAAGCAAACAAAAGTTGAAATCAAGACTCTCCTAAAAACAGCAAATCCTAATAAAAAGATGAAATCACTCACCATTCTTGGAGAACTTCACACGGCTACTGTCTATGTCCAAGTAGCAACCAATGGTATCATGCATTGTAAACTCCTATTGATTAAAAACAAAATTCAGACTAATATATAAAAATTGACTACTTGCAGCAATTTCACACAGAGAAGAGCAGTAATGTTGTGTACAAATGTGAACACAGTTGTAAGATTGTACCAACTATTGTTTATATGCAATGCTTTTCACGTGATCAAATTTCTCTAATTGTACAGTTTTTTTCAAAGTTTTTTTTTTTTTTGTAGCAAATATGGTACCAATTGTCTCAAGGTAGTAATTCATAAACCCATGGAATTTCTTTGAAGGTTCTCATTTACCCAGGTCATGGTATAGCTAGTGATAATTCTTCACATTGCACTAATTTTGTTCTGTAATGTTGGAGACATTTCTTAGCTTTTCTAAGCCACTTCTTCAGTTGACGGTACATAAGAGGTGGTTTATGAAATGTTTTGAACCCAACCAAGTGTGGACTTAGACCCACAGGGCATAGATGTGCTTTATACCATGTGCTTTACATTCAGTGTAAACCTTGAAGCCCATATACACTAATCGATATGCTCTCAGCAAGACACAATAAACCCTATGTGCACTAGGTCTATTCACAAGGTAAACAAAAGGAAGTCTCCTCAAAAAGCTTCCTGCTACTGTGCACACTCCAGTGGTAAAGTCATCAGTGGCAGGAACATTCGGGGCTGAGGACGCAGACGGTTCATCCAATGTCAAGCTTGGCTTGTTTGTATGACAGCAGTCCGGACACTGCTCACCCATCTCTCCTTTCCTTGGAGAGCTTGGAAGTTCTAGCAGCGCCTGTCCCCATTCTATCCATTACTCTCCACTTGTGATATTCATGCTTGTGAGTAGTACTATTTAAAAGAAGTATAGCCAAAGATATTTTGGCTATACTTCTATAGATCAGAGGAGTGCAGTTTGTTCTGCACTCCTGTGACCCATTTTCAGCCAACAGTGGGTTAAACCCTGTTGTCGGCTGACATGACAGGGCCAGTACAGGCTCTGACAAGATCCCAACCAAATGATCGGGATCCACCAAGAAGCCTGGACCTGCACCTGACTCAGCCTCTCAGTGATCCACCTTCCTAGAGCCTCAGCCAGCTCCTCCCAACCTCTTCACAGCCCAATGCTCCAGTGAGCACTGGAAGAGCAGAGAGCCAATAACTGACAGTTACTGCTCTTCGCTCAGAGCAGAGGGGAGAACTGAGAGATCAGCAGTGTTTGATTGCTCAGTTCTCTGTGCAGAGGCGGTGGGGGATCAATGCTGCATCCACCTAGGTGAGTATAACATTTTTTATTTTAAAAACCCCATACTTCTCTTTTAAGCTTTTAAAACTACAGTAGTATTTGCACTGTATCTCCCCCACCTCTTTTTTTTCATTGTACAGATGGAGTTTCCTCTCCATGGCAGGCAGCAGCATACTTCCTAGTGACCGTTGTTTATGTATAGTCCATGGGCTAATCACTCACTCCGTCTCATAGTTTGCATACACTTGTATTTGTGGCTGTATCTTAGTACACTCCTATATGCTCATAGACCCTTTGACTCAATTGTTTCCTAGGCTCATGACAGCACTGGAGACAAACACTGGCTGTGTGCTGAGCGCCTAGGCACTTGGCTGCTCACAAAGTAAAGAGTACCCAGAACAAACGGGTCACATGCTGCCAGGAAACACCGTAGCTCTGATACCCCATGTTTGTCCATAATATGCACATATCCTCCAGAAAAAAAAAAGAGAGGAACTTTATCTGCTGCCAAATTTCCTGCCTATCACATCTGAGCAGCCAATCTCACTATAGAGAGTCACACATGTGGGCATATACACAGTGGTAAATGACAGCCCACTCCCTCCCTTCTGCTCCATGCTCTCTATCCAGCTAAACACAATAAGGGTGGGATATTACATCCCTGTTACTCCAAAACACAGGCTGGAGGGGTTTGACACAGCCTGTGACTGGCAGAAATCTGCCTACACCATGTTATTGCCCCCAAAATATAATAAAGATTTGATTTCAAACATATATTTGTATGACGAATTAAAACAGTTTGAGTTTATTTTCACTCTGTACTGTATTCCAAAGGCTGTTTTTCCTTTCTTTCTTTTTGAACATATGACCAGCAGAAGAGGACTAGATGCTCCTCCCACTACTGCCTGCCACCTACAGACAGGCTGGGATAGAGCTGGGTCATGTGACAGCTGTATATCAATTAGGAAAAAGGCAGATTTTTTTTTTTAATTAAAATAATTACAGTGCCATCATCCACACACAGAAAAAACTGTGTGTATAGTATTACTTTAAGCTTTGACAATGAAATCCGGAAGCTGGTTGGTTATTATGCACAGCTGCACCAGATTCTGTATGTACCCACTTTAGTAAATCTCCCCCTATATGTCCCCACAGCAAACAAAGAGAATGGATTACCTCCCCATAATTATCAAACTGCTTGTTGTGAGACTTCTTTCCTGTTCCTCCAAACCCAAAGCCAAACTTGTCCGTTCCTAAAGAAAGAAGTCAATATTAGTTTTTCCTCTGGATGAAAAGAAATGAGAATTTAATGAATAAATATATTGGATAAAAATATAACATTTATCTAAAGAAATAATAAATAACGTGAATATAGGGTTTTGTTTTGCCACTTTAAGCTGCAGAAAACTGCTGATTGGTTGTTTTATAGACATCAAGGACTTTGCATAACGCACTTCAAGGATTGCAGCATTCAGACTATACATGGTACAATAAACAAAATTCCAGCTAAATAAAACCACTTCATTCTCTTGTTTGACCACAAGTTTTGTTGTAAAGGTGTACAGACATTCACAGATGAACAGTTATCAAAAAAAGAAACCTTGGCACATTACGATTACTTATAAAAGTGCGGTGCTAAAAGTGCAAATACAGAGTACAAATGATATGAATGACAAATACTATAAAAAAATATTGTGAAAGTGAATACAAAAATCCCAGTGTTAAAGGACACTAAAAAAAATGACCCTGAGTGCAATCACAAATCTTCAATTATTTAGATGATCAACTGTATTCAAGTGAAACACGTGTCACCTCACTCAGTGCTCAAGGAAGGCTTACCGGATAAATATGACCATCATGTTATAGAATTGTCAAATTGTGCACATATATAATCCTAAGGCAACTGCTCCAGCCTCCAACCATGGGTCAAATGGCATTCACCCACTCAGCTTTTCTCTCCTGTGGTCACTGCTATTTTTCCTCGTGCTCGTAAAATGGAGAGAAAAGCTGAGTGGGTGAATGCCATTTGACCCATGGTTGTAGGCTGTAGAGGAGACTGGAGCGGTTGCCTTAGGATTATATCTGTGCACAATTTGACCATTCTATAACATGATTGTCAAATTTATCCGGTAAGCCTCCCTTGAGCACTGAGCAGGGTGACACATTTCACTTAAATACGGTTTAATAGCCCTACACTTCAGCACAACTAACATATTATTGCCAGTTTGGGTGAACTTTGCCAATCTTGTAAGGTATCATTCCGTTTCCATGGTACATAGCACACTTACCAAGATCTAATGATGCCTGAAGTGTAGACCAACCAACTCGACACAAACCCTGATCATGACAGGACACTTCATAGTAATACTTTCCTGTAAAACATAAGGATGACAAGTATTAGACTCCATAGAACAGTTAAAAGCCTAAGTTAAAATTTCAGGATCAGTGTCCTATTAAATTAACTTCTTTATCAATGCGGCACAATATTTTCTTAAAGTGCCAAAGTTTTTGAGTATCAGTTAAAGTAGGGAACTGATAAAACATTGGGAATCCTATAAAAAGCAGAGGCCTGACCACAGAGAAAAATGGCCGTTTAACGTGAATGTGCAGAGTTACAGATAGATTGTTTACATCCAGGCCCGCAGCATGCCTATCATTTCAGAAGAACTGAGAGATGCACGCACGGCTTGGCCCCTTGCAAGCAATGGAAGTGGCCTGACTGCATTCAGAACTGTAATTTCCTTACTGATTTGAAGCTGAAATTCACTGCATCTGAGCATCACAAATTAAAAACACCAATTCATTTTTAACTGCTTCCCGTCCGGTCCATGTACATAAATGGGAGCTGGATGGGAGCAGTGCAGGAGCGGGTTGCCGTTCATAAACGGCGCCCTCATTTTCAGGGTGTGCGAGCTCCCTGGGAGCACGCAGCACCGTGATCCGGTGCCCTCTGTGTCCTCCGGACACAGCGGAACACCGATCGCTGTACGGGACCTCTGTGTGAGGTCCCGATCATGTGATCACTGACTGGCCAATCAGTGATCACATGAATAGTAGTAAGCAAGATGTCACTTCCTGACATCATTGCTTACTACGTGTGAAATCTGTGAATGATCACAGAGGTCACATGGTACAAGGCTATTCACAACAGCCTTGTACCATGTGACAAGCTGTGACCAACCACAGCTCTCACGGTATTTCTCAATGGCTGCAAGAATGCAGTCAGAGAGAAGGAGAAATGATTGCTTTTACAGCCTTTATGGGTGTAAAAGCAATCAGTGTAAAAAAAAAAAAAAATCTTAATCTCCCCCCACAAGTAGTACAGTGTCACTATGGTGACACTGTACTGCTAGGGAGACAGTATGTTACAAAAAAATAAATAAAAATATAAAAAAATAAAAAAGTAAAACAAAAAATTTTGCATTATAATTTTTGGTTATAAACTAATTTGGGTTATTTTTTTTTTTTTACTAAAAAGATAACCGAATACATTTTGGCCAAGATTTATGAAGAAAGATTATATGCAAAATTTTATAAGAAACACTTTTTTCCAAAATGTTTGGACTTTTTTATTTATATAGCAAAAAAAATAAAAATCCCAGTGGTGAATAAATACCACCAAAATAAAGTTTTATCTGTCTCAAAAAATGATAAAAAATTCATATGGGTACAGTGTTGCATGACTGCGCAATTGTCAAAGTGTGATAGCACTGAAAGTTGAAAATTAGCCTGGACAGGAAGGGGGGGGAAAAAGTGTCCGGACTGGAAGTGGTTAATATTCAAAACAAACTCTCCCATCCATACAGGTCTCCCTGCTGTATTTTGCTGATAAATCACTTTGAAAAACACCCCCTAGCATTTCTGGCTATGGCCACCTTGAGTAAGGGTTAAAGATTCATTTAGCATTTACTTCCAGGAATCCATCTGCTCTTAGCTCAGGCATGCAGGCAGGAGGGAGTGCTTAGCATAAGAAAACCCCAGGGATGTATGACTTTATTTGCCTAGGCCTGGAAACAAGGAAGAAACTGAAGAAATGTAAAAAATTTAAAATAAGTAAATATGATACACTTTCCTATCTATTCATGAATGCTAGCAGCATAAGGATCAAAAAATAGTGTTGACTGAGAGGGTGAAGTTCGGCTTTAATACGCAAAAGTTAAAAATGGCAAATGGGATATTGTTTAGAACTACAGTTACCCTTTAGGTACATTTTATTTTAGCACCATTGGCGGTGTCTCTAATAAGTGAAAACCGAGATAATTTCATCTCTAAAAACATCATACATAAATCTATATAGAGCATACTGTATGTTTAAACACAAAAGCATACAGTACAATATTCAATACTGAAGGCTAAAAGTGTGTTCAACCTTTGTTACAGCATAAAGGAAGTGTAAGTGCCTAAACCTAGTTAGCTTGCTCCCACTGATTAACAGTACAATAGTGGTTGCTATCATCGGATTCATATGCAACCTCTAGTTCTTCTTGCATTACTATTCACAGAGGAGACCCATGGACAGGATATGGAAAAGTGTATGTAAACCCTATCAATGAACTTTTAGTGTGTTACATCCTTCAAAAGATACAGTATGGCAAGTGAGGGTTTTCATTCTAAGGCAAGAGGTGAATTACTAGCAGAATTGCCAGGAAAAAAAAAACAAAACACAACCCCCCCCCAAAAAAAATTCATGCAGCCCCTAAATCTAAAGACTTATAAGCCAACATCTATTACATTTTTGTTTTTGGGCTTAGATATACTTTAGCCATGTTAAATGAAATCTCCAGTGCCAGTCATTTTATTGGTAAAAATCAGAATGCTCTTTAGCTCCATTTACCTTTGCTAACTCCACGGGTTGACCTACATCCATGCCACTCCTTCATTTCTCTGCTCTGACAACAAAGTCCATCAGAACCGATAGCTGTATAAGAAAAAAACAAACAAAAACATTAAAAAAGCAACTTCGGACAGCATAAGAACTAGTTAACTGCCAATTCCTTCCAGGAAAACTGCGACTGGTCAGAATGTCCATACAGGTTTGTTGTGTTTGTTTTTTTTATGTACCCATCATCATGTGAGCTGCTACTGCCATTTAGTTTAAAAACCTGTAGATTCTCAAGGTTCAATATTTAGTTTGCTGCTGTTTCAGACAAATATGCAGGTCATCTGATATGACTTAATTGGCTGCATGCTCATCCGCTGCAAAACTGGGCTTATTCTGACATTTCTCTCTCTCATACGGTGTAAAAATGTGCATGGTTTTGCTAGTAAGTTATGTAGAACCCCCAAAATATATTTTACAGAGGCCCTAGAGAATAAAATGGTGGGTGTTGATTTTTTATTTGTTTTTAATGTCATGCGACTGACAGTTACATGAGGGATCTACGTGCATGCGCATTAGAACGGGGGGAGAGGGGGCACTTTAAAATATTTTTCTTTAATTTTAATATTTGTTTTAATTTTTTTTTCCTACACTGTACCTTTTCTTTTTTTTTAAATCAACGTTATTGCCATCACAAAGTACGCACAACATTCCTTGTGAGAGCATGGGCCATGACAAGTCGTCTTTTTGGAAGGATCTCTCCTCTGTTCACTATTTGAATGGCAGCTTTACAAGCCAGTAACAGCTTTTAAACAAAAAAAACAAAACTGGAAGTGCCAAAATCCTCTGGAAAAGTGGTGGGCGTCAGCGGGATGGGTACCCACCTTCACCACCTTTAAAAATGATCCAGCAGCTATATAGCTACTCAGATAACTTTTACTTTAAAGAGAAACGCAAGCTCTACAAAAAATGGCCTGATAAGATACTTCTTCTGTTCCCATAATCCTGTGGCATTCATTCTGACTCACCAAACATTGAAGCCAGAGGATGGAGCCTACAGCACAGTGGTTTTTAAAACCAAGGCTGCAATAGAAACTATTATATTTCCATCATAACGAGTACCCTTTTCTTTCGATAAATTGCTTATTGCAAAACTAAACAGAGATTTAAAAGTCCATCCAGGAGGGACTGCAGACTTCCGAATAAATGTTATCTGTGCAGCTTCTCTACCTCATATATAATGCAGTAAGAACTCTTAAGGGGAAGTAAAACAGCAGCGTGAATAGCTTCTTTTTGCACAATCATGTTAAAAATAACAAAAAAAAACCAAAACCCCCACGTAATATAAATAGTCCCTTAATCCAAATAATTACACTACACAAACAGAAGCCGCCAGTGGCATGTTTTGTCCCGTTTTCCTACACCTGATTATACAGCCCTGGCCAAAAGTTTTGAGAATTACACAAATATTAATTTACCTGCAAGGAAACATGTGCAGTCATCATTACTTTGCACAAAAAGGGACTCACAGGCAAGGATATTGCTGCTACTAAGATTTCACCTAAATCAACCATTTATCAGATCATCAAGAACTTCAAGGAGAGAGGTTCATTTGTTGTGAAGAAGCTTCAGGGCGTCCAAGAAAGTACAGCAATTGCCAGGACCATCTTCTAAAGTTGATTCAGCTTCAGGGTTGGGGCACCACCAGCGCAGAGCTTGTTCAGGAATGGCAGCAGGCAGGAGTGAGTACATCTGCATGCACAGTGAGACGAAGACTTTTGGAGGATGGCCTGGTGTCAAGAAGGGAAGCAAAGAAGCCACTTCTCTCCAGGAAAAACTCAGGGACAGACTGATATTCTGCAAAAGATACAGGGATTGGACTGCTGAAGACTGGGGTAAAGTTATTTTCTTTGATGAATTACCTTTCCAATTGTTTGGGGCATCCAGAAATAACCTTGTCCAGAGAAGAAAAGGTTAGCACTACCATCAGTCCTGTGTCATTCCAACAGTAAAGCATCCTGAGACCATTCATGTCTGGGTTTGCTGCTCAGCCAAGGGAGTGGGCTCAGTCATAATTTTGCCCAAGAACACAACCATGAATGAAGAATGATACAAAAAACATCCTCCGAGAGCACCTTCTCCCAACCATCCAAGAACAGTTTGGTGATAAACAATGCCTTTTCCAGCATGATGGAGCACCTTTCACCTGGGTCCATGGCCAGGAAACTCCCTGGACCTTAATCCCATTGAGAACTTGTGGTCAATCCTCAAGAGGTGGGCAAACAATAAAACCCCCACAGATTCTGACAAACTTCAAGCACTGATTATGCAAGAATGGGCTGCCATCAGTCAGGATGTGGCCCAGAAGTTGATTGACAGCATACCAGGGCAAATTGCAGAGGTCTTGAAAAAGAAGGGTCAACACTGCAAATATTGACTCTGCATAAACTTAATGTACTGGTCAATAAAAGCCTTTGACACTTATGAAAAGCTTCTAATTATACTTCAGTATACCATAGTACCATCTGACAAAAAGGATCTAAAAACACTAAAGCAGTAGACTTTGTGAAAAATGTATATTTGTGTCATTCTCAAAACTTTTAGCTAGGCATGCAGAATTGTGCCTGTTTAAATTTCAATGCTCAATCACTTATACACTGTACGTCACATGCTTCATAAGCTTTCCTTTTTTTCTATGGCGTAATTAGGTATTTCTAGCCATATAGACTTGAACGTGAGAGACTGTAAACACACAACATGCACATTTTTCACCTAAACTCCTCTCCTTACCCAGCCCAAGAAACAAATGCCCGAAGCTTGATAAACACTTTATACCCTTCCGGAGAATTTGAGTGTACTATACATTTTTGTGTGTGTGTGTATTTTTAAATCTGTGTGCATTGATCTTAAATACAATTACGTCAGGTTGAACTGATTAATTTTTTTTTCTCTTTATTGCTGCAGGTTTGTGTTACTTTGGGGGTAGAGCACCAATAAAGTCCCTTAGTACCTTCCTGACTGCCTTTTAGACAGTAATTCTAAGCAAATGATAAAATACTTACCAAAGGCAGAGCCTCTGTCATATGGATTCATCTGCCATTTATTCATCACTATAAAAAAAAAAAAAGTACAGTTTTATATAATAATACACTACTTATTGAAAATTAAATACTTAAAACGTAGGGTGCTGTTTTAATACAGGGGAACTGCTGAAAATCCTAGGACTAAGGCTTGTATCAATGGGTTTGTGTTTGCATCAGAACAGATTTTCTTAACAGATGTCAACAGAAATGCAAAAGCAGCTTGAAGCAACTTGACACCACTTAGAAGGTCAAATGTTGGTCAAAATGTCAAATTCAACTGTGAAGAAACTCTAATCTAAGAAACATCTCAAACTGATCTGAAATGAAAGCTAGATGCACTTAAGAGAATGGTGCATTTGACCATCTACATCTCTTCTTAGGGCTCAAGCACACAGCAGCAAGGGAGCCTGTTAAACTGAAAAGGAACCTGAGTAGAAAATTCTCCAGGAGCCACAGCTGCAGCATGCAAGCGAATATACAAAGCAATTACAGGATTTTGATGTATGCAGGGATATGCTAGAACTTGCATACTCATGCACATGGGCATGCAACCCTTGAAGCCTTGAGTTCCTATTGGCAGCTATATGCTGCCACTATTGGTCCAAGTGAAGGTTTTAACAAGGTTTTGTACACTCTTGCACACTGAGCATTCCCCCCTAGCAACTGTGTGCATGATCCCTTATAGCAATTCAAGACTGAGAATAAATATTCGGATTCTTGGATAAACAGAGCTTTAAAGCTGAATTCCAGGAATTCTGCAACTTTGCAAAAATTGAAGGCACTCTATGAGTTAAGTCTAACAGGGTGTCTACCATCTCTTGGGCTTACCTCTGTGTATATCTGGCAGGTTTACTGTGGTTCAGAAAGAACACCTTCCAGAACCGCTAGCTGGGCTCAGCCACTTCAAGTGTAGAGTCAGGGCAGCTATTAGTTCTGCCCTATCACAGAAGCCTTTGTATTGCGTGAACTCATTCACAAATTACAAAGGCTTCTGTGAATGGGCAGAAGAGGGGAGAGGTGGGCATAGTTGCTCTTTGTGCTCTTCTTCTCTCTTACAGACTCCATGCTAATTGTATCCTCTGGCAAAGCCATAAACCTGTTGTACATAAATAATAGAGATAAGCCAATGTGGCAGGCAGCTATTGGGACTTAACTCATGGTGTGCCTGCACTTTTAACAAAGTTTCTGTATTCGTAGAATTCAGCTTTCATCCTTTTTACTTTGCTTAATCTGGAACATACTGCTAAAATATGAACAGATGATGAACTGCTGGTAAATCATGTAGAATTACCTGAGCTGCCAGTCTTAACTGCAGCCTTTCCTTTCTTGCCTTCCTGATGATCTTTCAAGGTTTCATACACAATCTGAATGACAGGGATACTAAAAGCCTAAAACAAAACAAAACAAAAAAAAAAATAAATAAATAATAGAACTTGACTAGAAAATACAGCAAAATATAAAAATTCACAATTGAAGATCATTCCTACAGACAGAAAATTTCCATCTTGGATGGAGTCGGGCAGGTGTAGATCTAATGCAATACGTTTTTTCCTGCAAACTGGGCCCAGCAGGGAGAGCGCTTCTTGTCCAGGGTAGTCATGATGTACAACTGACCATCCTGTTGTCACTGTGCTCAACCTTCTTGATACATGCTGTTATATCATGCAGTGGAGGAAATATACTGTAAGCAAAACCAACATCAAATACACGTACCCCTGTCTTGCCACTTCCAGTCTCAGCAGCCTGTAACAAACATAAATTAAAGCCATTAATATTTTAGATCCAACATTAAACCAAATCATCTTTAAGATCAATTACATCCCCCAGAATTCCCACTTCCACTCCAATGTCACAGCCATTAAATAAGGTAATGTTGTTTTCCAAATGATTCTCCAGAACACTGGATAGGACAGGAATCCTGCAGGACATCATTGTAGTGTCTTTGTTTGGAGGGGACAAGAGCACAAGCTATTGTATGAAAGCCTCCCTACTGAAGTCTCCAAGATATTGTATATAAAGAGCAAGTGGGTAATTCAGTGCCCAAACACAACATACTAGTTTTAGAAGAAGCTGATCTTTAAAGCCATGCTCAAATAGCAATATAAAAACACACAAAATCTAGTTATTTCTTTTATTCAAAAACAACAAATGAATGAAATGAATCTTGCAGTACAGATATCAGCCCCCTGTAATCCCCTGTATAACATCACTGAAGGATAGAGGAAAGGGCAGCGCTCTACAGAATGCTTGTAAGTCCTACACTGAAAATGCCTACAGAAGAGTAGAGAATGCATTGCTGCTTCCTCAGTGATCAATCACATGCTAGGAAATGGAGGTAACTAAGCAGTGGCCTTTTTTTCCTTTTGACACCAATCAGATGGGTGTGTTCCAATGTCATTAAATCAGGGGGAAAGACAATCTCTAGAAGACACTTGCTTGCTGGAGACTCAGAGAGGGCTGCAGAAAAACAGGTACAACCTATGCGGGGGAGGATTTGTTTAATCTCTGTGTATCACATGAGGCTTGTCACGTCGGTGGACATACAGTATGTAGTGATTCACAAACACTTTACACAGTGAAAACCATGGGAAAAAAAAGTCAAGCAAAGGAAAAGGACTAGTCATCAGCGCTTTCTGTAGCCTTCTTGCAGCTGATAGTCTTGCACTTCTGATTTACCAGGTTTGGTCTCCTGCTGTGTCTCTTTATAAAGGTGACCATCTTGGTAAAGGAGAAGGGCTTTGTTTTTTCATGTCAGACCTGCCCCCCGATGACTGGTGGGAGGAATGATCAAGAAGCAAATGAAAGAAGCACAGATCCACAGTAGGGAAGTCCCTTCAATGCAGATCCTCAGGTACAGCTTCCCCTCCGGCAGGCCCACATAAGAACAGTGAGCAGTGACATTTTCAAATCTTATGAGTAGCATTGCTTGGAGGAAGGAGCAGGAGGGACATGTTCTTGATCTCACACTGCAGATATAGAGTTTATAAGCACAAGACTGCCTAGCAATGTCACATCACTGCCCAGTTACGCAGAGAAAGTGCATAGGGCAGGTAGTGTATGAGACTCCAGGGTCCTCCCACTAAAGTGAGTGGCAACGTAACTATTTCTTGGCTGACTAAAATTAAACCATAGAAAATGTTCTGAAACTGGTGGCTGAAGGAAAAGCAGACAAAGCAGCCACTGGTCTTAATAAAGAAAAAGTAAGGGGACAGAGCACTACTGACTTATTTAAGTGGGGATTTCTCAGTGGCTGAATACCTGCATTGTAAAACATAATAAAGAAATTGCTGAAAGGTAAGATATGACCTTAGCGCTAATGAGTTCAGCTTTATCTTATGTTTACTTTAAATTATTATAATGAAATCATTGAAATGAAAAAATAATGTCACAACAAAAACTAAGCACAATGTTTAGCCACACAGACTTTATTACTGGTCAGGGGTTTTCTGCCTTATATGAGGCTAAACTTACCATAAGTACATCACCGCCGCCTAGAATCAGTGGTATAGACTCCGCTTGAATGTCAGTAGGAAGGCTGTACAGTAAAACAGAACTGGTGTTTTAACAAGAATAAAACAGCACCATTTTGGAATCAATTTTAGCTAAAGAATGTCATAAAACTATAACTCCATAGTCATGTAGCAGGTATGAAAAAGGAAAAAGTGTAATACTTAACTGA